>NW_012149063.1:9002592-9170400 GCF_000956105.1 Propithecus coquereli
GGGGGAATGGGTAGATAAATAGGCTTTTAGGCAGATGGTCCTGGAACAACTTGATATCATTATGGAAAAATAAACTCCAACTCTCACCTCAACCACACAAAAAAATTAACTCAAAATGTATTATAGATTTAAATGTAGAAGTTAAAACTGTAAAGCTTCTAAAAGAAAACATTGGAAAAAAAAAATCTCTGTGACCTTGAAGTAGGCAAAGATTTTTCTAGGTAGGACACAGGAAGCACTTATGAAAAAAAGAAAATATTAAAACTGGACTTAATCAAAATTAAAATCTACTCTTCCAAAGACACTTAATAAAATAGAAAGGCTTACCACAGACTAGTAGAAAAATTTTGCAATAATATTTCTGATAAAGGTCTTGTATCCAGAGCAACAAAGCACTCAAAGCACTCTTAGAAATTAATAAAAAGACAACCCAGGTTAAAAAGTTAGCAAAATACTTACACTTATACAAAAAAAAATATATATGAATGGCCAATAAATGCATGAAAAGAAGCTTAATGTCATTAGTTATCAGGGAAATGTAAATTAAACTACAATGAGTTATTATCACACACCTATTAAGATGGCTAAAATTGAAAAGTTTAATAATACCAAGTGTTGACAAGGACATGGAACAATTGAAATTGTCATATGCTGCTAGTGTGCAAGTCCTTCGGAAAACTGGCAGTTTCTAAAACATACGTTTACTATATGATTCAGTAATTCCACTCCCAAATATTTGCCCCAGAGGAATGAAGCCGTGAGCATGCAGAGATTAATGCCTGAATGTTCATAATAGCTTAATTCATAGCTCAGGATTAGAAAAAAATCAGAAGTCCATCTACAGGTGAATAATAAATTATGGTACATTTAAACAATGGAATACTGCTCAGTAATAAAAAAGAACAAACTTCTGTTACTTGCAACAACCTGGGTGAATCTCAAAGCCATTATGTATGTTGAGAGTAAGAAGGTAGACATGAAAGTACCTACTCAATGCATATATGAAATCTTAAAATAGGCAAAGTTAGTCTATTATGACAGCAGATCAATGATCGTGGTCAGATTTGTTGTTGTTTTTCTTTGGATTGAAGGCAGACGGGCACTTTTTGGAGTAATAGAAAAATTATTTTGATCTTGATGTTGTTTATAAGATGTACACATTTATCAAAACTCAGCAAATTGCATTTTATTGTATTTAAATTATACCTCAATGAAGTTGATTTAAAGAAATGAGTTCTTTCTTCTGTCCTCTGAAATTTGTGTAATATGGGGATTATCCTTCAAAGGTCACTGGCTTTTGGGGAGAAGTAGATTTTTGACTACCAACTCATTTTTTGGTCATTAATTTATTTAGGTTTTTTCATTTCCACTTAATTTAAAGAGTATATAGTGATAAATCAGTAATCTAGAATTTCTATTCAAGATGCTTCACTTTTTATTAAGAATTATGAGACATTTCGTTAATGAAGGAAGATGGTTCTTATTTTATTCTGTTTCTTCCTCCACTTACTTCAAATCCTGGTTAAAACTATTCTTAAGAGTTAGCCTGAGATCAACTGGATTACATTCCCCTCTTTTGTGTTTCCATATGACTTACACATTGTGAATTTTCAAGTGATATTGATACCATGCCAGGAATTGCTTGTGGACAGAGATAAAATATTTTTTCACTGAAGAAGTTGGTGCTTAGATAATTTGTGATTCACGTACCTCTATCCAGGTCATGTTTTTGCTTCCCCCACCCCCGTTTGTTGTTATTGCTTAGTACCCCTCCATTCAGCCAGGGACCACAAACTCAATTCAGAAGCCAGGCGTGTAATGAATAGAGTGAGATAGACCAAGTATTAGACAAAGGGGGATAGTGGAGGCTGTGCCAAACTGAAGAACACATCCCTCTACCCAATGGCAGTAAAATAAAATAGGATTAAAACTTGCCTGCCAAACAAACATGTCTGTAGGCAATATTCAGCTGGTTGACCACCATTACGAATCCATTGACTTGTGACTTAAAATATATGGTACCACTTAAAGCAGTTTCTCAAATAGGAGGTAAAGAATATCCTGGGAAGCTTTTTCAAACAACATGCAGTCCCCTTACCATCTGCCTGATTAAGGACCACTGGTATACTACCTTGGTATCCAGTGTTAAATGATAATAACCAAGTTGATGGCACCATGTGGCTTTAGTTACTGGCCATTGCTAATAGTTTTCTTTTTGTCAGCAGAGAATGCTAATTTTGCTATGGGTTTTAGCAAAACTACATTTGTGCACAATTGCATCATTAGAGAAATGACAAGAGATAACCATATGTAGCTCTCAAATGACCCATATTATGATGTCTAATACTGGGGCAAAACTTCTGTTTTCTCATTTATTATTCATTCATTCATCCATTTGATAAATATTTAAATGTATGCAAAAATGAGTTAGTGGTTTCTTTTCTCTGAAGACACTTAAAACTTAGTGTTGGGAGAGAGAAAACCTAGCACTGATATTCGAATGGCGAATGATGGGCTTAATGAAGCCTCTTAGGATCAGCTGGACTGCTAGCAAACGCTTCATTTCCTGTGGATTTCTTCCCTCACAAGCTGAGCAGAGCTTCAACAGTTCTCACAACAATTATCACCCACTTGTTCTGTAGGTCTCAAGTTTTTTTTTTTTTTTTTTTTTCACATTCGTCAGGTTGAAGGATTCATGGTATTAATCACGACTGAAGTTGTTATTTATCACCTGCTGGGTGAGAAATAATAATTTTGGCAGGAGTGGGGCAGCAGGCCAGAGGTACCAAATTAAGTAAAACATCTAAACACTAGCAAGGATCATTTCTCTGATTAATGAATTGTTACAAAGAAAAAGTGCTACTCATTATCTGGTCTTACCAATACAAAGTGGGACATGTAACAAAAAAAGTACCAGCTTGCTCAGGCCAATTCTTCTGTTTATTTCATTCCTTTCTCTCACTTTCGCTCTTGCTCTCGCTCTCTTTGTGCCCAGACTTGCATTGCAGTCACACTATATTTTGTTTGTTTTGGTACCAAATAGCAGAAGTGAAGAAATA
Source organism: Propithecus coquereli (assembly GCF_000956105.1). NCBI lineage: Eukaryota > Metazoa > Chordata > Mammalia > Primates > Indriidae > Propithecus > Propithecus coquereli. The sequence continues at coordinate 9,005,652 of NW_012149063.1, forward strand.
ACTTATATTTTAATATTACATCAGAAACTATTTCTGGCTATTGAAACAATGTTTTCAGTGACCTTTAAGAAATCGAAGTGATTTTGAAATAGGATAGGTAAATTACCTCGAAAATGCTGAATTATCTCCTCATATGTGTATAAATTAAAAATTGTACTCTAAAGAGTCAAGGTAGTTTTCTTTTTCTACTTTGAACTAAATACCGTTGCTGAAGGGCTTATTTTAGAAAGGGTAAATTTTCATTTCTGTTGGTTTTTTGTTCTTTGGCAATTCTGAACAAGAAAAGCTCATTTTCACTCTGACCTCCAGGGCGATTTTTACCTTTCATGATGCTGTCTAAGAACTTCCACTTCCAGTCAAGATGAGAGTAACAGAGCCTGGACTTATCCTCCTGATTGAAACACTAAGGAAACCAGACAAGATATATAAAGCAATGGTTTGAGACATGAAACAATAGGCGGTTCAGGACAGTGATCCCTGCATGAAGGAAAAGAAAGTGAGCTCTTCAATCGCCGAGCTTCTGCTTAGAGAGCACGTCAGGCTTCTTCACAGAAAGGAGAGGAGCCCAAGCAGAGCCCAATAGTCTCTCTGTGTCTAGAAGACAAGAGTTCCAAATTCAAGAAGGCCAGGGTGGCTAGAATTCACAAAACAGAGTACATAAGAGAAGAAAACTATATATAGAGAGAACTCTGGAGATCCGTAGAAGGTATATGTTCTAGTCTTCAACTGAGGATGGACTGTAACATGCATGTGAACAAACTACTAAGGCCGGGGAAAGAACGATTGGACAAGAGCAAGCAGAACAATCTTTAGAGTTCACAGAGGGTTTTGTATTCCCATCAACTGGAGTTTGAAAGACCATCTGATAATCTGTGGCATCAAAGTTCTCAGCATTAGGGCCAGATTAGACCTACACTAATGGCTGGCTCTCTGGACCCACCTAACAAAGCTTAAAAGTAAGCCTCAAAAGGACTGAATTAATTCCAAAAGTGCATTCCAGAACAAAGCCTTAAAATAGTTAAGGAACACAAAAATCTCCAGTGTCCAATAATGTGAAATTCACAAAGTCTGGCACTCAAGAAAAGATTATCAAGTATGCAAAGAAGCATGAGGAGAAAAATCAATCAGCAGAAATAGACCCAGAAATGACATTGATGAAAGAATTAGTAGACAAGGATATTAAAACAGCTATTATAAATATACTTCATATGTTCAAGAAGGTAAACAAGAGAATTCTATCTAAACTAAGCATTATTCTAGATATACAGTTGATATTGTTATAACTTTGAAAGTATGCTAAGGGCTGAATAAATGCAAATAAGCTAAGATTAATATGGTTAGCTTTTCAGAAGATGCATTTCAATAGGTATAGAAAGACTTGAAAAAAATTTGTCACTGTATTTTCAAACAATAGAAAAAGAAAATTATCCTGAGTGGCAAATTGAAATGCCAAACTTTATCATATTTATGCTGTATTAGAAATTATCTTAAGATGGTTTACATTTATATTAATATAGATGTACATGTATAAATGAAAAAACAAAATGTAAGTCTATGTTCTTTTCATTTAGTATGTGGTTCACAATATATTTAATAATTACTATTGATTAATGACACATATCTTCTTCAAGTGATTTTCTAATGAGTTAGTGAACACCATCTCTGTATACACCTAATTAGAAAATAGTGACAGATGAAAACTTGACTTCTAAAATAGTCCACGAGAAAAGGTTACTTGATTTTAAAATTCTCCTTTGATGATGATTAATAATATATAGTATTTAAAGTGAATAAAAAATTTTAAAATACCATATGTTAAATTAAATTGAAAGTACCCAATTGAGGGTAGCCATGATATCTGTATATGATCTCCTGTTATAAAGCCAGTGTGAAAGTTCCAAATATAAAAGCCATCTATTAACAAAACTCAACCAAAATGAATTTCATGCATAAAAATATTTACTTAATATCTTTTATATTGCATTTGTTAGATTCTGAAAAGCATGCAAAGATACACACCCTCCTCTTAATAAATTATGATCTATATGGGTAGAGAAGACAAAAATGTGTTAAAACTTAAATGAGAGTGTAAAAAAGCAATGATTTAAGAAGGAACACAGGTCATATATAGTTAAGTATTCAAAAAATGAGGTCGAGTTTAAACGTGAAAAAATATTGACATTTAATGAAATGTCATGGAGAAATTAAAGTGAATTGCATTTTAAAAGTAGATAGGTAGACTTAATAGGGGAAGACTTTTAGATTAAAAGGTTGCAGTATGAGTAAAAAGTGCCCAGCAAGTTCATGGACAGTAGGTAAATCAATGTGATTGGTTTCTACAGAGTAGTCATGGAAGATGAAGTCATAAATGCAAATGTGGAGTAGATTACAAAAGGCTTGGAGGGTACTTAAGTAATTTGGACATTTAGGCAACATGCAGTCATGGTAGACCGAATGTTATAATGGAAATTGCTCTGGGCTTGGAGTCAAAAGACTTCAGTTGGACTGCTGACTCCAGGGGGTAATTGCGTACATGATCTCAGGCACGGCACTGCCTCTTCAAGTTGGAGCTTCCTCATTTACAAAATGGAAATGTTAATACCTGTTCTGCCCACCTCACAAGCTTGCTGTGAAGATCAAACAAATTAATTAATTCAAAAGTGCTTTGTGGCTTATGAAGCATTTCACAAATCCAGTGTTATTTTCACTGGAGAAAAGAATATGATTAAATTGGCCGATGAGCAAGATCACTCAGGAAGTGACGTGTAGTATGCCTCCTGTAGCTAGGAGACAAAAATGCAAGGTCATTTCATTAAAATTTAGGTAATGAGTACTTGGATTAGGAAGGTCACCAAGAAAAAGGAAAGAGAGGGGCAGATCTGAGAAAAATTTGCAAGGAAAAGCTAACAAGTGATAACAAATCGAATGTGGTGAATGAAAAGGTAGGGCCCAAGATCTTAAGCCTCAATGGCCAAAAGGTATAGTTGGCAGAAAAGAAAATTGATGAGAGCTTGACAGTTTGGAGGCCAGTTTTGGACATGTTGAGTTGGACATCTAAATAAAACTGTCCAGTAGGCAGTTTTAAAAGGCATTAATTTTCACAATCTAATTTAACAAATCTTCCAAAGACTTTTCTGTGACATAAGAGACCTTTAATAATCATGCTTTTGTATTTTTAGGGTATAAGAGAATAAAATGTCTGGGAATGGGAGAGGGGTTAACTGGGTGTAATTTAGCTCTGCCAACCTTGGCAATGTTCATTGTAAAACACGTAAATTAACCTTGTCAGGATAAGCTTCTATGGGGCTGCTGGCCACATCTTAAAATTCTCCAAATATAAATTCACAAAACCTATCGTGCTTGTTTTTCTACAATTTTATTATTAACATATGTGTGTTTCCATTTTCTTCCCTCTTGTCGTTAATTGAAAGCATTGCAGGTAATCGGAAGTGGCAAATATTGATGGAAATTCTGTTGGCTACCCATTATTTTTCAATTGAGAGTATTCAATTTTTGGAAATCATATCAATTCACTACTAAGGTGACCTTGATAGCTTTGGTTTTGCTTATTCTCATAGTGTAACTGGTCCTAAGTGAGATATATTTTCATTTTGGTAAATAACACAAGTAAGATTTTTGTTTTGTAAATTTATTTTGAGGAATTATTCAAAGCTTTTTATTAAAATTAGGTATTTTGATCAAATTTGCAAAGTCTGTGTTTGGAAATGTTCTGTCTGAATATGGTAAATGGCAGAGGATGAGAACTAAACACCATGTGTCTTCTTTTAGTCTTCCCACCCTCCCATCATTGAAAATTGGAGGTTGGGAAGATTTATTTATGTCCATGTGAATTTTATAGGAAAATAAATTCATATGTTTCTAATGAATTTACACTTAACTCACCAAAATGTGCAGCTTTGTAAAAGCTATTTGATGTCTAAATAGAGCCCTTTGGGACAATCTTTAAACTTCTTGGTTGTTCTCCTCTATTGCTCCTTTTCTCTTTCCGATAAAGACGGAGGGTTACAATGAGAGAAAAATACTGTACTCTGTCTGAATCGAATGTCTGGATTTTAGAGAGCTCTTAAAAACAAAAGATTGCTACCTCAATAGTTTAGAAAATATATTTTAAGATCTCATCTTTATCTTTTATGTATATGTGTGCACACATATGTGCACATGCATGTTCATACGTGTACATAAAAGAAAATCTGATTTAAGTGTTCCTAAAACTTTAGATTTGGGGGTGAGCTGCCTTGTCATGTCATTTTACAAGGATGACAATTCCCTGGTCTGTAATAATGGCAAATCCCTTAAACTAATTACACTTGCTAGTTGCAGGTGTAACCTTTTCTGTTTACAACTAGTGACAACAAATATGCCTTACACTACATTCTCTTCCAAAGGAACAAAATGCAGGTCATTTCTAAGGCATTTGGCACAGCAGTCAACCAGGGACAGCAAGGCTGCCCTTTGCTTTCCCCTTTATCAAAATACATTCATTCCAGTTTTCAAATTGCTGTTTTTGAGTCCTAAATCTCTACCCACACTAATTTCTGCGGGTCAGACTTTGACCCTGATCGGAACAAAATCTGGAGTCAGATATTCACACCGGAACGCCTCCACCTCCCTGCGTGTCAGAAGCCATATTGCTGCAAATGCTTCACACACCTTGGAGTGCGGCTTGTGGAACTGATGAGGTGAGAGCGCAGCACAGCGGCGCGGGCCTGGTAATCACGGGACTGAGGAAACACATACATCATCTGCCACACAGGTTGGCATTTCAAGTAAAAAACCTTCACACTGTGTAAGATGTTGGACAAATGATGGCCATATGCATGTTTGTCTGGGTGCGATGGCTCTGCGATCTCAGAGAGGAGAAAGCTGAGCTCTGCTCTTTTTGCAGATAGTTTAATATTGGTGACACAGTTTATGTCCTCTGCAAAAACAATAATGGAGGGGAAGGTGACATAAATTATTTGCAAATCGTTTGACATATGCAGGGCATTGTCCTTGCAATAATCACCATCAGTCTGTCAGTTTAAGATATGAACCGTGCCACTGCCATTTTATATCACTGTGTTAAGCTTTCACATGTTGTAATTTTACAGATTTGTTCTTTGGAGAGCCACTGCAACACAAATCAAATTGGATTATGTTTAGTCATGTACTGTACCATGCACATTGCTTAGATAAAAATAAAAACGCATATTCCATGGCATGGGGATCTTGAGGTGGTCTTCCATTTCATACCTTTGTGAGGTGGCAGTTAAAGAAACTTCTCATCTATACCATTACTCAACTTTAGTTCGTTTTTCAAGTTGGTAAGGTTATTGCTGAGAATGTTAACTTTCCTGTCTCACTATAAAGCCATATAGAATGTGTAGAAGATGAAAAGAGTTCATCTTAAGGACTTTACTTAAGTATATTTTTCAATAAATTTAAGAAGTTACCATGCAAATGTTCAATGATAATTTGTAGCCACCTTTAAATTTTATATGTGGTATTATTGGATTTCTTTCTCAACCCCTCAAAATGACTGTAAATGGTGATCAAACAGCAGACAGTGTTGGTCCCTGTTTCTATTGTATGAACTTAATGCCATATGGCATGTTTTACTTATTGAGCTCTTGATGCCAATTGATGTTGAAAACTGTGTTTTACAGTTTAACCGTACATAGCAAATGTTGTTAACACTTCTGAGTCATTGCTGTATTGCATATATTTAGACCAATTGATAAATGGATGTTAGAGATAGTTTCTCAATTCCTCAGAGTTTTTAAGAAAACTATAAATTCTAAAATAGGGCATTGAAAAATTGAGTGCAGAAATTTCAAAAGAGAAATATGATTTGTTTTCATTTGGAAAAGTTACTTCCACTCAGTTGTATCGATGGGACTGCATCTACCTTCTCTCATTACACAGCCCTTAAAACAAAGATTTATTACATTTCCATCTTTGAAATAACATTTTTTTCTTACTAAAGGTAGCCATTATCACTATACTATTTTATGTCTGTACTGATAAGCGCAGTGAGGCAGGCACATACAAATAAATTGCTTTAATCTACCTTAAATGAGACACTTAAGTGCTACATCGGGGGGATTTGACATTAGGTTCAGAGGATTTCAGAAAATCTTTATAGTAGCATTAAATTGGAATATTCTTTACTTAGCACTCAGGAAAAATTTAAATAAATAAAAATTTAAACTTGAAGACACTGATAAAATAAAATATTGTATTTATAAGACCAAAATATCATATAAAGATGGCAATCTTTTTTTACTGTCTTCCCGCAGACTTAACTAGTCCATTTATTTTGGGAATTGTTGCCTGCATGCTGATATCAGCTCTATGCCACTATGTCGAACTGCCTACGGAACCTATTTAACTGGACGTCCCATAAGCACCTCACATTCCACACGTCCCGTCTACACTGCTGCTCCTTCAGTATTTCCCCCAACTCAGTGAGTATCACGTCTATTCAGTTGCTTCTTTATCTGTGTTCCCCTACGACTTTCATGCTAATTTCTGTTATAAAATACTCGCATATATTATAGTTAATTATTTCAATTATCTCTCTCCCCAATTAGACTGCCAGGGCTTTGAGACCATGTAGGCACACAATTCTCAGTAAATATTTGGTGAATTAAATTGAATCATCTTTGGATCTCTTTTCTTCCTCATCTCAATATCATAAGGTACTTTCAACTGTTCCTATGAGTCATCTCTAGAATTCATTTCCTCGTCTTCATTCCACTACCTTTTCCCTGGCTTCAGACCCTCATGGTTCTTCTATCATTCTTTGCTAACTATTCCTTCCAGACGGAGGTCCCCTGTTTCTGTCCTCTGCTCTGGTCGGGTACATGTCTCCGCATGGTCCATGTGCTGCTTTCTTCTCCGGGGAACTCCTGGTCTTATCACATGCTCCTATTTATTTATTTATTCATTTATTCCTCACCAAATAGGACTTATCAACTATTATCTTATTGCTGACCTCAGTAAGGCTTTTGTTTTTTGCATAGATTGCGTTTAGAATGTAATTCTTTACACTGAGCTGTAGCTTTCACTAATCTGATCTCTCTTGAACATGACATCTGGTTTTAGTTCACATATCTAGACCTAGACTCCTCATTTTTGTTCAGCTGTTTACATATGGCACTTGAAAAAACATTTTTATTATTAAAAAATTTTTTTTGGAGACAGGGTCTCGCTCAGTCGCCCAGGCAAGAGTGCAGTGGCATCACCATAGCTCGCTGCAACCTCAAACCTCTGGACTCAAGTGATCCTCCTGCCTCAGCCTTCTTAGTAGCTGGGACTACAGGTATGCACTACCACACCCGGATAATTTTTCTATTTTTTGTAGAGATAGGGTCTTGCTCTTGCTCAAACTGGTCTTGAACTCCTATAAAAATGTTAAACAGGGGGGCAAGGGCAACATACGTAACCTAAACATCTGTACCCCCGTAATATGCTGAAATAAAATAAAATAAAATAAAATAAAATAAAATAAAAAAATTTTAAAAATACAAAAATCTAGAAAAAATAGCATGATGAACTTCCTGTACCCATTGCTCAGTTCCAACAATAATGACCTCACAGACAATCTTATTTCATCTATATACCCATTCACTTGTGTTCCATTGTTTTGAATCAGCTACCATAAGACATACATCATCTTCAAATATACTATATATTTCTAAATATAAGGATTCTTTTGAAGCCTTATTAAATATCATTATAACACTTAGCAAAACAGCTTACTATCCTCTGATATGCAGTTAACATTCAGATATTTTGATTATCTCATAAATGTATTTTAAAAATTGTTTGTTCATATAAAGTTTCAAGTAAGGTCCCCACATTGCTTCGGGTTGATGTGTCTCTTGAGTCTTGTATAATCATAGAGAACTCCTCCATCTCTTTCTTTCTTTCTTTTTCTTGGCATTTAGTTGTTGAAAAAACAGGTGTTTCTCCTATGTTTCTCCAGCTTTTTCTGGAGTCTGGATTGGCTGATGTTGTTTTCTGTCTCTTTACACACCAGTTTTTCAAATTAATGCATTGATTCCCTAACATCCTTCCAAGGTGACTAATGAGTGTATTTTTTTCTTAGTATCATTATGAATGTATAGATTTTTAGAAAAATATGTTGGTTTAATCCATGTATTTGTCATTTTTATTGATGTTCAATTTGTACTGTCCTGGGCCAGTGGGAGCCTTTTCAGTTTGGCTTTTGACTGACTAGGGTAATTTTGGTAGATTTTGTTATGACCCATCTCATACATTTCCTTTTCCAGACCTGAAATCAGCTATGTCTCTTAAGGGTTCTAGATCTTTTAGTGAGAATTGATATTTAGAAACCACAATAGAGATGCTCATTGCTACTAGAGTTGATCATTGTTTCTACTCCTCTATGCAACACCCAAGTTTTGGAGGAATTCATTCATGTTTTCCTCTAGTACTTGTGTAGCATCATTTTTATGCATGAAATCTTTTTTCTAATTGGAAATTTTTCTGGCGCATAGTATAAGGAATACATTCACTTTTATCTTTTTAAATATAACTCTCTAGTTATTCCAATGCTCCTTATTAAAATGTTCACTCCCCGACCCCCTCCTACCCCCCCAACGATTCGAAATGCTGCCTTCATCATATACTAAATTTCCATAAGCAGTTGGGCCTACATCAGGGTTTTTAATTTTATTTCATTGTTCTGTGTATTAGTGCACCCAAACTACACTGTGGTGATAGCTGGGGCCTGCAGTGTGTGTTGTATCTGGTGGGACACTAGCCTACTCTAGTTGCTCTTTCTGTTCCTGGCTATATTTCTTTGTTCTCTCAAATGAACTTTATAATTGACTCCAGAAAGAAGTAGAGAATGGGTGGGAGGTAATTATTATTCAGAAGGTAAAGATGTATAGAGAAAGTTCCATTTCAGGAACATTTTGAAGGTTAACTTTTCTGAAGCAGGTGCTGCATAGAGGGGTAATTGGGATAAAGGTCGTTTGGGAAGTTGGAACCTGACTGAGACATTAATGTTGATGTTTTAGCAAAGTAGTAAGAAAAGATATAGAGAACAGAAATCCAAAATTAACGATGAAAGAAATAATGATCTATCATCATTTATGTGCCTCATTGTAGTTTTTAAGAGTTGATTTGTCCTAACTTTGGCATTTCTCATCACATAAAAGGACAGGATTGCCTGATGCCCTTTCACATAGGAAAAGACCCATGTGGTCCAGTCTTAGACACGTGCACCGAATTGACTAGCCACTAGCAGTGACGGCCTGCTGTAAGCCATCTGCCCCTGCTGTAGTGGGGCAGGGGCCTTTGGAATTAATCAGATCTGGGTTCAAATCTTAACACCACTGCTTCCTAGTCATGTGACCCTGAAGAAGTCAATTTCTTCATTTGTAAAATGAGCATGCTATTACTTACTTCACGGGTGCCGAGCTGGTTAAATGTAAGATACACGGTAGTCTCTCCTCTCTCAGCCTCTTATTACGGCATCAATATCATCCTTCTTTGGTCTTTCTCTATAGTATGCCAAATGACACATCCAGGAGTCACAGCTGTGATCTTGGCTTCTCTTTTTTTCTTTTTTTTAATCACTGTATTGGTGATGAGACTCATTTTAGTTTATATTTCATTTTATTTGGACTTGGGATGTGTTTCGGAAGGTGCTGTATATGCAAAGCAGCCCCCGAATGCTGAAGTAGCTGAGAAAGCTAAGGAGTCAGCCAAATCCATTTTGTCAGTAGAGGGTGTTTTATTGGGGAACTTATGGACAGAAGTGTGGTCTTGGGTGGCCACAAGACAGGTAGATCTCCACACTGTTCCCCCCATACCCAGGGCTTATATACTACAGGGAAAAGGAACAAACGCGTCAGAGGGAATATGTTGGAATTTGCTTAAGAGCAGGGTTTACAGTTAGGTATGTGCTCTTACACAAGGAACAGTAGATAAACTGGAAATCTTAGAGGCATTTTTAGAACTGGGATAAATCGTAAGTCCACATGGATTAGCATCTAAGATGGAGTTACTTTAGTCTCCACACAATGTTATAGAAGAAAAGAATGTGTTTGTCTCTTTGATAAAATGGTATTTGGAACAAGAGCTGGGAAAGTAGAGAGTAGTAGGTAAGCCTCCTTCTTTCCTGGGAAGACTCTCCTTGAATACTTGAACAGACCCAGGAATATCTGCTGCTCTCCTCTCGCAGGTGCAAATGGAATCTTCCTGGCTGCAGAGAAAGCCAGTATGCAATTTGGGAGATCTTACAACTAGAGCCTAAAGCTAAGCTAGGGCTTGACTTCAGTTTTCTTAGATTCCAACCATAGAGATTTTTAAAAAACACTCAGAATCTGATCGGATAAAACCCAGGGTAGAAGGCAGTTGATGCATTTTAGTACTGTATACAATATGTTAATTCTTTTCCCGATGACCCATTTAACACAACTTACTGAGTACTTGTGGTGAGTTAGGCACTGCCAGGTACAGAATTAAAAACACTTCTGGTGAAGTTCTTGTGCTTAAGTGATTTCTAGCTAAATAGGAGGAGACTAATGTGTAATAAAGAAGTTGAATCTCGGTTTTATTTTGGCATCCATTTCTGATTTCCTAATGCAGAATCAGGAATAATAGGATTCTACACATACTAAAAAACCTCAGAATGCCCAAGAAATATAGTAGATGGCCAAATAATTCCCTTAGCCTTAAAGACATTCCATGCATTTATAAATGAATTATATCTGATAATCTTTGATCTTGAGTCACCTTGGTATTTTTACTATAAATTAATTTCTTAATATAAACAGCTGTTTAATCAGAGGTATTCTGTGCCCTTTACAGGTGGATATTCATCAAAAGATATATACATATTCTACATTACCACAAAATATTTATAATTTTATTTTTTTTATTGCTGGCTTTAAAAAATAATTTGTTCAGATCCATGCAATATTAAGTGCCTTGCTGAGATTTACCCTATAGTAAGGGGCAAAACTCTCAAACACATATTTAAACAGACACACCACACCCCAAACCCCACACAACAAATAAACCCACTTAAAATTTGCCCATCTCCAAGCATAAGGCTCTCATTGATAATCTCTTCTTTCCCTGTGTTAAATATACCTGAGGTGTACACTTAGCCTCTTGTCACTGTAGTCTTGTTGGAAAATGCACATAAACTCTCATAGAGGTGACTTTCTTCCTGTTTCACACAGGCTATCTCAAAATGTGAAGTATTATGGTTTTGCATTTTATTAACTCAAGGGAATTTAACAAAAATAAAAACACAGCACAACACGCAATCTTCTTCTACTTTAGGCAGGAACAAGATTATCACTGAGGTTTTTCCACTACACCAGATCTACTGCTCTCTATCTAAGCACTCGTGGTCTTCAGATGACATCAAACAGATAGTTCAAATTTAGTTTCTTATCTGTAGATTCAAGTGTGGTCTCCGTTTGTGGTGGTGAGCTGCTAGAGTTACCAGATAAAATCTAAGATGTCCAGTTAAATTTGAATTTCAGGTAAAGAACAAATATATTTTTAGCGTAAATATGTTCTAAGTATTGCATGAGACATACTTGTACTAAAAAATTATTTATCATTTATCTGAAATTCAAATTTGACTGATGTTCTGTATTTTTTATTATAGTATTTTTCTCTGTAAAATTTTATAATAAATTGGGAATTATAATTGTATATATTTATGGGGTAAAAATGATGTTATGATATATGTATGCAAAATGGAATGATCAAATCAAGCTAATTAACATATTTATTACCTTAACTACTTGGGACATACTTCTACTAAAAATAAACATTTGAAATCTACTCTCTCAGCAATTTTAAAATATACAATACACTATTATTAACTATAGTCACCATGCTGTGCAATAGATCTCAAAAAATTTACTCCTTTTAACAGAAGACATTATATATTTTTATTTGCTAAATCTGGTAACCCTAGTTGTTGGGCTTCTTGGAAATAGAACATTCTTACAATATTTGTATTTATATGTCTATAAAGCTTAGCACAGAAGTTTGCCTAAAGTAAGCCCAAACCTGTGTGTTTATTTTATTTTAGCAGAGATAGGTCTATAAACTCTATCCAGAGGCTTTTGTACATCTTACCCGTTTAGCATTAGAATCCTTAGAATAATTAAATAAGATAAAATATTCTGGGAATGAAAACACGCCCCCAATCCACAGGCAATTAGTCTGTCTGAGCTGGCTTACATGACCACTTTCCATTGTCTCAATCAGTATGAGACTGGGTGTTTCCATTTCACCTCCAACAGGTCACAATAGGAACAAAGTTCCAAGTCCAAGTTCAATATTTGGCTTTTGTTAATATTTTACAACTACTGATTTTTCAGGCCCAGAAGTTCCTTTTATTGAATTTTGATGTCTGATTCTGTCTCCTTCATAGGAACTGAATAGACTCACATGAAGATTCAATCTGAAACTTGTTAGGAGAAATTCTCCCCCTTAAGACTGGTCTCCAGGGCCACCAGCAATGGTATTGTTCTTCTGTTTTGCTCCCATTGTAAGGAGCTCACAATCCAAATCCTTAGATCTACTGCAAGTTTAATTGAAAGAAGCATTTCAGCACTAAGATCTATTATCCAGTGAATTGAAGAGGAAGTAAGAAACTAACATTCATGTGGGTCTAAGGGTCCACAAACATGCCAGATGAAAAAATATGTTGGCTCATAATTTATTTTGAAAAGGGTCTTGTAATACAAAATGTTGAATAATGAAAAGAGGTTGATATCTACAAATAAAGCTGACATGGTCTCTAGAGCACTATCCCCTTTTCCAAATAAGGGTCCACATCTACAAGTGGCCAGTCCTTAATTACACCAGGAAACAGAAGTGATATTACACCTAACCCATTCCTGGCAAGCATCTGAATAGGAGAATTGCCATATCAAAGGCCTACACACTCATCACATGAAGGCAATGGGTGTCCTGAAAATGGCAGTTTGTGTACAGAGTGCCTCTGCTTAGTGATGGCTACTTACTCCTACCTAAAATTCTCGTAACTCTTCTAAGGGGTCACTTGGCCATAGTAGGTTGATTTTGGTCTTGACCAAATTGATGGTAACCTTTATTAAGTTGTAAACATGATTTCTACAATTGTACTTGCTTAGCATCCGAAAAATTTTTGGCTGGGAAGAAACTTCTCTTGGTCTTCTATCTCATCCAGAAAAGAGTCCTTCCACTTCCAGACACTTCAGAAGTGTATGTCACTATATAGTGAATTGACGTCTGTCTTGGATTGATTTGTGATCTTTCCTATGCCTTTCATTTCAGGTTTTTTTTTTTTTTTGAGACAGAGTCTCACTCTTTTGCCCGGGCTAGAGTGAGTGCCGTGGCATCAGCCTAGCTCACAGCAACCTCAAACTCCTGGGCTCAAGCGATCCTTCTGCCTCAGCCTCCCGAGTAGCTGGGACTACAGGCATGCGCCACCATGCCCGGCTAATTTCTTTATATATTTTTAGTTGTCCAATTAATTTCTTTCTATTTTTAGTAGAGATGGGGTCTCGCTCTTGCTCAGGCTGGTCTCGAACTCCTGAGCTCAAACAATTCGCCCGCCTCGGCCTCACAGAGAGCTAGGATTACAGGCGTGAGCCACCGTGCCCGGCCTCATTTCAGGTTTTAATAAGCAGTGAAATGACCAAAAAGCAAGGGATCAAATTTGACTCAGACTAATCCAAATCTTACCCTCATCCTAAACCTTTGGAATTTGAATTGGGGTTGTGAGACAGTCGTGCTTAGGATTCTACTTAATTGAGCTCTTACTTTTACTTAGAATGCATTCACTTATTCCAAACTACTGAAAAGGAAGTGCATTTTAGAAGCATCTATGTACCATATTCATTAAGCTGCATGTGTCGTCCACATGCCAGTGACTTATGCAAATCCCAGGAAAGACATTCTCCTTTCCAGAACTTACAGTGGTTCTTAGGATGCTGAAGTCCCATAATTTTATTGATTCTGACTTTAAGTATTGCAAATGCCATCAAGCTGAAATTTGGCAAAACGATTTGTACTCCAGATATGTTTTTAAAAATCCTCTGTTTCATGTGCTGGAAGCTATCTGAAATGAGAGTCCTGAACGTGAAAGTCCATTGCTTGCCAAGCAGGTGAAAACCATGCCTTTTAAGGGGGCAGGGGTTGCCTTGGATCAGCAAAGTCCTGGACAAGTTAAAGACAGGAATGGGGACGCAGGACAAGTCCCAGTCCCTTCCTCCAGTTATTTATGGTTGTGAGGGCTGAAGGAAGGAAGAGGGTTTAGAGAGGCATATTTGGAGGGAGAGAGGATGAAGGGATGAGGATACTGCTGGGCAGCAGGGGCTGCAGCCATCACGCAGTGACTCCCTTGAAAATCTGTGGTTTGCCAGCTTCCATGAGGATTCTTGAAAGACCTTGAACAAACTTGTTCCTGGGGGCAGATATTGAGGAAAAAACAGGGGACAATTTTGAAGGAGGCTGAAGTTTTGTGTAGACCCTTGGAATACTGAGCTGGCCACAATCAAAAATTAATGTTATTTGACTGTTTTTTGTCTCTGGTGAGGCTGGTGAGGTCTGGGATGAGTGACGTTATCTGCAGATAGCACCAGCCACCGTGGGACATTCCATTTCATTGAACATCTTCTGTGCTTTTCATCAGTACCACCCTTCAGGGGGATCCAGGCTATCTGGGCTACATGCAAGACACGCTGTTGGCCAGGTGAGAGCCTTTTTGTAAGAATACTATTGACCCCAGGAGTTCCAGCCTATGCTTTTAGAATAGTGTTCCCCAGATCTGCCAAAGCGTAAGAAGCAGCTGAGACATTTGTTAACATACAAATTCCCGCGCCCATCTCTTGGAGATACTGATTCAGGAGGTTAGTAGAGGGTGAGGTGGGTGGTGATTGGTGGGATGAGGGATGGGGACCTGTATTTTTAATAAGCACCCAGGCATCGTTATGATCAGCAAGTTTAGGAACGTTTACTTTAGATGGCGTTAATGTATAAAATGCCCCAGTTGGCCAGATTTTGCCTAGAATTCGATCTCTGGGATTTGATGAACAAGTATATCTTGTTATCCTATTCATTACTTAACTTCATAGACTTCAGTACATTTTACCTTTTAGTCTTTATAAGGTAGGGAGTTCAAATCTTTTTTTAGTCTTTCTTCCTGTGAAAGCTGCTTCACACATGTGTTTGCGGCCATGTGTGGATATTGAGTGTGAGGACCAGAAATGCACGCAGTTTTCCAGATATTGATGGGTATTTCTAGATACTGTGCCCAACAGGGCAAGAACAAATCTTTACCTCTCTCCCCTCATCAATCCCAGACTCTCTCTCTCCACCTCTGCACTCTAACCGCGCAGAGCAACCTGGTAGCACCCCACGGCCTCCCCCATGGGCCTTTTCTCTCAAAGTTTTTTGCTTTCTGGAACACCACAACCTCTCAACTCACCTACATCCAGCTACCTCCCACCACTTTTAGCTTACCTGAGCCCTGTCATCTAGGGTATTTGTTCTTTTTCCATTTAACGCCCTATGGTTATGTCTAGGAAAGAATTCGTTATATTCCATCGATGTATTTGTCACCCTGTTAGACTATAAGCTTTGTATTTCCAACAGCAAACACAGTGCTTGGCACATGGTCTGTGTTCAGTACATATTTATTAAAAGAAGCAATGTTTATTTGTTACCTTTTCTGATGTTCTCCAACATTCATGCACTTCTTTGGTTGCAGGAACACGGCAGGAGAAATGTCTGCAGAGAAAGCCCAGATCCTGGAGTTTCACAGGTACATTTTGCATGACTTCTCCTAAATGCTAGCACTCATCTCACAATTTTATATCAAATCATGGTTGTGAGAGATTCTTCTACTGTTTTGTCTACTGGTAGGCATTTCACATCTTGGATATCTTGGTATCACCTACAGTCTGGGAGCTTTCTCTGCTCTCTTGTAGGACACTTATAAAACACCAGATAGTCTCAATTCTAAGCTCTATAGAAACTCATTTTTGTACCCAGAAAAATGTTTATTTCTATTTGCTTTTTGTTTTTAGCCTTTATACTTTTCTTTCCTTGTTAAAACATCAGGTTTTTAAGAACAGAGCTCTTAAACTCATTAACAGCCATTTGAATACAAATGATTGCAATAGGACAGACATATTTTGTTGGATTGGAATGAGAGAAAAGTCTATAAAAATATATGGACTGGGACTCATACCAAATAATGTTATTTTGGGAACCATATCTTAAAAAGAAAGGGATACTTTCACAACATACATGAAAACATCTATTAAGAACACATGTCCAACTCAACTCAAAGTCCTTAGAAAGGCCTATTGGGCCCTACGGTGGTCTGAACCCTGCTACTTCTCTAAACACATCCCTTACCGTATTGCTCTCACCCACTTGGCTCCAGCCAAATCGACCTCCGTGCTTTCCTGTTCACTCAGCCTGGATCATTTTCCCATCTCTTTGCCTTCAATCTCTGCTCAAATATCACCTTCTCAGTGAATTAGTCTTTGGCTACCCTATTAAAAAAAAAAAAGAGCCTGCATCCCCCATCCTATCTGGCACTATTGGGCTCCCGCTCAGGCTTTATTTTTCTCTAAAGTACTCCTTACCTCCCGAGGTACTTTACATTTACTGTGCATTTGTTTTGTCTCTCTCCTGCCAGGTCAAGTCCATGAAGGCTGAGGTTTGTCTGTCTTGTTCACTACTGGATCTTCAGCGCTTAGCCCAGCATCTGGCAGTAGACTAGGAAGTCCATCAATATTGAATTTAATTTCTATCATGTAGTATTTGTAAATCTGCATTATTACGAAAAATGGAATGGTACTTAACCAAGGAAGAATAAAAAGTTAAAGAATAATTACTTCCTAAACTATTGAGTTTTAATAATTTTTTTATCAAAATTTAAAAATCTTTCATGGACTATTTCAATCCAATGCTATTAAAATCTTTTAGAAGATAAGGAAAATATTCATCATGATTTATTATAATGAAAAGTGGAAACAATATAGCTGATATAGGTGTTCGACAAACAGGAGTTGCTTAATAAGTTAATGTATATCCATACTTTGTATTTTTAGACTGTCATGAAAAATAACATTATTATGGGAAAATGCTTCTGATGTAGTCTTAAGTGTATAAAATAAGATATATCTATTGCAAAAACTATGATTTCAACTTTATTGTGGTGGATCGGAAAGAATTGGGAAAGAAATACATTGAAATAGTAATGAAACTGAGATAGAGATGGTTTAAGTAAACTGCCCAAGGTCACACCACTACGGAGTGGAGGATCTGAGAGTCCAATCCAGGCTGACTGGCTCTCACCCTCCATCTCTGCACTGCGCACTGCCGCTCCCGCCTGGTCCGTGCTGTTTCCACCAGTCTCACCCGAACACCCCCTCTACCTGGAGTTTCCCTGGGGTGGGGGCTGGGTGTCTGTAACCCCAGCACCTAGCACATGCGCCTGCTCACCACACCGCTGTAGATTTGAATTACAGTCTAACATAACTTTGGGTCTTATACATCTTCTCCCCAAGATAATAGGTTTAGATCTCAGTAGGCATAAATCAGTCTTTTAGTTTTACCAGAAAAATAATATTGAATAGTAAATACTCTGCAGTGCTTTCTGTAATGACGTGAAAGAAGCTACCAGTATTGTTTTTTTTATTTTCCTTTCCAGGGCTGCAACCACTGCTGTGGACCAATGTGGAAAGGATTTAGCTAAAATGTAGATCTATTTTAAAAAAAAAAGGCCGACCACTAAGTTATAAGTATATTAGTTAATACTTTGGGCAACTCTTAGATTATGGCATTAGTTTGTTTTAGGGCAAGCTCTGATAAAACATCTTTCAAAGAAAAAGCATTGGAAAAGTTTATTTGGATATTTAACTTAAATATAGCATTGATAAAGATAGCCTTAGACTAGAGTTTATAATCTCAGGAAAGTAGCTTACTAGATGGTCGCCATTCATTCTTCTGTTTCCTTAAGCAGCTATCCAGATATCCAAGATGTCCTGTTTATAAACAGTCATCTAAGAGGCCAGCGAGCAAAGAGAGCCATGTGATGGATTGCCCTCAGCAGACCGACTCCGCCTGTCGCTCTCACTGGCTCTAATTAAAAGACGACTAAGTCAGGGGTCTGAGGCAGGGATGACAATAGGACAGCAGTCCCCAAAATAGCAGCAAAGGAAAATGGATGCCTTTGAGTGATTGCATGATGTCTGAATTAATGGCCAGGAAATGAGCGATTATTGCCTACTTACAGCTAGGCTGTTTTATAGAG
Source organism: Propithecus coquereli (assembly GCF_000956105.1). NCBI lineage: Eukaryota > Metazoa > Chordata > Mammalia > Primates > Indriidae > Propithecus > Propithecus coquereli. The sequence goes on from NW_012149063.1 coordinate 9,023,974, forward strand.
CTTGTGGCATGCTCAGAGCCATATACTTGAACTTGGGGAAATTTAAGAGAAGAATTTGTTCACTTATTACTTGGCTGGATATAATGCATATTCAAGCAGTGCTTAAACTAAGTGGAAATACACTTTCTGTTACTACTGTTTTAGTATTGATGTTTCTAAAATAAGCATAATCTTATGAAACTCATTTTGTAGACACGTGCAGTCTCTAGCCAGTTGTTAACTTAGAGAAACAGTTTTATTGCCACTGCCTCTGTTCCTGACTTATAATAATTTAGCTGGTATTTAAATATCTGTTTTACTGTGAAAGCAAAGCTTCTAAAATCTCTCTTTTCCTTTTGTTTTAAAACAATATATTCTCACAGCACTTCTATTTGGCAAGTTGATGACAAACATCCTTATTTTACTGTGGCTGCTTAGCTCAGTAGGTTAAAGCATCACACAAAAGAGGCCAAGGTCCAGCACAGATCCCCTTGTGGGGTGAGTCCTGCCCCTTCCCCTCCCCTCGCTCCACCGGACCCCTCCCCCATCTCCCTCGCGACCCCCCCATGTCTCCTAATCCCAGTCGCCATCTTGTAATGGCGTCCATTCATCAAGGGCTGAAGCAGGTGAAAGGGTGAGGGTGGATTAGAGCAAATCCATCACCACTGCTGGAAACCCAACTGATTATGCCGCCTTGCAGACTGAGGGGTGGGAGGGGGTCAGGGGAGTAATTTTATGCAAACGACAGCATGGTATGCAAATGGAGAAACTGAGGTACAGATATATTATATTGCTGGATTCTAAAAAATTGATCCTTTTAATAAACTTCAAATCTACATGATGTTTTTTCTGCTTTTCAGTTTGAATTTTTTAGACATGATTGTAAAAACCTTGGCCACCATCTAGCCTGCGTCACAGATGGGCACTTAATTATCTCTTAAACTATCTTTTGTTCTAAAAATAACCATCTCAAATGTAATAGTTCCAAAACAGATGTCAAATGAAACCTTGCTCACATATATCTTCTCACAGAGAATGGCCTACCTTAGAGCAACCTATAGGGAATAAAGGAGAAAAAAATACTGGAACATAGCACTGACTTGCAAAGGCAGATGATTTTGGCTGAGGCAGGAGACGTTATATTTGGCCTGGTTTTGTTTTGCAGGACAGTTATTCATAGAGTGGCTGACCTTCCTATTGTGGATTTCTTCTATCTTGGCTAACGTTGGTTCCTCTGTTTCTTTTTCTCATTTATTTATTTATTTATGCTCCAATTCGTGGTGCTTCCGAGAAGCCCTGCTGCTCTCAGTCTCGCAGACTGTGCCATCAGACACTCTCAGGGCCCTTGGTGGCTGAGGTCCCCACCAAACATCTCATGTGGACCAAGCCCACAATTAAGGGAGAGGGAAGGACCAGCACCACCAGCTCCTATAGGGCTCGGAAGTGTCCCTGTGTCCCCTTCAGAGTCTGCTCAGATCTTCTTGGAACTCTCCATATTCCTAATTAAATCTGCTTTTTTACAAGTGCCAATAATCAAGATAAAATAAATATACTTTTCCTAATTCATTTTACTGTCGTCTTTCACTTTTGCTTGGTGACTGATTATGGGATGCATAAGGAAACTACTATGTGTGTTTTTAAAACATTTTGAAATGGTCCATATACTTAAATATAATTTCTAAATTCTGAAAGGTCAAGATGATTCTCCAATATCCATAGGGCTTGGACCTTGTTTCTCTTACTTATTGTTAACTATAGGACCTGCCCAATGCCTTACCCCTAGGAGTTGCTTAATATATATTTATTGCATGCAATTGCTGAATGTATGGACAATTGTACTGTTTGTTGTATTATCAGATAACAGGATTCTGGGCTCATATTTTTTCTCTATTGGGCTTCAAGGTACATGGAAATGGGTTGATGATAGTTTTTGGTTTATGACACACTCTCATAATTGGTCCTGTTTTTATTGTATACTTGTTTATTAATATGATTTTATAAAATGATAGATAATGACAAACCCACCATTCAGCACAAAAGCTCAAATCTTAACAATAACCTACGTCTAACTTACGGTTCTTCCCATCCCGTCTCCCTGGCTCCACCACCTGAGGACGCTATCCTCTAGAGTCCTGGAATGAGTGACCATCTAAAACATGTCTCCTGGGACTGGGGTGGAGAAGAAAAAACATCCCCATGTACCAAACAACTTGCCCAGGAATTTCTGAAACAAATCCCTTTGCAAATTGGAGACAGTCTGTGTTTGGTTCGGGCCAGTAGGGTGTCTAGCCGGAGCCAATTCATCTTGGCATGGAGAAATTCGCAGGCCTGTGGGGAAAGGGCCAGGGTGGTAGCAATTTCTTTGCCTTTTGATATTAAATGTTTAACAAGGATCTGATAATCTACTCTTTAAAGTATCGAATTAAGGCACTTTGTAGTAGATTATCAGAATTGATGTTCCTCTTCAGGCAAAAGCTATAAAAGTTTTCCATGAAGAGGAATTCTCTCATTCATGATGTAATAAAGCTCTGCCTTGTATCCTTAGACTACTTTTAGCTCTTTTAGTTGTTTCTGCTAGTATCGCTTCCATTTTTCTAGATAAATGTATGCTGCTCTTTCTTGAATCATCAGTTTTACTCACCAGCTATTGCATATCCACTGTGGCTGAGAGGACATAGCTGTCCTGTGCCACTCTCTGGACTTCCCCCACTATTTTTGTTTAAATCAGTATTTTAGCGTTAATAAAATTATGACTATCGATATTGTTGTCTGCACCAGGTAGTGTGCCATGATTACCTTTCCTCTAATCATGCAATTTTCACTTTCCCTGGAGTTACTAATTCCCTGGATTTCATAGATTTGTTTTTTCTGTTCCTGTTAATGTGTGTTTCCATATTCTCTAATGGTGTCTCAGTACCGTTTCCCTTGATGTAACCAATCTGATACTCTATCAGGTTCCTTCTGCACTTGTCTTCCCCCATTTTTTTCCCCCCTGAAAACCTCTTTCTTGAATCCTGAGGCTTCTCGCTCCAATCCGACCCTGTCGCTCTGGAGGCCTGTGGTCCTGGGATTTTCTTTTGCCTTTTTCCTGCATTGATCTCCTATTTTCTTGAAGCACCTATTCTCCTTTCTTGTTTCATTGTCTCGTTTCATGAGGGGGGAAAAAAGACTTTCTGAGAAAGAAAGGTTGAGGGAGGTAATTATTTTGAAATTCTACATCTCTTAAAATATCTTCTTTATTCTGTCTTCACTTTGGATTCTTTTTTGTTGTCATTGTTTTGTAGAGACACGGGTCTCTCTATGTTGCCTGGGCTGGTCTTGAACCCCTGGCCTCAAACAATTCTCCCGCTTCGGCCTCCCAAAATGCTGGGATTATAGGTGTGAGTCACCACACCCGGCCTCTGCCCTCACATTGGAATGATAGTTTGGTTACTGGATTCTAAATTGAAAATAATATTCATCGCTGCTTTGTCTTCAAAGTTCCAAGGTAGCTTTTGAGAAGTCTAATGCCATTCTTATTCCCAATCCTTGGTGTACACGCTCTCTCCCACTTCTATTTCAAAGTTATCAGGATTTTTTCTTTATCCCTAGTAATCTAAAATTTCCTGCCGTGGACATTTTTTATTAATTATGTTAGGCTCTCACGGGGCCTTTCATTCTTCAGAATATACTTCTGTCTGGGAATCTTTCTTATATTATTTATTTGATAATTTTCTCCCAATTGTTTTCTCTTTTCTTTCTTTTTTTTCGGTTCTATTTATCAGCTATTCAATACTCTGGATTGATACTCTAATTTTCTTATATTTTTCTTTCATTGTCTCTTTCCTTAAGAGATTTTCTTAGATCCTTCTATTGCATTTTTTTTTTGCTATCAAGATTTTCTTTCTTAAAAGCTTTTCCTTATTATTTGCTTGTTTCTTTTTTATATCTTCTTATTTCATGGGTGCAACATTTTCTCCCATCCTGCTGAGGATATTAATTGTGTTTTAGGATGTTTTCTTTTGCCGTCTGCACTGTTTCTCTGATCATGTCCTCCCTCTACCAAGCTTATTAATTTAAATTTCTGTTCCTTATTTCCTTAAATATCTGGTACTTCTGGGCTTTAAGATTATAATTAAGAGCAAGGGTCATATAAATTATCTATAACATATTTTTTAAAACAGGAATTATCTTTGGTTTTCTAATGTGCTTGATAAAATATCCAAACAACAAAGAGGAATGAAAGTTTCCTCAGAATTTTACTTCTTAGAGATAACCACTATTTTAGAAAAATCCGTCATTTTTTAATACATATATAAACATACATTTACATAAAGGGAATCATAACACACAATGTTTGAAACCTGCCTTTTCCCACTATCATTAGGCCATTGATATCTTTCCATGGCAATACATATACCATAGCTTTTTTAAAGGCCATAAAATTTATTTAGCCAATCATCTAGCACTGGAAACATTTAAATTTCCAACTTAACTGTTACTATTACAAGTAACGTTGCACTCGGCATAACTGTATGCACATCTTTATCTACTTGTTTTATTGTTCCCTTAGGAAAAAATTCTTAAAAGGAAAATTGCTGAGAAAAGTAGCGAGGTCCATGTTTAAGATCGAAGCCCTGTGTCTGTGAGGAACTTGTCAATTGCTGAGGGTCACCGTAGAATAATCAGATTATGAGCTGCCTTTTTCATTGGCAACCCCCCAAATCTTGTGTTCTATTCTCTGAGGCTGTCCATTAAGGGGCTATATAATCTCTTGTTACGTGTATTTAAGTATGACGTTTGCATTTGGAAAGACAGTGGGGGAAGAGCCTGATATCGCTCATTGTTTAATGCAGAGATGAGCAGTTAATCCCATCTCTCCATTGCTCTCTGCCGTGCCTTGCCCCTCCAGTTGGTTTCCCCAGAGACTACACCTCCCCTCTCCTGACCTTGCAGGGTGGAGGTGAGGATCCAGGACGTGGAAGGGGGTGAACAATGCTCCACATGTACATTTCAGCCAAATATTCTGGTTTTACCTGGCATTTAACTCCTACCTCCGCAGCAACTGGTGCTTCCCATTTCTGAGGCCTGCTGGTTTTTGGACTCTGTTGGCTGGCTGCTCCTCCGTATGTCCCTCGGCAGCACTTAGCTTCTACCCTTTCCACTCAGCTAAGTCAATTACTGCTGTCTACTCGCTTTCCATGTGTATATATTGTGGCTGGGGATTTCAGATGACTCCTATTTTCATCAAAAATGGAGCTGGTATTTCTGTTTTTGTGTTTTGGGGGTGGTTTTCAGAAGAGATGCTGGAGAACAGAAAAGTCAATCTATACAATATCTTTATCTTAAAATCAGGAAAGTACAATAATTATTCAAATACATACCGTATAATTGTTAATTAAATCAATTATTTATATTAAATCAAATACACACATGATTATTTAAATGCATATATATTAATGTATGTCATGTAATCATATATCATATAATATGGTCTCTAAGATAAGAAAGATCTGATAAGAGTCCCCAAGAGACATGCTCTGAGAGTTATGACACAGGAATCTGCCAGTGTTGGCCCACCTGCAAGGAGGACAAGGTACTGAGGAAATGGTGGTGTTGTCCATGAAGTAAATTGATCATGTTGACTGTTATTACTTGAGTTCTGGAAGACTTTGCTAGGCATTTTATCTTTAAACAAGATGTTAAACTTTTCGAGAATGTAAATTTTTAAAAGCAACAACGTTCAAATACAATGTCCATTGGCAATGATCATTGGAATCCCTAATGTAAAGTGATAATTTTTGGAGGGTGGAGGTTTTTCCTTGCTTTTAAATGTTGTTATGTAGATATTTAAAAATAAATTTTCTGAATTCTTAAATGGTAGTTTGTGTTACTCTTTCTTCCATTGAACATCCTGAACTTGGAATCTTAGAACATCTCATCCTCCTTTTACTGAACAAACATGCACGTAACGTACCCTCAAAAGAGGAAACACTGACACTCAGCAAAAGAAAAGTTGTGCTTGATATCCTATTTGCATGAAGACAAAAATAGGTCTTCAAAAATAGATCAAAGTTGATATTAAACATGTACACTTTGACAGTGAGCATTTCACTATCTCTGTGCATGAGCTAATCTATTCTATTATAATAAGTAGGGCATTGAATGGAACATGATCACATGAGTGACTCTGTTTTGCATTAACACAAATATACATATTTTACAGTGAGAGCTGATAATAAAGATTTGCACAGGACCCAGCTGTTTGTACTTTTATTATAGTCCCATTGTTATTAATGCTCAGTTGCTCTTAAAAAAAAAAAAGGCAAATGCAATCACAGAAAATGCAAATGAGTACAGCTATTATTGTTGATCAGGTTCTCCAGTCCAGGTGGAGGGGACTTGGAGAGCTGTCCCTGCAGCATTCAAGGGATTCATTTATGGACTAAGAGTTAGAACAACTTCCAGTTTCAGTCTTCCCTTATGGGGCAGTCTAGACTGTGCCTCAGGTATAGTGTCTGGAGATGTTGCCTCTGGATTTACATGATTGAGGAACCCTAACATAAGGACATTTATTTATTTAGGACAGTGGTCCCTGACATTTTTGGCACTAGGGACTGGTTTGACGGAAGACAATTTTTCCTTGGCCGGGGATGGGGTGGGGCGGAGCTCAGGCAGTGATGTGAGTGATAGGGAGCGGCTGTAAATACAGATGAAGCTTCGCTCACTAGCCTGCCGCTCACCTCCTGCTGAGTGGGCAGGTTCCTAACGGACCAGTACCTGTCTGTGGCTGGGGGTTAGGGTCACAGATTTAGGGGATGTATATATGCTATTGTACTTTACATTACGTGTACATTGTACATTACATGTATATTACATAAGCTAAACAGAAAATTAAAGATGATCTAAATTGTACACATCAACAGAAAATTCAAATTTTCTACTTTCACCCCAGTATATCATTCCTATTTTGGAATAGGACTGGTTTCCACTGGTCTAGAAACAAGTACCCCATTTCATCTACAAAACGAAAGGTCCTAGAATTTGCATCTACAGCAAGTGAATCACTTGGCGAGAGTAATAAGGCCCAGAGAAGCTGTTGTAAGTTATCTTTTCTCCTTCTCAACACGCATCTAAACCTCACTTCACTGATGGAACATTCTCTTAATTGAACACTGGGGTAGAAACACAGCTCCCAGAAATGTTTCTCCCATACTTGATTTGAAAGCCTTGTGCTGGCTATTTTTATGTGCTCAAAGTTCAGTATCAGAAGCAGGATTTTCAGATTAGTTGCAGATGCCCCCTTCTCCTCCCCCCACCCTCACTTTTGTAACTGGATGTGCTTTAATTCAACAGGAAACTTTTCAGGCCATTAAGCTTCAATGTAGTTTAATGCCTTTGGGCTGTGGGGCTTGAAATCATAGAGATGCCTGAATAAATGTTTTAAAATAAAATCTGGAACACAAAGTACACTCTTTTTCTTTACTGCAAATTTGTTTTCAGTTTTGTGATTTTCTGCATTGCTCAAATCAAAAATCAAAAATCTTGCTCATGTCTGTGCTACAAAAGCCCCAGTGAATGGCCCAACCCAACTTCGGAGTGGAGGGGCCAAGTCTAAGGAGGTTTGCCTTGTCATAGAGGGAGGAGGGCAATGACCCTTGCCTCTTCTTGCTTGTCATTTTAAAATGGTCCCAAATGACCAGTTTGCATTCTAGGCCATAGTTACTCCTTTGCAGAATGAATAATATTTTCTTAAGCACTTTTAAGTTGTCATTCACAGCCTATTTTAAAAATGATTTAATGGGTAAAAATATGCTGTTTATAAGTCCCTAAGAGCATATTTTTTAGAATGGCTAAAGAGTATCTTTGTTTACACTCATTTGCTACAATGGCCAAGAGGGATATTATTGTGGTCAGAACTCCTTCAAAATGATTTATGAAGGAATGTGCTCTCTGCCTGGTCATCTTTTTTAGGATCAAATTCAATTTTAACAATTGATTCACTTGAACTTGCATAGACCCCCAGCCTTACTTTTCAAGTGGGGAAACTACTATTTGCAGATATGCAAATGACTTGTTTCAGTGTAAGCCAAAGGCAGTAGGAACACAAGTCAGATTATTTGAAAATCTAGCCAATGTGCTGCCTATAAACTATAATGAAACATCCTTAGTCTGAAGAGCTTTGATTAGCAAGACAAGAAACGGGCTCTTACCTCTAGACTGGAGAAAGGATTTGCCAATAATCCCACAAAAGAGGAAAGTTGAGTGTGCATGCTATTTTAACTCTGGGGCAGCAGCCAGTCATGTATAATTGACACGCTAATTATGAATTATTTCTCTTTTTGTTAACCAGATCGCTACTCTTTTATTAGCAGTGCCATATACAATAACTATATGAGTTATTGTGTGTGGTTTAAAGAAATAAAACTACATTGATTTAAAATACTCTCTAACTCAGATTAGACTGAATTAGGAAGTGTTGCAGTGTCATATATCATCATTCATGTAGCAAGAAGTACTAACTTTCGGTGTCCTAATTTTAAAAATCAGCTTTATCCATAAATTTGCTGTCATCTAATCTTTGTGAGGTTCTGAATATTTTTTAAAATTGTCAATCATTATAACTTTAAATAGGAAATTGCTTTTGAAAAATCATTTTCCACCAAGAAAAAAAATTTAACTGTATTTTTAAAAACAGTATCTCCATGAGCCACTCCATTAGGAACAGCACAGGCTGAGATAAAATTTAACTGAAAAGTAAATTATCTTGTAAGAATGTGTCAAATCAAATTTTTAAGTGACAATTTTAACATTTTATGTCCTTTTTGGCTGGACTTTCTGGGAACAATCCAAAGCCTTTGAATAAACTTTAAAAAAATATGTCATTTATTGTTTTTATCAGTGTGGTGCTTTAGGAATTTCAGGTAGAATGAAAGAGATCACTTCAGTATTTCTCAGTAAAAAGGAGCACCCGGTGGTATTATACTTTATTATAGTACCCCCAAATAAAAATGGAAAAATATATAATCCTGAAAATTCAAAGTCACTATTTGACTTGAATTGTTTTAACAAATCTTCTGGCCCAAATTAATTCAAGTTAATCAGATACAGGCCACCAGAGACCGACTAGGAAGTGCACTGCTCAGACCAGTCATGAAAGAATCAGAATTCTTTTGAAGAGCTAAAGCTTCGAATTGTTAAGTGTTTAAAGTAGAAAAACTCATCTTTTTCTTAATTGGAAAACTGGGTCAAGTTAGAGCACGTCTTTTCAGCAGATAATAACATTGGACTGATCTGAAGGTGGGAGCTCCTGATGATTAGTTTCAAATAAAGACTCCATTCTCCAGACTTCTGCATCAAGCCCAGCTTCATCTTCACTTTGAGAAGTAGTTATTTTCATCCAGCAAAAAGCGTTTCATGTGCAGCAGTTATAACACAGTGAAATTTTATCAGGTGCCTCAGTAATGTATAGTCATCAATGAATCTAACAAGGATACATTTTATAAGAAAATCAATAAAAGAAAATGATTATATTGTTGACTGGAACCAGCATCCAGAAATGAAAAATAGAAAGGAAAATATCACTTTGCATTGGACAGTGTTTCAGTGTGTGTAATGCACTGGGATCTTCTCTTCAAAGTTATTAGATATGTAGTGAAATAACAGGCAGCAGAGGGATAAAAATACTTCAGCCCTTTTTAAATGTCAAAAACAACGTTAAAACCACTATTTCATCCCTAATCTGTTGTTTGAATAAAGTGCAGTTTTCTGTCCCACGGAAATTTTATGTGTTTAAGTTGAAATGTGTTGTGAGCCACTGTTTGGAAATATATCTACACATGGGAAAAACTATTCAAATAGTGAATTGAAAAGAAATCAGTGAAAGATTCTACCAGATAGATATACATCTGGAAAACATGTGAAATGAATTTTTCAAACCTCTGAGCATTGGGGATCTTGTGCTTATATGTCATCTGCTCAGTGTCGTTTCCAGATACAAGAACGAACACATACTTGATAAAGAGTGATTATATGTTATTAAGAGGAAAAGAAAAAATACTTAAAATTTTAAAGCATACTTAACTTCATTGAAACTATGTATCTTAAAGTCACTTTTCAATACTGTGACTATATAATTCCATCATAATCATCTTATTTTTCTTCTTCAAAAAAGTATATTAATTTGAAAATTTAAAACTTGAAAGATTAATTTTGTCATTAGATTTGAAATAGGCATTCACTATCATAACTATATGTGATTCTAAAATATGAATTGATTTTGACATATTGAATCTATTATTTTTTGTCTCTTTATTTGAAAAATTTTTATAAATGTATACATAGGTACAATTTTAAAAGGCAAATTATTTTGAAGACTTAAAATTAATAACAACAGTCCCGGATTCAATCTTCCCTTTCTCTGAGTCCTCTGCAGTGGCAACTTCTTTTAACGCTTCTCACTTGTTCTTCTAGTATTTGTGATCACTTTTCTTAAACACATCCTTACACTGCTATTAAAAACACTTTTTCCCTGGCTTTAGGTGTTCTCTGTTAGTTTACTACCTGTAATAATGAAGATTAGCTTTCTTCCACACCCTTCCTCCTCTGTCTTCACTCATTTTGCTTAGACCAATATTCGAAGTTTATGACATACAAATATTTTTCACAGCTGAGCTATATATCTACCATTTCCTTTATTGCATACTTAATTGTCTTCCCTGGAATTAATAACTCTCCTCTTTTTTGTTTTTTCAGTTTTTTGTTTTTGTTCTAATTTATCCTCAAATCTTGGAAAGAAAGATACATTTTCTCTAACCACAATCAAACAAATCAGGTGCCCTTTTTCTTGGATATGTCCCTCCAGAGTCCTTTTATTTATTTATATTTATTTATTTATTTAGAGACAGAGGCTCGCTCTGTCACCTGGGCTAGAGTGCTGTGGCAGCATCATAGCTCACAGCAACCTCAAACTCCTGGGCTCAAGCGATCCTCCTGCCTCAGCCTCCCGAGTAGCTGGGACTACAGGCATGCGCCACCATGCCCGGCTAATTTTTTCTTTATTTTTTTTTTTTTTTTGGTAGAGACAGAGGCTCGCTCTGTCTCCCGGCCTAGAGTGCAGTGTTGTTATCACAGCCCACAGCAACCTCAAACCCCTGGGCTCCAGCAATCTTCCTGCTCAGCCTCTGGAGCAGCTGGGACTACAGGGCACGCCACCACGCCCGGCTAATTTTTACCTTGCTCTTTATCTCCCTGGCTGCTTGCTGTTTGTTGCCCTAGAAGCTCCTTTTCTCGTCATCTCATAGATTCCCTTTGCCTCTCTCTGGTTAGATCCCTTGGTTCTTTGATCCCTTATCTTCCTCTTGTTTTGCCATCCTTTTGGGTAGTAAGCCTCAAGTCTGTTAGATTTGTAATAAGAAATGCAGAGGAGACATTTTTTTTGGTCTTTGCGTTTCCAAAAATGATTTTATGCTATGCTTACATTTGATCAATAGGTTGGCTGAGAACAGATTTCTACTATGAAATTAATTTTCCCTCAATATTTTGAAGGTATGCCTTCACTGTCTATTTTAGTTTCTGGTTTTGCCATTAAGATTTCCTGTGCCTTCCTTTGAATGTGCCCCAAGTTTCATGGACTTCCTCTTTGTTTCTGGAGTTCTGAAATTCCATGATCATAAACTTTGATATCAGCCATTTTTTCATTCACTATGCTGGGTACTCAAAGAGCCCTCTGAAGACAGAAACCCATGTCTTTTTCTTCTCAGTGTTCTCTTTCGGTGTTATTTCTTTGAGGATTTCCTCCTCACCTCTTGCTCTGTTCTTTCTTTGTAAAGCTACTATTATTTAGAAGTTGGACTTCTTGAACAGATTATCTAAATTTTTCATCTTATTTCTTTCACATTTGTATATTTTACCTTTTTAATTTGATTTCTGGGAATCGTCCTCAACTTTATCTTCCAACCAGTCTATTGGTTTCTTTTTCTGTTTCTGTGATCATAATTTCCAAGAACCTTTACTGTTCTTTGACTATTTCTTTTAAAGTAACATAACTTTGAGGATCTTAGTTGTTTTTTCATTTTTTCCCTTTTTTTACATTGTTTCTATTTTCTCCAAGTCTGACCCACCCTTCCTTCCTTCCTTCCTTCCTTCCTTCCTTCCTTCCTTCCTTCCCTCCTTCCTTCCTTCCCTGTCTTTCATGTTAGAAATGTTTCTTTACTGTCTAATGATCATTAGCTGTCTGTCCCTTTGTAAGAGCAAGTTTCTATGTGATCTGGAAGCTGTGTGCATGTGCATGTCTGTGTGCCAGAGTTCCTACTAGGCTTCACTATTAGGTGATCTAACTGTATTCTTTCATTAGGGAAGTGTCCAAGCTGTGTGTATATACTGGTTTTTTCTTTAGCTTAGTCAGTTTTTCCAGAGAGGAATCCTGCTTGGGAGCTATATGCCAGGTTCCCAGCATTCTTGAGATTCAGCTGGGGAAGGATACTGTTCTGTGTATAGACTTTCACTTACTCCTTCTGTTTCTAGTAAGGAAATCCTGTGCTCATCTGTGACCTATATTCCTGTGTCCAAAGTCAGCCTAATTCAACAATAGATCCCTACAATTTTGCCAGATATGTTGTTTAACCATCCTGGCTGGAGAAGGAGATCTATTTTATAGAACGGCTATAGAAAACACTGTGTGTAGAATTTTAACCAACCCTTTTGTTTTCAGTTTCCCCCAATTCCCAGCTCCAAAGGTATCACATGCTCCAATTCCTGAGCCTTTTAGGATTCTCTGGTGCAGCTATATTTGCTCCCAGGCTTTCCTCATTGCTGGCTTTGGTTTCTGTTTTCTTGACTCTGCCTAGACAGTTATGACTTGTCCATCTGATTTCCAGCTTCCAGAATTTTATTGCTGTCATCTCCTTACCTGTTTTCTTAATCCTTGTGAATAAATTCTGTTTCAAAAATCATTAGTTACCATTTAAATGGTGATTTGGAAGGGAGAAAAAGCATCCGTAAGAGCATCTATCATATCTACCATGTTTAAACAGAAATGTCCATGTCCCTGACTCTTTGGTTGTCCTTTTTACGTTAAGCTTGTTTGCTTTCTCTTCTTTCTTCTTAGGTTTCCAAAAGAGACTCTTAAAACTCAGCCCTATGCCCCTCCATCTCTTTGGCGTCTACTTTGAAGACCTCATGAATACAAAATTGTTCTTATTCTGTTTACCTGAAAGATTGTATCTCCATCTTGTTTTTCATTTAAACTCAGGTTCCATCTTGCCCTCTGCCCAGTAAGGCAGGGACTCGGAGGAAGTAACTGAGGTCTCAGGTGCAAAGTTTAAGGAGGCACTCACTCTCAGGCTAGTGCCACCTGAGAGCCTGACAGTCCACATCTTAAACTTGACACTCTGGATGCCTTACCCTCCCCACTCTAATCCAAGTCCTGCTGCCTCAGACATATTTCCATTTGGCTATCTCAATGTCCACTCCAACTTGCTATGTCCCAAACCAAGTTCACCATCTTCCTATTCACAATCCTTCTCTCTTTCCCTACCTATATTTCTAGTCCTTTTCAATAGCACTACCAATCTCCTTGTCAGATTCCTTTCTCTCCTTTTCTAGCACCCCGATAGTCTGACTCAAAGGTTTATCTATTTTTCCTTTAAAGTATATCTTTTTTTTGTCCTTTTTTTTTCACGCGTATTCCAATTACGCCCAATAAGGATTTTTTAACTCTGGAAGTTTTGAACAAAAACTTTCCCTGTTCCAAAATTCCATACACACTGTTTTCATCACTTCTCTTCTAAAAATATTCAGTGTCTATTCCCTCTCCATTCCAAGCTAACAGGCCTACTACAGTTTCAAAGCCCTCCATTATCCAAGTCAACTTCACCTTGAATGAATTCATCTTTCTTTAAGGTTCAATACAGGTCATAACTCCTTCCTGAAGCTTTGGGTCACCATTCATTCCTTCAATGACTACTCTGATTTCCTCCTTTCACTTCCTGTGGTACTAACTGTCCATGTCACACCTAATTTTATGCCAACTTGGATTATTCCAAGGCTCACGACCACCTTCCAATCCTTGGTCCAAAGCCAAGTCTGTTCTCTTCCCACTCACAACCCACCTCTCTTTCTCTCACCTGTCATTCTAGTTTCTGTCAGTAGCACTTCTAGTCTCTAAGCCAGATTCATATATCTCCTTTATCTGCCCCTCAATGCTCTGCGTTAAAGTTCTATCAGTTTTCCCTGGGAAATATATCTCATGTTTGTCTGTCTGCCTCCTCATCTAGATGGTAAGTTCCTGAAAGGCAGGGTGCATACGTGCACATGCAACTTTGCTTCTTGTAAAGTTCTAAGCAAATAGTAGGTGCTCAAATTCTCCTTGATAAGTAAGAAAAGCTCCCCCAATATTTTATACAACAGTTACCCACGGGAAAGAAGGACTAATTTATCTTCTTGTCAAAAGAAGAGGATGTTGCAAGGTCACCTCTGTCCTATATCAGAATCATCATTCAGTATTTATTTTAAATATTTGTGCAATTAGATAAAATGCTTTAAACTGAGTGCCAAAACTGTCTTTAAAGCCTAAGCTTTAGTTATTCAAAATACAACTCTGGTTACTATGATTATTACAAAGCTGTATTTTACATAAACGCTTACATAATGTAGGACACCAAGAAACTTCTAAATATCCCAAACTCAACCATCTGGAACATGCTGACCCCAGTAAGGTCTCGATAGCCCGTCACTACTCCCCTCTTTTCTTTCTGCTCAGTGAATGCCCATGGTTTCATCATTAATAACAAGAAGTTCGAAAACCAAGAAAGAACAACCAATAAGCATAATGATTCCCTGATAAAGTTTTCAGTCCTTTCAGATACTTGACCGGGTAATTTGTTTAGTTATTCCAATAACAATAAACCTCTGCAAATTAGCAAACTACTTGTTACTTGAGAAATAAGAAATTCAATTAGGAAATGGTAAATGGGGTTGAATTTGTGCTTCTCTGGGAATATAGGAGGTCTGAATTTAGGGCTGAGTCTCAAAGCTTTCTAGCCTTCATGGACATTTGATGAGGGAACAGTGCACAGTTTATGGCAATTTTCCTAATTGTTCAGGCCTGGACTCAACATCCTTAGTTCTGCAGTTTGGTCTTGCAGTGTTTGTGATGGTGACCCAGTCATCACGGAATATGACCTCTACATTCACTCCTTTTCCAGCAGCTCCCAAACAGTAATTAACAGGTGTATGCTACCTTTGTCCTTAGAGCAATGCTGCTCAAACTGTTATGTGCCCAGGAATCACCTGAGATCTTGTAAACATTGCAGATTCTGATTGGGCAGGTCTGGGTGGGTCTATAGAGTCTCACTGTACAGAAGATCCCAAGAGGGGCCACTGCCACTCATGTAAGAAACACACCTTGAGTAGTAAGGACTTCCAACTGTTCAGAGGAATTTAGTCATGTTCCAAAGTATTATTTTTAAGAGTAAAAGTGCTGCAAGTATGCCAAGCTTCCTTATGTTGAATTGTCTTGATCGCTTACCGGTAATAATAGACTGATGATTTTGCACTTTATTTCCACCTCCACAAGTGGCCCAGTGGGTACCTTGTTCTCACGGAGAAGGCTGCCATTGCAGACAGGCAAGTTTCCTTTGAACTCACTGGGTCAGTCACTGATCAGGGCTCTCAGGAAGCCAAGGGAGTGATTCACAGCCCCTTCGAATCCTGCTCACTTGGGAATTTGGGGTATTTTTAACGCTATCCAGCTCTGAGTAATTGGATCTTTATTTTTAAAAGTGCTGCTCTGAAGTACTTAGCTTTGAAGAATATTCAAGATTCCTGCTACTGGCCAGAAAGGCTGCATGTGGACTGCAGAACTCACTGATTTATGGGGCTTCTCTCCTGCCTGTTCAGCAGGGAGTCACTTGCCAGATACTCAAACAGAAATATGACTCTTGGTGCAGATAAACATTCAGAGAAGAGGGCATGAAATGTGACTGAGAAAGGAACTGAAAAAGAAAATAACATTTTATTCACTGCACTACAGTTGGCCTCTATCTCCCTGAGATCATGGGTGCCTTTCTTTTGGGTGGTAGATATCAAAATGTGAAGCTCTACATCACCAAGCATTGGTCAAACAGGAGATTTTCAAAGGCTGTTTTTTGCCTGGTGTTTCACAGGGGTCGATTCATTTTAAGATACAGATCAGATGGGGCTATCTCCCTTTCCCAGTGAATTTTATTTGATTCTGTCTTTTCTAGGACCAAGTTGAGTAGCCATGTGTTTGAATTGAAAAGCATTTTATCTTAACAGATATTTGTCTGTATCAATTGGGGTATAGACGAATTTCTCCTCTATGTCCAGTTTGCTGAATTTTTATCACAAATGAGTATTGAATTTTGTCAAATGCATTTCCTGTGTCAACTGGAAATTTCTAAAATTTTGTTGAAGATTTTTATGTCTAAGTTCATGAAAGATATTCATCTGTAGGTTTGTTTTTTGTTCTGTTTGCCTGGTTTTGGTATTAGGGTAATACTGGCCTCATATAATGAGTTATTCTCTCCTCTTCTATTTTCTAAAATATATATAAAATTAGTGTTAATTATTCTTGAAATGTAAGGAGAATTCTCTAGTGAAACTATGCAGGCCCAGGAATTTCTTTTTTAGAAACTTTTAAATTACAAGTTCAATTTCTTTAATGGTTATAGGAAAATTCAGATTATTTATTTCATTTTGGTTGAGATTTGGTAGTTTGTTATTTTCTAGGAATTGATCTATTTCTTCTAAATTGTCAAATTATGAGTGTTATGTTGTTTGTAGTATCCCATTATTATCTATTAATATATTGAAACTCTCTATTTTATTTCTGAAATTAGTGATTTGTGTCGTCTTTTTTTTGGTCCTTATCAGTCTTGCTAGAAGTTTATCAACTTTATGGATTTTTTTAAACCAGCTTTTTGTTTGTTGATTTCCTCTATTGTTTTCCTGTATTCAATTTCAATAATTTCTTCTCTTTTATTTATTATTTCTTTCCTTTTGCTTCCTTTGGTTTTATTTTGATCTTCTTTTTCTGTTTTTTTTTTTTGAGGTAGAAATTTGGATTATTGATTTGAGACTTTTCTATTTTCTAATATAAACATATGTTTTCTTCTCAGCACTGCTTTAGCTACATTCCATAAATTTATTATGTCACATTTTCACTTTCAATTTAGTTCTATGAATTTTTAAAGTTTCTTTTGAGATTTTTGTCTTTCACCATAGATTATTTGGAATGTGTTTTTCATTTCCAAAAGATTTACTTGTTGTCTTTTTGTTATTAATTTCTAGGTTGATTTCATTATTGTCAGAGAACATATATGTATGATTTTAATTTTTAAAAATTTGTCAAAGTTTGTTTTACGACTCAGCATATGGTCTACCTTGGCATATGTTCCATAGCCAATTGAAAAGAATGTGTTCCTAAGCATTTGTACCCCGTAATATTCTGAAATAAAAAATAAATTGAAAAAAAGGAAAGAATGTGTTCCTGCTCTTGTTGGTGGAGTTCTATAAATATCATTTAGATCCTGTTAGTTGATAGTGTTTTTTAGTTGCCCTGTATCTTTGCTGATTTTCTGTCTAGTAGTTCTTTCAATTGCTGAGAGGGTGTTGAAGTCCCCAACTGTAATTGTGGCAATATGTATTTGAACAAGCCTTCCAGATGGTTCCTATTATGCAGAAGTTTAGGAACAAGTGCCTTTAACTATTTGTGAGTTTCAACTTTATGAAAGAAATCACCTTGAATGTACAGAAAACATGAGTTCTTTCATAAAATTGAAACTCCTTACCTCTGGTCCTTTTTTCCAATTCATCCTCCTGATCATTACATACATTTTTAAAAGAAAATTCCAATTATGTCAGTCCCAGGGAAACTTTAAATGCTCTTTGTTGCCCTTGAGTTAAGGCCGCCTATCTTAGCTTGAGTGGTATGGCATCCTCTAAAGAACTGCAACCCACTCCCATTCTAAATGGACTTTGTCCTCAGTCAGACTGGACAAGTCATGATATCTTACATCCACACTGTGCCTTCCTTCCCCTGGGTTTTCTTCATGCAGTCTGTCTTTACCTGGAATGTCCTCCCTTGATATTAATATCTGTTAACATTTTTTCTGCCTTTCTGACCATCTCAAATAACACCTTCTCATGAGGACTTTTCTTAATATCTGAATGATATATAATTTCTTCCTTCTCTGAATCTCCATGGCAGTTTATATCTTTAATTCCCCCTCCTTTTTTTTTTTTTTTTTTGAGACAGAGCCTCACTGTCTTGCCTGGGCTAGAGTGCCGTGGCATCAGCCTAGCTCACAGCAACCTCAAACTCCTGGGCTCAAGTGATCCTCCTGCCTCAGCCTCCCGAGTAGCTGGGACTACAGGCATGCACCACCATGCCCGGCTAATTTTTTTTTTTATATATTTTTAGTTGTTCAATTAATTTCTCTCTAATTTTAGTAGAGACGGGGTCTCGCTCTTGCTCAGGCTGGTCTCGAACTCCTGAGCTCAAACAATCCGCCCGCCTCGGCCTCCCAGAGTGCTAGGATTACAGGCGTGAACCACCGCGCCCGGCCCCCCTCCTTTTTTTTTTAACATTATCCTTCTTTAGGGTTAGTTGGGATTTTACCTTCTCTCCCCTTTAGGTTGAAAGTTTATCGACGGCAAGGACTTCATCTTTGTATTTCCTACAGCCCATGGGCATGGCACGGAAATACCTAAAAATGTTTTTTGAATTAAATTTTCTGGACAATTAATAACATTTAATGTTCCATTGCTTTATTCCTGTAAAATTAAAGAAGATTTCTAAAGTGAGTTAAGAGAGTTTCCCCTTTTACGAATCCTGAAAGTAAAAGATTTTTCTTTTTTAAAGAAGGAGCCTTTATCAGGAATTTATGGTGCTTCTGCAGTGGCCTTTACATATATTTTAAGCCCTTTTTAGACTAATGGTACCATAATAAAATACATAGAAATATAAATGTTATAGCCAATACTCATAGTGAGTGTAACACCTAAGTGTGTCTGATCTCTACCCTCTTCTTTTTCATTCCCACTTCCACTCTCAGGGGCTGTGTCTTAGTCCATTTTGTGCTACTATAATATACCAGAAAATATAAAACTGGATAATTTATAAAGAACAGAGATTTATTTCTTACAGTTCTAGAGGCTGGGTAGTACAAGGTTGAGGGGCCCACACCTGGAGAAGGCTTTCTTTCTGTGTCATCCCATGGTGAAAGGTGGAAAGGCAAGATAGTACACTAGAGAAAGAGAGAGAGAGAGAAAGAGAGAGAGAGAGAAGGGGTGGGGAGGGGGGCTGAACTTATCCTTTTATCAGGAACCCACTCCAGAGATAACTAACCCACTCATGTAATAATGGCATTCATCTATTCATGAGGACAAAGCCCTCATAACTTAATCATCTCTTAAAGGTCCCACTTCTCAACACTAACATTGGATATTAAGTTTCTAATACACGAACTTTGGGGAACACATTCAAACCATAGCAGGATGATTCCAATCTACTGCAGTGTTTCCCAAAGCTCCCTGGTCATAAGGATAGCCTGAAGCACTCACTAAAATACAAATTCCTTGGCCCCATCCAAGAGCTTTAAAGAAAGTTTGGGGAATCTACATTTTTATCAAGTATCCCCTGTGAGTCCAATGATCAGGCCATACCTTCTAATAGTCAGAATTTCTTGTCTCCCCAATCCATGGTTCATTCATCACAGTAATTATCAATTATATTGCCAATTATTTCCATAAAGTATTTGTAATTGAGATGATAGTATTTCTCAATGCTTGCTTTTCTAAATGAAAGGGACTTTCATAGTGGTCTGGTATAGTTATTAATCATAGAATGCTTTGTTTCCTCAATATGAGCACAAATTATTTTTCTCTACCCAGAATACAATATTGGATATTAGAGAAACAAAGGAAAAAAGATTTTTACAGTATAATATAGAAATACAGCAGAAAGCAATATGGCCCATCTTACCTGTGTTTTAGGGCAAATTGTATTATGCTGTATGTTGTATTATACTAAAGAATGGAAACAAACGTATTTCAGGAGCTTCTGAAAATGTGATGGAGGGAATAACTCAAATCATTTGGTGTTCCAGAATTTTTAGTTGTGTCAGATTGTAGATACACTTTGCTATCTTTAAATTCATAAAGTATTATACCTAGCAAGTCGTCAAAACAGCAAGACTAGTATAAAAAAAATTCTGAAGTATCCAGAAGTTCTAATCATGTCAGATTTCATATGATTTTTGTTTTCTTTAGTAGAAAAATATATACTTAATAAACATATATATGATTTACTAAGCATTTATAATCATATGTTGGTGGGATGAAAGCTTAAGAAGTGGACGCATATTT
Source organism: Propithecus coquereli (assembly GCF_000956105.1). Taxonomy (NCBI): domain Eukaryota; kingdom Metazoa; phylum Chordata; class Mammalia; order Primates; family Indriidae; genus Propithecus; species Propithecus coquereli. Next base: position 9,044,323 of record NW_012149063.1, read on the forward strand.
TTAAGCATATTACTGAGTTATCAACTTCTAAGAAGATGTACTGAGGGGCAATATTACTCATGAAGCAAAAGTAAGATGATGTTCCTTTTTTGCCAGCTAGTTTTGTATTAAACAAATGCTACTGGCAGCACAGCAGTAATAACGTGATCATAAAGCTTTCTTTGTCTAACGTTCTTGACAAATGCTTGATTGTCCAGAAGAAGCCATCTGTATGTATCTGAAATCCTGTAGGAGGCTATGTCACTATTTTTTCATAAAGAAATGTCTGCATGGGGGTGTAGGTGTTCTCTAATGCATTTATTCATGTGTTGATTTCTTTATAGCTAACCAGCAGACTTAGCGCCCAAATGAGCAACAAGCACTGAGTCCTTAAACCGCCATGCCCGCCAGCTATGGGGTGGGTGAGCTGCAGAAGCGGTCTGCTTTCTTCCTTAGACTCAATAATGCTCTTGAAGTGGTGGCTTAACATGTGGAAAATGCTGTGAAACTTTAAGAGCAACAAGTCAAATAGTTGGTGAGGCTCGAGGGATTTGTAAAGGGATATGGACGTTTCTAGCGCAGATTACCAGGTCATCAGTTCAGATGCAGCTGTGCTCAGCTATTACTAAACATGGTTGCACACGAAGGCTGCCGGGACCCGCTGTGAAGCGGGGCGGGTGCTCTGGGTTCCCTTGTAGACAGCTGGGAAGCTGAAAACCCAGCTAAGAGGACCACCGTTTCAGCTGGCTCTCCCAGAAATTTGAACGCGCCAGGAGACCCAGGCCTGCTGAGCCCTCTGCTTTCTACCTTCTTAAAGCATCCCCTGGGCTCTGCAGGCCCGGGACGTGCCCTGGGATAAAGCACGTCCTGTGACCGTGTGAACGGCACCAGTTCTGTCAGCCCGGAGGCAATCTGTCCTGCATGAATCCAGCTGGCCGAGAACAGAGCTGGAGAACAGAGGACTTGGCTTCCCAGTTTGACTCCTGATTTCTGGAAGAGTCGCATATCTCTGAGTCTCCACCAGGCCATCTTATCCCAGAGTGCCCAGAGATATCCCAGATAGTTGCCTCCAGGAGAGGCAGGTGCAGCCCTTTGATTTGACTCAGTTGCGGCAAGATTTGCATAATTTTCTGTGACCTCCACTTCTACTCTGACATCTGCCCTGGACCGAAGAGAGATGCTGGGGGCTGGCAGGAGGCAGCTGTGGCTGGGCAGAGAAAGCAACGGTCTGGAATTCTGGAACCGTGGGTTGTAGTCTTAGATCTGCCAAGAATAATCCTGGATAGTCCCATGGCCTCTTTAGAACCTCAGGTTCCCCATCTATAAAAATGGAACATTGTACTTGGAAAGTTTCTGAACTATGATGTGGTTTCCAAGGTGCTATTTGAAAAACAGAAGACAGGGCTATCAAAATAGAAATAATTGTGACTTAGATACTAATAGTAATTAAATTATATAAGCTCACAGTAAATGAAGAAAATTTATTTATTCTGTAGAAACCTGAGGATGTGTTTATAAAGACCAAAACCCACAATGGCATTCAAATGAAGATTGCTTTGTACAACGCATGCATGTGACAGAAACGGCACAGAAAGTGGTGAAAGTAGCCATGTGAGTGGGAGAAACACAGGTGTCGTTTTTTTAACATATAGACTTGTTCTGGCATTTTATTTACTGCTTCCATTATTTTTTTCAACGGCTAAAAACAAACTTCCAAACTGCTTTTATCTTTAAATTTACTTTATGGAGGTAGTCACGCCGCTGTTAGAAAAACTTTATTAGACTGCACTTACTACATTATCTAGAAAATAACACATTTGTACACCTATGGATCCACCTTCCCCCGAAACCACACAAAGCAAAAAATATAGATGACTGGTTGCGTCTTTCCCTATAAATAAAAGGAGGCAGAGACGGTAAATATAGAAAGGTGGCATGTTACATTCCCATAACACACCAGAAACCCAAGGTGAGAACAAAAGTGCTATTTATCAACCCACTGAGAGCTATGATTCTGTGGACTTCCATGTCTTCAGTGTTACTGGAGTTTAGATAATCCCAGAATTTTATTCTTTATCTTAAAACTTCATCTTTGGAAAGCTTTTTAGTAAAACTAGAAGGTAGAGTATGGAAGGTATGAGCCGGAAGGGGAACAAAGATAAATGAGTGAAACATGCAGAGTAGCCACACTGCAAACAGCAACAGAAGACAGGGACATTTTCAAATTCAAAGGGAATCCTGAGTGTCACGATCATTTCTACATCCATGTACTTGTTTGCAACCTCAGCTCTGGCAACACCACCTGATTTTTGGTTAGCATCTTTCCAAAAACACCATTCTGGTTCAGGAATTCATTTGTCTGATTTTAAAAGAGAAATTTAGAAGAAGATAAAACAGAAGTATGGATGATGATATTGGCATTAATTATATTGATTTTCCCCTTCAAGGCATATATTTCTCATTCTCCCTGTTTCTGTCTCCCTCTTAAATATGATGCATGTATTTATTGTTAGGTACCTATCTTTGTAGTATTTATTATTAGGTACCTATCTTTGTAGAAAACGTAATAAGGGCTTCTTAGTGTTAAAGTAGACCAGAGTATTATCAAGTGTGAAGAATACAGAGTTTCTTTCTTTTACTTCAAAAGTTTTTACAAAAACAACCTGAGTTTCTAAGGTTAATGGGAGGACAGAGAAATATGACTAACATTTACTGAAACCTACTCTAGTCTAGGCTCTGTGCTATGCACTTTAAATATTTTATCCCATTACCCCTCATAGCAACCATCTGAGATACTGCATTTTTCTTCCAGCATCATCAGAGTGGTGTGTTAAGAGCAAGATTCTTTTTTAAAAATAAAGAAAGCTACTTGTTTTCTCATAAATTGTGGAGTGTAAATCCTGACCTTGTCTCCCATTTCAGGTATAGCTTGACTCCCAGCTCTATGACCTTGCGCAAGTCACCTCACCTGTGTACTGGGGAGAACAATATTTATCTCAGACATAATATATTTAATATTTGTTTATTAAAGGGAATATGAAAGAAAGTGAGTTAGACTGGAAAAGAGGACTTGAAATTAGAAGAAAAAAGTTACCTAATAAAGTAAGTTACAGGTTTTGCACCTTTGAGTCCTAGTGTATGAACTGGTGGAACTGGTGGGTGGAGACTGTGGGCAGGGCTTCCCTGGAGAAGACGCCCCTACCTTTCCACCGGCCACCGCCAAGCCTGGGTTGTCCCCACAGTGTCAGAGACTCCCACTGCACCCTGTGCTTCTCATTAGTGGAACCCATTGCCCTGCTCATCACTTCTTCCTCATCTCTTCCCAGCTAGGTTGGAAGGTCCAGGTGTGCTGGGATCATCTCTCTTCTTTGCCGTCAAATGCCTGGCACAAGGGGCCTGAGGCAGAGCTGCAAATGGAGGCCCTGGGCCATGGGCCACCCCCTTTCTCTTCCTACACTGGACACCCCAGCTTCATCCTCAAGCTCTATCCCCCTCCACTTGACCACAAGGTCCTGTGCCTCCTCCTTGGGACCATTGGGACAGGGTATTTTGGGGTCTTGGGTACTTGGAGCAGGATGTGGACATGGGGGAATGGGGCCGGAGCACACTCTCTAGATTGTGGGGCCCAGGGCACGGGCCCTAGTTGCTTGAGTCTAAGGCCAATGTTTCCAGCACTCAAGAAGCACCGTTGAACAAATGAATAACAGTTTCATATGCGGAAGCACTGCCACAGAGAAGTAATATTAAACTGACCTCCAGGGCCTGGAGCCGCAGGAGCTGTGTAGTAGGTTTCCGTGGAAGAGAGGGCAGATCTGAGGGGCAGCAGTGGGAGAGCCTGGATGAAACACTCACTGTAGCTTATTGTGCTCTAGCTATTTTTTTCTATTACTTTTCTATAACTTTTAAGGGCAGAAAATGTTTCTTTTCATTGCAGAGAAACTTTCATCTACTTGAGTGTCTACTTAAGAGATAATCCCAAGCTTCTTGGTAGTGACTCAAGCAAGTAGAAATTGGACATCCTGAGACATAACCAGGACCCTTAGATTCCCTCCCTCTTTGTCGCCAGTAATTTCTAGATCCACACAGCGTGTCTAACTCATTCCTGAAAACGTATTTAAAGTTCAGATTATTAGGTGAAATTTTAAGGCAAGGTATATTCGTATTTATACACCAGTGTTTATGGGGAAGAGGTAGATGAAACCGAAGCATTCTAATAAAAGAATATAAAATCCAACCAGAAATTTTTGCTATATGAAAACAAAACCATCTCTCTTACAACTAGATCAATGCTATATGTAGGAATAGCGTGAGAGCAGAAGGAGCTGAGAGAATCTTCGTGAAGCAACACAGACAGCTCCTGAGATGAACCAGAGTGACTTCTGCTTTCCTTCCTTCTTTTATCCTAAGAACACAAGAATAATTCTGAGAGATTCAGAATGTACCTCATTTATAGAAGCAGAGAAACAAAAGGGAATGTATATTCCGTAGACAGGAACTCCATTAAAAAAAGAATTGACAATTACTTAGAAGTCAGGAAGCCAATTTTTGAATCAATACCTTGCTTGAAAAGGATAACATGATGTCGTGTCAAAGTAGGAAGCATTATCAAAGCTGCATTTACTTTGCATCAGTTTTTAAGTAGTCCTGGTCAATGATGAAACATCTGAGAAAGGAAGTTCAGACGGCAAGGAGTTACAATCTGACCTAAATCTTTACACTCTACTAGCCAAACTTTACCATACCAGGACAAAGCCAAACAGGTGTGAGTGCTTTTGTACTCACATTTACTTGGTTTTAACCTAACTACCAAAGAACATCTCCATTCAAGCCCTACCCCCGCCCCGAGAATAAACAGCATAACAATAAACAGGAACAACCACAGAATAGGGTCCCTTGAGTCCCACTCAGATTCTTGGTGGCATTGCAAAAACGCAATCTGAATGTTATTAAAGGGGAAGCGGAAAACAAATGATTTAAAGTAAATTACATGAAACGAATTTTCATTATCTCAGCCTTATTTAGTATGTGAGAAATTCAATGTCATCCACACATGTATGTCACCGAAGAATAATTTCAGTTTAATCTGCTGAAGGGGCAGAAATAGATTTTATTTGTGGAAGAATTAACCATGATTTGCAGTATCATTATCATATTGAGAAAGTGCTCGGGAAAGTGGACGTCAAGAGGAAGCAAAGACCTAGAGTGGTGAAATGGATCATGAGGAAGGAACCAAATTTGTTTTTTCTATATTTGGCACAAAGCCTTTTCCCGTAAGTTTTAAATTACTAAGAAAAGTAAACATTTTGTTAACTGTTTCAGAGAGATTTATAGGTGACCCTAAATGCAATCTGCTTGATGACTGACTCAATCTTAATTCCTTTGGTTCTTGGTTGCAGAAAGGGCAACCTTGTTACCACTTGCTTGGTCAAAGGTTACACTTCCTGCCCTCCATCAACCCAGCTGGAACATGTGAGTGTTTTTAGATACTAGTCAGGTCACCTTCCAAGGGGAATCACTCAAGCTAACCATCTGATTAAGGGGCTTTTGTAATGAATCCTGCTACCAGGTATGCAATTAGCCCGGCTCTAGCTTTCCCTTGCTTAATGAAATGCATGTTAGGTGCGCATTCATGGAAGAGCTAAGCAAACACAGGCAACTGAGAACTGGAAAACTAAATAGTCATCCTTCCTTTTTAAAATTTTTATTTTAACTACATTTTAATTATATTTCTTTTGATAAGATACAAAGTTTTTGTGCTCACATCCCAGGAAATTTGGGAACTCGGACTGCCATGTTTGAGTGGTTGTTTCTCCTAAGAGGATTCCACAGGTACGGCTTTAATCACTCACTTTCAGCTCAGTGTTAATGCCCACGGCCGTGTTGTGGGTGCTCTTTCCCTATGGCCTCTAGTAACAGAGGACCCTTCCTGAGTGCTCACGAGAGCTAAGCACTGTCTTATGTTCTTTACTTGCTTAAGACTCACGATTATTTCTTTTTCACAAAGAAACTGAAGCCAGATAGCCTAGAATCTGTGCACTTAACCATGACCCAGATAACATGATTGGGCCAGAGCAAATAGTGAATCCCTCTAAAGTTGTCTTGGGTTCTCTGGGGTCCTCTTTCTGCTTTCCCCTTAGAAGTATCCCTCTGCTTCCCTCAGACATTAAAATGCTGGACTCTAAACACCATCTCAACTTAAAGCAGAGAGCTGCCATCTTAATTTATTAATACTATCTCCTAAACTCAGGGTGGGCACTGGTGTGGTACCTGCTGCAGGTATTGGCTTGTCAGCCTGGCCCATTCAGCCTTGTGCCTCCTGACTACAGCGATTGTTTCAGGGATGTGCCCATGACCTACTCTAGTTAGTCCTGTCAGAGTTAAGGTAAGGACTTTTTTTTTTTTTACCAAAAGAAAAGAGGCCTGCTTTGGAACAGATAAATTCTCTTTTTTGCTGAAGTAGTTTGAGTTGGGTTTTCTGACACTTGTCTCAAAAAGAAGTCTTTATATCAGAAAATAAAAATGTTGCCCAGCGGCAGGGAGAAGCCACTGTGCCCCTTCAGAGAAGCAGAGAGTGAGGGAGGTGTTGTGGCAGAAGGGGGCGGGATGGAAGGGACTTAACATTGAAAAGCTATAGCTTTGGCATTTATTTCCTCCTTTGATGATGCCATTAATCCTGCAAAGAAGGTGGTGTTGTCTCCAGCTCACAGATGAGAGAACTGAGGTGGAGGTTAAGTAATGTCACCCATTTCACCCTGTTTGTAAGTGGCCGATCTGGCCTTCAAACCTGGAGGCCCACCTGGTTCCAAAGACCACATGTGACTTTCTGCCACTCCAGGCTACTCCAGAGGGTGCTGGGTAGGGGGGAAGACACGGGGAGTGAAATTGTCCAAGGCACTCCACGTGTGACATTGCCGTGGCCATCTTCAAAGCACTCAACACGGCATCTCATTCGCTGAGCCCAGTGGATGATGGGTGGATGTTGTCTCCAATTCCTGGAGATGGCTCAGGAATGTGATTTGGGTAGACAGGATTTGGGCTAACACTTTGGTTGTGAATGTTGCGAGAAAGGAAATGAATATGAAAATGCGATGCATTCAAATTTGCTATGGTCATAAGAGGACTCACGGAAGACACTGTGGACTCAACATAATTCTTAGACATTTTTCTTTTTTTTGATCTGGGAAGAGTCCTAAATGCTTCTGTTGCCATGGTGATGGTAAGAGAGCACTGTGGTACGTTGGAGAAGGAAGAGGAAAATTTCTTTATTTTCCACGTTTAATTTATGGCAAGGTAAATATTTGTTTAATAACATTTTAAATGTTGCACTGTGAGTACAGTTCCATACTAGATGTTTTGAGACTGTTGAATAAAAGACAAGTTTGTTGGGGAAGCCAAAATACACAGAACCATAGAGCAATTAAATAGCAAGACATGAACAAGAGAAGATTAAAAAGCATGTATGCATGTGTTCAGAGTACACCATACATAACAGGAGTGATAATAATTTCAGTGGGGCTGGCCAAAGGCCACTTTTTGTACCTCTCAAGTTTTGAGCTAAGATCCTAAGAATTAACCTGATCAGTAGACATGGGCAGGGAAGATATCTTTTGGGAGGAGCAAACTGAGGTGTCCCTTTATTCTGCTAAGCAAGAGAAAGGCATAGCTGCATCTCTGGAGTAGGGGATGATGGAAACTGTGATTGGATCCGTATTTATACTATGCCTATATGAAGAGCAGATAGGGAAAGGTGGCGTACCAATGACATTGGGAGGGCCTTGACCAGGATGGCAACTGGGAAAACATGGAAAAGTTGAATCCAAAAAATGCAGCTGGACTTTCTGGCTCAGTTGCCCAAGGAGCGTGTACAACATTGGGATGTGCATAAGATCGGGTCTTATTCATCTTCCTTTAGGCCTGGCACTAATTGTGATATTGTTATGTATTTACTGGATGAATGAATGAATGAATGAATGAGACTGACTAAACTGGGAGGATGCTTCAGAAACAGGAGAAAGATAATAGCTATTGATCAATGGCTGGAAGCTACAGAGAGTTCAAGAAGATTCAGAAGGGAGTAGAGCCATTTTTCTTTACAAAAGTGAAGAAGTCATTAACTGGATGGGAATTGCGGTTTCTTCTGTGGTGGCGCAGGTGGGAGTTAAGCTGGAGAGGATGGATCTTTTTGACTCAATTAGATGGCCTGATTACACCAGGTCTTCAACTTCCCCATCAATCAATATTCATGTCCTTAACGCTCCCCGCCTCCCTTCTCACAGCAGCCAGGCACATCAGGAGCTGAATTCCAGGGGCCATGCTCTCCATAGACATATCTGCTTTGGTATCAGAGTTTTCTAGCTTGGGATACCTACGTTTTTTTTAACTCTGCTCGGCAGTCTCAGCGGTTTTTTCCCCCAACTGTTTCCAGTCTTTTGCAGGCTTGTCTTCTCTCTTAAAGGGTGATTTCTCTTTTCTCCAAACATTTTCTAATACACCTGAACAAATCAATTATAAGAAAAAGTCATTTTGTGGTTTCCGACAGGTTTTGTGACAAGAGGTTGACTCTCTTCCTACATACATCCTAATCAACAGAGTCTCCCCTTAATCGTTCCTCGTTTCTTTCAATGCAGGAAATTGTTCTGGTAAATAGAGTCCCTCTCCCACGAATGCCCAGCATGTCCAGAGCCACAGGGTTTTCTCCAGTTCCCTTTCCCAAACTGGAAATTCCCTCAGAATTTGCCTCTTTCATCTTGCAGTTCCTTCAGAGATGGATAATCTGAGTTAATTCCTTCAGGGTTCCTGTGCATTTAGCCCTTGCCCTGCGCTCTTCTCTTAAATACCCAGGGCAAATTCCCTAAGCTCATTCCAGTGCTGATCCTTACTTTCTTGCATGGAGAATTGTATTAAAGACAGGCTTTCTTTAAGTGGGTTTCTTAAGCAATCGCGTATATATTTTTTCTGTATTTGATGGTTGACTGTCATTCTCTTCTATAAAATGCTTTCCAACCTCACTTTTCACTTTGCTTCCTCATTTCTTTTAGCTCACTTTGGGGAAAGAACTTTCACAGCATTTAGGGGAAAGGATGCGTAGACTAGGCAGGGGAATACTTGAGTGAAAATACCAGGTTTTCCATTCTCTTTGTCTCTTGGGGAATAAAACAACTTGGCACAGGAGCGTTTTGAGGTGCTGCCAAGAAACAGCTACTTCTAGAAATCAGTTCATTAGGCCCTTAATTTCTGAGACATTTGTCTTCCCAACTTGATTGTAAACTCTTTGAAAGTGGGAACTCATTCTTTCTTCCTTTTCCTTTTTCTCCATACTCTGAGCTAACTTCAGGATTGAGTTCTTCGAACTGTGACAGGGCCCTCTACACGTGTAGCTGGTGCCCAGGTTGAGGTAGCTACTAATTCCCGTGGTGTTGGCTTCTATGTTAAAACTGATGTCTTAAAATTAAGGCATTTCAAGAATGAATTTATGCCAATATATGGAATGTGTTGGTATTTTTGCTCTAATTATCTAGGATATTTTTGGCCACAAATGTCGGAAAACCCAATTCAATGGGATGTGAACAATAAGTGGAGTGTTCCCAGTACCTTTGCAATTTACCCTTATTTTTCTGCCAAAATTATTAATAGAACCCCCTTCACTCTCAAAGGTGCCTGGATTTGCATGATAAAGTGTATGGTCATCTGTATTAGTGGCCAATGGCTGCTGTAACAAATGACCACAAACTTAGTGGCTGTAAACAACACAAATTCATTATCTTACGGTTCTGTAGTTAGAAGTCCAACACAGGTCTTATTGGGCTAAAATTAAGGTGGCATCAGGACTGTGTTCCTTCTGGATGCTCTAGAGAAGAATACACCTCATTACTTTTTTTTGGTTTATTTATTTTTTAGTAGACTTTATTTTTTGGAGTAGTTTTAGGTTCACTGCAAAATTGAGCAAAAGGTATGGAGATTTCCCATATACTCCCTTTGTTCACACATACATAGCCTCTCCCATCATCCTTGCTTTCTCCAGTTTCTAGAGGCCACCTTCATTCTTTGGCTAATGGCCCCTTCCTCCAACAATGTCTGGCTGAGTCCTGCTCACACTGCCATCTTTCTGGTCCTCTCGTCTTGTTTCCTCTCCCACCTTTAATGGTCTTTCTAATCATAGTGGGCCCACCCAGACAATACAGGATAAGCCCTTTTTTAAGGTCATCAGTTGAGTAGCACCCTTGATTCCATCCGCAACCTTAATTCCCCTTTGTACTGTGACCCAGCATATTCCTGGGAGCCAAGAATTAGGCTGTGGACACCTTTGGGGGGATCATTCAGTCGACCACATCATTATACTCATAAAGGGCTTTGTCATCATACATATCAAGAGGTCCAGAAGCAGGGTGACTCCAGGAGTGTAAGTTCGCAGCTGATGACACCATCATGAACACAGGTTCTCACGTCCTTCTGCTGAGCCATCTTCGGAGTGCAAGCTTGTCTTTTGGTTCGTGTGCAAGATGGCTGCCGCAGTCTCAGGCACTGTGTGCAGACACAGCCACAGCCAGCTGAAGCAACCAAGGGATGAAAAAAGGGCTGTTTATTCTCATGTATCTCTTTACCGGTGGCAAAAATCTTTTCCAAAGCCCCACAAGAAGATGCTTGTGTTTCGCTAGCTAGCGTTGTGCACACCATGATCCATCCTCAGAAGCATATGGCTGAAGAGGGAGTGGAGGCCAGAGTAGCGTGGGGTTTTCTGAAGGAAACGATAAAGGAGGACTGCCTCTCGAGCAGGCAACCCAAGGTGCACTCACAGGAAGGTGGGAACAGGCTCATGATAAACAAGTCCAGACAGAGATTGGCATCTTCAGGGCACTCTTATGATATTTTCTAGTTTCTATGCATCAAATTCTTTGGGATTATGAAGTGGGTTATAGTTTTGTTTAGAGTGACTGCTCCAGAAATCTCGAGGCACAGCAAGATTGTTTTCAGTATTGCATGGATGAAATGCCATTTCGTTTCATTTTGTAAAACAAAATGGCGTTCATAGAAGTCAGGTCTGGACCACACCCCGTAGTAGCCATCTTATGATTGCATCTCAGCCTCGGTGTGGCTGCTTTGACGTTAGTCCTATTTTGTGGTCCTGCTTAGAGTGAATGTGTGTATAATCTTCAGGAACAAAAGCAGAACTTGTCAGAATATTTTTATATTTTACAATAATCTTGAAAGTTTTCTATATTACCCATGCTTGAAGTTTCAGTAACGACAGTAGCCATTAATTTCACATACCTTTGTGAATTTATGCAACAATATTGACAGCTACAGCTGCATAATACGGAGCAGTAGATTCCAGTAAACGACTGAGCTTTAAGGACCTATTATTATTAATAGGAGGAGTATATGGTAAACACAGGAAGTTACAAACAATAAAAATGGCCTCGTGTCCTTGCAACAGACCAGTGAGTTTACAGATAGATCGACCCTGGGATGCGCTGCAAGTGACCGACGTGACAGCTGTGCAATAGGGCACCTGCTCCGTTGCAGGTTAAATTAGAAAGGGTGATTGTTCATTCTATTTCAGAGGCTATCTGTCTGTCTATCTATCTGTCTATCTATCTATCTATCTGCAAAATTCTGAACCAGCGTCTTTCCAGGGCTTGAAGCTTTTCCCAAGAAAATCTAGAATAACTGAATATCAGCACGACTGAGTAGCCACTCACGGAGCTTCTAATTACATAGCTACAGGTGGTACCACCTGCTTAGTTTTCATTGTTTTCAAAACAGCTGTTCATGGTAGCATGTTTTTACTCTTCTGAAATGAGGTGAGAGAAACAAAGAAAAGCAAAAGATGGGAGCTATTTCCTTGGGATTTTTTTCCCTCAAGTTTTTTTTAGAAAGGCGTTCTACCAGGAGAGAGTCTACGGGGTTAAAGAATATTCATGTTTTAAATACTCAATACTTTTTGTTAAAATGCTTCCTATAAAGGTTGTTTAAGAGCTGCATGGTTGGGTGAGTGAATAAATGAAATAAAGATGGCAGATTCACTTTATTTGGGGGAGACAGCATGTTGGAATAGAAAGTTCAAGGGCTTATGATTGCTTTATGACTTGTCTAAAACAGGAATAATTCAGGGGAATTAGCATAACCTCTGAAGAAAAATACTGCATTTTAAAACGTGAAAAAAAAAACCTTCCATCTGTAAGTTCAAGCAAGAATGGTATGCCTCTTTTTCATCTAGCCATTAGCAAAGATTAAAAACTAAGACAGCAATAGTCATGGCAAGTGTGTTGTAAGACAAACACTCTATCACTGCTGGTGTGAACTGATAAAATCTTCCTGGAAAGATATTTGGTCAAATGTAACAAGAGTCTTAAAGACCCTCACACCCTTTAATCCAATTATTCATCTTTTAATTGACTTTCTTGCTGAGCATGATTTGTATATGAAGAGGTTTATTGCAGTACTTTTCGTAACAGTGAAAAACTGGCAGCATCTAAATGTACTTTAGTAGAATGGTTAAGTAAAGGATAGAATATCCATATAATAGTATATTATGCTACCATTCAAATTTATAAGTATGATGTAATGTTAAATAAAAAAGTACAATGTGAAATTATGTATGGAGTGATGGGCACACCTATAACCATGACTCAAACATTACAAAAGTGATCCATGTAACCAAAAACATTTGTACCCTCTTAATATTTTGAAATAAAAAGAAAAGAAATTATATATGGATGAGGAGTTCAACTATCAGAAGGAAATATGCTGAGAAAATATTGGTTAGAAATTTAAGAAAATAGTGATCACCTCTGGATTTTTTTTTTTCCTGAGTAATATTTATATCTTTCCATATCTTCCTCTAGGAGCAAGGGCTATTTTGATCCTTATGAAAAAAAATTTTATAAGAGACTTTGGAAGCAGAACTAGATTCTAATTTAGGTTCTGCCATACACTAATTATGTGATTTTGGTAAATTATTTAATCTCTCTGAGCCTCAATTTATATCTGTAAAATGAGGAAGATAGCATCCAACTTTCAGGGTAGCTGTGATGCTAAAATAAGACACGGTATTAAAGGAGCCTAGCTGAATTGCTGGCCCACATTAGACAGCTAATAAATAGTACTTATTATAGTTTTTACTGGGGGTAAGAGGTGATTACAGCTGACAGGAGTATTTTCTTTTTACTTTACCAATTAATCTTTTATTTTTTATTATACACTTCAATATTTTACAGAAAAAATGACTTAATGTTAAACTCTTAATGTTAAACTCCAGTTCATTACATATAAATCTTCTTCTTATTCTTTTAAAGGTGAAGACCTACATTCTTACATGAATATAATCAGTAAACATAATAATGTATGTTCTATTCAACATTTTTGAATCTCATTTAAACATTTTTGCATACGATTTTACATACGTCAGTGTCATTTAATGGCTACAGAATAGTCTATGTTAGCAATAGCAATACACCAACATTTACTTACTCGTTTCACAATTGCTGAGCTTTTTCTTTTTTTAAACTCATAGGAATGGAATTGCTAGAAACATCTTTATAAAAGTGTTTTTTTTTCTTTTAAATATTTTCCTGGGCATATGCTACTCCAAGTGAGTTAGCATGTCGAAGGAATGATCGATTATTGAGCTCTTATTGTATTGTTTTAGCAGGGCTAAAGAGATGATAGAAAACAAAAGGCTTCCTTTTAAGAACATAACATAGAAGTTGCTTACGTCACATTTGGTCCCTTTGGAATTTACTAGTAACATGGTCCTCATTAGTTGGAAGGGGGGCTGGGAAATAAAATCTCTACTGACTATGAGCTCTGTTAAAATCTATGTGGAAATGGGGTGCAGGGAGTGTATTGTACTTTGAAAAAAGGGTCAGGGCTGGGGCTGTGGCTCATGCCTGTAATCCCTGCACTTTGGGAGGCTAAAAGGATCACTTGAGCTCAGCAGTTTGAAGTTGCAGTGAGCTATCATTATGCCGCTGTGCTCCAGCCTGGGTGACAAAGCGAAACCTTGTTTCAGAAAAAAGAAGAAAAAAAAGAAAAAAAAAGGACAGAATGGAAGAGAATAAGGTTTTCATGTTATCTGCTGCACTTTCCCTGTGAAGTTTTTTTCTGAGGTCCTCAGCCTGAATTAGTTTCTCTCTCCTCTGGGTCTCATATTTATGGTAAATAATTTTTTGTATATCTCTTTCTCTCCTGAGTCTGTTCTCTTTGAGGACAAGCATAGCGTTTCCTTCTTTTTAGGATTTACTTTGTTATTTCATACTCACATAGATGCTACTTTTATTTTTCAATGTCAGACATCTATTACATGGATAGCTCACGTAGAAGATGAAGCTTTAATTCTCTTTCACCTTCCTCCCACAATACACTCACCCCTCCTATGTCCTCAGCCCACTCATTATAGTTATATAGTAATTTTATTTATGCCAACATTGTGTTATCTTTAAATAATTATGACTATGTAAATACTTATTCATGTATTAAGCCATGTAGTGTAATATAATAAATTTTCTCATCCTGTCCAATATTTTATTTTCCCTGGAGTATAATTATGCTTGTTTTTAACAAATTATTACTGTTACTTAATATCTGTGTACTTATCACTGAAGTGAATCCAAACTTTCCCCAAATGGCACAAACCTCCTTTCAAAATGTTTAAACACAGCCGGGTGCAGTGGCTCATGCCTGTAATCCTAGCACTCTGGGAGGCCAAGGCGGGAGGACTACTTGAAGTCTGGAGTTTGAGACCAGCTTGAGCAAGAGTGAGACTCTGTCTCTACTAAAAATAGAAAAATTGGCCAGGTGTGGTGGCATGTGCCTGTAATTACAGCTACTTGGGAGGCTGAGGCAAGAGGATCGCTTGAGCCCAGGAGTTTGAGGTTGCTGTGAGTTAGGCTGACACCAAGGTATTTTACCCAGGGCGACAGAGTGAGACTCTGTCTCAAAAAAAAAAATGTTTAAACACATTAAGCATAAATTACAACTTCTTGAAGAAAACAAGACTTCTGACATGCTCTAATCAGAACTATCTTCGAGGCCTACCACACAGCTATTATCTTCCCTCACTATTCTTCAACTCTCTTTCAACTCGCTTGTTTCTTGGATCCCACGTCTCCGTTTCCTTTTTTTTTTTTTTTTAGCTTATTCCCTTGTTTTGCTAGAACAACACCCTCCAGAAGCTTCTTGAGAAACAGTTCATGGGAAGTAATAGTTGAGATCTTGTTGGTCTGAAAAAAAATACCTAATTCTGTTCTCATACTGAAATGAGAGTTTGGCTGGGTACACAATTTTGAGTGGGAAATACTTTTCCTTCAGAATTTTGAAGGCATTATAAATACTTCATTGCCTTTTAGATTTTTGTGTTGCTCTTGAGAATTCAGATGCTGTTCTGCCTCTTGATCCTTCATAGATGTCTTGCTTTATCTCTCTGCATAGTCTAGGATCTTTTCTCTTCCCTAAGTGTTCTGGAATTACATGATAATTTGCCTTCATGTGAATCTCTTCTCTTCTGGGTACTTGGTAGGACTTTTCTTTCTGGAAATTTATGTCCTTCACTTATTAAAATTGTTCTTAAATTATTATTTTGATTTCTTCTTCTCAGTTTCTTCTTTTTTATTTTCTTTCTGGAATTCCTATTTTTCAGATTTTGGACTTCTTAGCCTGGTCTTCTGATTTTCTTACATTCTCTCTCTTATTTCACTTCACGATTTCTTTCTAGGGCTCTAATTTTCAAATATTTTATTGATTTTTTTCCATTTCTGTTATTCCATTTTAAATTTATCCAGAAATGAAAAGCTCATTTTAAAATGTTTATTAAAGCAAAGCGTATTTTTTAAAAAAGTTTTTTCCTCCTTGCAAGATCTCTGTTTTTCAAAATCTTTTTTTCTGCTTGCTTGTTTTGGCTTCCTTTTTCCACATTACAGGCTGTCATCACATGTCTAGTGATTCTTGGCTATCTGCTCATTTTAGGATTAGGGCCAGTAAAAACCTCTGTGCATGTGTGTGTGTGGCTAAAACAAATGAGTTCTATAGAGCAGAGCTATAGCTGACCCACGGCGGGGCGGTGGGGGTGGGGCGGGAATAAACCTTTATTGTTGTAAGTCACTGAGATTTGGGTATTCTTTATAACTATGGCATAACATGGCTGAAGAACACAGGGGTTTAAGAGCCTTTTCTGCTACAAGTGTGGCACCCAAATATTTTTTAAAAACAAGTTTATGGAGGTATAATTGATGTATAATAAGTTGCATCCATTTAAAATGTGCTACTCAATGAATTTTAATGATGTGTGCACCTGTGAAACCACTTCTACAATGCAGATACAGAACATTTCCATCACCCCAAAATATTCCTCATGTCTCTTTGCAATCCATTCTTTCCTCTTTCTCTGGCCCCAGGCCACCACTGATCTGCTTTTTGTCACTGTAGATAAGTTTGCATTTTCTATACTTTCACATAAATGGAACCGTACAGCGTGTCCTCTTTCGTGCCATGCTTCTTTCATTCAGCATGATGATTTTGAGATTCACCCATGTTGTTGTGTGTTTTAGTAATTTTTGGCTTTTTATTACTGAGTATTATCCTACTCTCTGAATATAGTTCCAAATGTTTTTGATTACTCATTCATATTGCTAAATTTTTTTGAGCATTCGCTCCTTTAGTGTATTAGTACTATGGTACTAATATATTTTATACACTATAAAATGACACAAACATCTTTAAAAAAAGATGAGATAAAAATAAATATAATTTATTTTCTCCTTGCATACCAATGCATCACCTGACTAGTCCCTGGATGTACACACTTGGTGACCGTTATACTGTGCCACTTGGATGTATGTTCCCATTTAGATATACCTTATGATGCCTCTAAATTGATTCATTATCTTTCTCCTAACTTCATCTCTTCCTTCTGATTTCTCTGTTCGTGAAGTCAGTCTTTTCACCCAATTAGACCAAGTTAGTAAGAATTACCTTCACCCACCTCTTCTTACCTCTTACAAACGTCCCCAATCCAAAAATGTTTGAATGAATCCAATAGGTGTTTTGTCATTACCTCTCTGTGTTTATAGTCTATTCACATTAACTACTTCTTCTTGGATCAACTATGGACAATTGTACTAATATTTTTCTAGGAAATCATCTGTCTCCTTTAGGTTTCAAACATGTCACCATAAATTGTATGTAATATTCTATTACAGTCCTTTAAGTTTCGCTAGAACATGCGATTATGCCCTTTTCACATTCCTAATTTTACTGTTTTGTCCTTTTTTCCTTAATAAAGCTTAGGAGGGGTTTACTCATTCTGTTAGTCTTTTCAATGAACTAGTTTTTAAATGTATGCAGTTTTGTTTTCCTATTTTACTAATTTCAGCTTTAATCCCCCTAAGGTACAGTTTAGATCACATCATTCCTTTCTTGGTAAGCCCTCAATGGCTCCCCATGGCCCCCTGAATTAAGTACACACTCTTCAGACGGTACTCTTGGCCTTAAAAAGTTGTGTATTGAATGCAGTTCTTTCTCCATTGTCAGAGATGGAGAGTTAGAGTTGTGTGGAAAAGAAAACCATGTCTGCAAACCAGCCCGTAATCTGTTTAGCTGTGTTATACAACACCTTTTATGTTTAACATCAGGGGCAGATCCCTGACCTCTGGCAAGCCTGTGAAATAGTCCTTGCTTTCCTGAAAGTTGGGGATATAAATAATATTTATATATAAGGTCTGCAATACCATAGGATCAGTTTCATGAGCTGTAATTAAATAGGACTCTTGCCATAAATTCTTTAGTTCTTGATGGCATGCAACAGCTGGTGACCTTAGATTTTAATAGTGTTTTCAGGGGAGAAGGAAAGAAAAAGAGAGGATCATTAATATGGTCTGGCCTCTGAGACCTTTGTGAATATTTTGGTCTAGTATATACTCCCACCCACTAAGTGAAAGACATCTGTTCATTCTGTCTGCAGCAGTTGGTACTGGCACTGAAGGCAGCCTCGATGAATGGATCTTCCCAGTCATGCTCTACCCATTTGATTGAGAGGTAGTATTTCTCACTTTGGGTGGGCTTAGCCAGGTGAGCTGATTTTTTTTCTTCCCAGAATAACATCCCCAAAAGCTGATATTACTGATTGAGCTGAGATCTCTTTTTATTTTCTATGAGAAAAAAAAAAAAAAAACCACCTGTTGCCCCAAAATTGCCATACTCAGGAGAATGTGACTGGGGCCTTGTGGGCTTGTAGGTTTTCCTGAATGTGTTGCATAAGGAGGCCACGGCTGTGGCCACTTCCTCAATGGTCACTTCCCAGGCTCATTATGGATTGCCAGGCATGGCAGGTAACTGGTGGTCTAAGACACTGAGATTTATTGACATGTATATGATAGAAAACAAGTATGAATTTATGTGTAATTTGTACCTGAAGGTGTGACAGATTGCTCCGTGGTGATTTTGAAAGATAGCTAAATGGGAAAAGTGCCTAGCTAGTCAAGAATATGGAGATAAAATTTTAAAGTGTTCTTTCCAAACTTTAAAAATTAAATATTTTTATTTGAGTTGTTCCTGATATCAAAATTAATGAGAGTCAGTATAAAAAATTTAGCCAGACACAGTGGCTCATGCCTGTAATCCCTGCACTTTGGGAGATGGAGACAGGAGGATCACTTGAGGTCAGGAGTTCGAGACCAGCCTGAGCAAGAGCAAGACCCTTGTCTCTACAAAAAATAACAAAATTAGCCAGGTGTGGTGATGCGCGCCTGTAGTGCCAGCTCCTTGGGAGGCTAAGGCAGGTGGATTGCATGAGCACAAAAATTTGAGGCTGCAGTGAGCAACGATGATGCCACCTCCCTCCAGCCTGGACAACAGAGCAAGACCCTGTCTCCAAAAAAAAAAATTTTCGTTTTTATTTCTAGTCACATGTCTGTATAACAAAAATGCAGCTATATTATATAAATTCTTTAATAATATGCCGTGGCAGTTTAAAAAAGTGGTTGCAAATTTTTTTGACACTCCTTTTGTTGTTCTCTTTCCTTGTATTGGCAGATTTGTAACTCACTTGTGACCAATAGAAGTGTGGCCAAAATGATTCAATGGGACTTCCAAGGCTAGGTAGAAAATGTGATTCTGCTTTCTGCCTCATTCTTCCTAACATTTGTACTGGAGCCCCAAGCCACCATTCAAGTTCAACTGCCTGAAGACTTCATGCTATAAGGAAGCCAAAGCCATACGAAGAGGCTGCAGGCACTGCAGTCAGTAGCCGAAGTGCAACTCCCTGCTGACAGCCATCGTGGGTCTTCAGCCCAGGAGTGCCTTTGGATAACTGTAACCCCAGCTTTCATCTCACTGCCATCGCTGGAGAGACCCCATGCAAAAACTACCCACCTGAGCCCTTTTAAATTTATGACCTACAAATTTTTGAGAAAAACAAAATGGAGTAATTGGAATAATTTGTTATACAGCAATAGTAACCAACATATGTTAAAACAAACATAGTAGCATATTATGAATTCTTCCTTCACATCATTCCATTTCTTTCCACATCATTTTAATGGTTTCATAGTATTTTATTGTATGGAAATAACATACTATTTTTAAGCTAATTCCCCAGTGTTGAATTTAGCTAGCTTTACCTTCTAGCTAAATCTTTCAATGAATAACCCTGTAGTGAAATCTTTGTGCATATTTATGATTTATTTCTTAAGATGAATTCCCACAATTCAAATGTAGAAGTGCTAGAGTTATTATTTTTAGTGCTTTAACAAATATCCTGAAATTATCCTCTATTGGTAGTGTCTAATAGTGTCTGTGTACCTGTACACACACATGGAATACAGGACAGAGTGTGGGTTTTAGAGTCAGCAGGCTTGCAGGCCTGAGTTCCACCTCACAGTTCCACAATTTGCATGACCTCAGGCAAGTTACTTAAATTCCTGAACCTCATTTTAATCACCCATGAACTGGAGCTAATAAAGGATTGCTATGAGAATTAAATGAGATACAGTATTAAAGGGCCTAGCACAGAGTGGTCATTTAAAATGGTAAATATTGTTCTTATAATTTCTTGTTGAGAGTGAAGTAATTACTCCCAGATTTCTTTTTCCTGTTCTCCCCCACCTACTGGATGATTCTGCTTTCCTTCTGGTATTTGCTATGGTCCTTGTCCTCTTGGGCCCTGGCTGTAGCTGGTTGATCAATCGTGGGTGAGTGGTAGCTGACGAGAGTTGAAAGTGTCATTTCTGCCAGCTAGTGGATGCATTTAAGAGGCGATCCTTGAACGCACAGGCATTTTGAAGGCCAATGGGATGAGTCCTGATCTCGTGACCCTGGCACCTGGCCTGCAGAGGGAGCAGATGTTCCTGGGGAGGAAGACCCCCCTGTCATTGCACCTGCAAACCACATGCCTTGGGCACTCCCCGTTGTGAGACTGACCCTGTTCTCAGGCAACCTGGATGGGACGGCTGGTCTTCCTTCTAAATAAGAGAGAAGTGAGGAAAACAAACCATGCAGAGTATTCTTTCACATTAAGTTTTGAATTACTTTTGGGAGACACCACATGAGCTCTGGAAGTTGTGTGAAGGGAAAAGTGGTTGCAGATGTGGGGCGGGACCTGGGAGGCAGCTCTGCGGGCTCCTCGGAGCAGGTTCAGCTCTGGGAAGCTGAGAAAGGCTGCTGTTCACAAACGATACCTGCAGATCATCAGCAGGTGAACAGGAATGAATGATGCGGTGAAGATCTTCTGAGCCACTTATATTTCTCGATCCCTTTTTTACTTTCAGTTATTCCAGAAAACTGGATGAATTGAGGACTAAAAAGGGGAAGATTTTTTGTATCTTTAACTTTATTAAAGCTTTTATGTGGAAACCAGGCCTTGGCTGGAAAGATGTTTACTTTTCAAGAATTTGGGCAGCCTTATTGTAAACATGCTATTATGCAGCAGCTGTAGAACCATCTTATTTAGAGACAGGGACTAGGCAACATGTTCTTTTTAAAATAATTATAATGTAAAAATTGAAAAAATAAATTATTTTCATTCTGGATATTTCCTTTTAATCTTTGTCTACATACCCGTGTTGTAGGGTCACAGATATACCTAGGTCCCAATATACCTAGATGTGCAAAAAATACAGCCTTTTGTTTATATAAAACCAATTTGATCTGCCTTATGAATCCCCATCTGCATCTTGGTAGTGGGTGAAAAAATGTTACACATGAGATTTTTGCTAACTGGCAAATTTGGTCTGGTGCAGTCATTGAAACAGTCTTCACAGATGTTCAGATGCTTTAGATAACCAGGCTCTGACTCATGCCTGCCCCCAGCTCTGCTCCTCCCTCAGGAGGATCTGGGTATATGAGAGATGAGGTGATGGGAGATGGGAGTCTTGAAACTTTAGAGATTTCCTTGGTCTCTTTATTGGTCCCTGTTGTATAATTGTTGGTCTGGTAGCCTGGAAGGGTGACCCAAACGGTGGGCCCGATTCCACAGTTTGTGTTGGCTGGCTGCTGTTGTTGCCTGCAGTCTGCTTGGGAAAGGCTAGAGGTTTCCCCTAGGGATTTGGCATCTCTCACCTTGACTCTCTCTGGTGCTACAGCCCTTTGAATCCATGCCACATGCTCCATCTGGCCCTGGCTGGGTCCTTTCATTTCATTCCTCACCCTGGTCGGCCCCCAGGCTGGCTGTTGGCTCAGCTGCCATCTGTGTCTGCCCTCAGGGGCATGTAAGAACTTCTGGGTCCTAAGCAAACTATGTGGAATCCAGGGTCACCCAGGAAAGCCCTTCTTTTGCTACCTCTTGTGTTTACTTTGATGTGGCAGCCTCCGGGTTGGTGTGGGCCAACCTCCTTCCAGAGTCCAAACATGAGGTCGGGCCAAAGCCCTTGTCCCTTCAGCTTGAATTCCCACCCAACCAGCAAGTGTCCCTCATCTTCTCATTGAGCAGGAACCTTCCTCGACTAAAATCATGATTCAGTTGGCAAGAGCCCTCATCTTGGATATTTTAACAGGATCCCTCTGTTATTTAGACATTCCTTGCTCCCTCAAGCAAGTCTGGCTTTAAAGACCAATGTCTCAATAAAGAAAGAAGAAAATTGTTTCTGAGATTCAAAGTTAATCAATTGCAAGATTTTCTAACATGTTCTATCACTTATATATACTTTTATACTATAATAAATATTTATCCTTGTTTCCATAAAACCTGAATGATTATCATTGTTAGTGGCTATAAAATATTTCATGAGAATCATAATTTAATTAAGCATTCCTCTCCTATTGGAGATGGTATCAGTTTGCTAGGGCTGCCGTAACGAGGTACCACAAACTGGGTAGCTTAAAAAAATGGAAATTTATTGTTTCACAGATCTAGAGGATAAAGTCCAAAGTCAAGGTTTCAGCAGAGCCATGCTCCCTCTAAAATCTGTAGGGGAATCATTCCTCGCCTCTTTGTAGCTTCTTGTGGTTTGCTGACAATCTTTCACATTCCTTGACTTGTAGGCACGTCTCTCCAATCTTCAGTTTTCACGTGGCATTCTCCCTGTGTCGCCTCATATAATCTTCCCTCTGTGCATGTATACGTCGTGTCCCCTTTTTATACAGAAGGCAGTCCTATTGGATTAAGATCCACCCTAAATACCTCTCATCTTAGCTATTCTACATCTGCAAAGACCCTATTTCTAAATAAGATAATATTCTGAGGTACGAGGAGTGAAGACTTCAACATATCTTTTTTGGGACACAACTCAATCCATAACAGACGTTTATGTCATTTCTAGGTTTTTGCTGTTGGTGGCGGTGGTGATAGCGGGAGTATTATTATAGATAAAGCTGCTATGGATATCTTCAAGTATATAGCATTTTATGTCTGATTAAAAAGAATGTTAAAATTTTAAAAGAACATAAGGAGGTTGGAAATAATCATTTTTAACTTAAATGATTGACTTATATTTTTCATTATTCACACATTTTCACTTGATACTGTAAAGAGAAGAAGAATAGAGAGTTCAGAGGCTGAAATCATGATACATAAATATTATAGGCTCAGAATGAGACAGACATTGTCCAGTAGATAATAAGTCATTGTGGGCAAAATTAAGTTTTAAGAGCTGGAAAGTTTTGACTAAAAGTTAATCCTTTTTCCACAGAGTTGTTTTGAGAATCATGTTGCCTTGCCATATGTGGTAAAGTTTTTCCAGATATTTTTTCATGGAAGATAATTGGTGGTCATGTTCTTAACATGTTTTGAAATTCTAACATTGCCAAAGGCTTCCAGAAGGAAGAAACTTCTGTTTAGAAAGATTCAATGAAGAATAAGAGCTTTATAATTTGGGACAGGGGTGTTCCTTGATCTCCAATCCCCTCTCCACCCCTGACAAAACTCACCCAGATCTCATTTATTTGGCCTCTGGTTCGAGGCATGTGTGTTTCTGTCCTGGTGCTTCCAGTTGGAAGTTTGGTTGCCCTTCTCTTGGTTTAGCTTCATGAACAGCTAGTATTCAGGTGGACTCTTGGTCCTCTGGGAAGGCCTGAGATTTCCTGGCCAAATTTGGTCATAAAGTTCTTCAGTATGGACCAGCTTTTCAAACCCTGAGTCTTCAAGAACCACACTATAACTCCACCGTATTTCCCCTGGTAAACCCTTCCTCTCTTCTAGTAGTTTTGGTACCATGATTAATGAGAAGGATTTAACGTTCCTGTGCGCCCAGCATTACATCATGGTTTTCACACACTGCTTATTTATCACTTAGTGTGGAAACAAGCATTGAAATTCCCACTTACGATTGAGAAACTTTAAAAATATTGTCCAAGTGCCCCCAGCGAGTGAGTGGCAAAACCGATTCAAACTTAAATCTGCCAGGTGCTCAAGCTTATGTGCTCTTTCTAGTGAACCAAAATTCCTCCCAAGAAAAGGTGGCCTTTTCCAAATGGACACTCCTAAAGCAGGCTTGGACATATCTGAGACTGGTTTTTGGGCTAATGAATCACTGGGAAAATTAAGGTAGGTCTGAAGCGGTGGATCTCAACTGGGTTGCTTTTGGCTCCCAGGGGACATTTGGCAAAATCTAGAGACGTATTTGTTTGTCACAACCGGGAGATGGGTGCTACTAGCATCAAATGGGTAGAGGCCAGCGATGCTGTTGAAGATCCTACAATGGATACGTTGCTAATGTAAAGGGAAGTAGAATAGAGACAGTTCAGAGTTTGGAATAATTTCACTCATAAATGGTAGGCTCAGAATGAAATGGATATTGTCCAATAGACAAAACACCACAAAGCCCTCCACAATAAAGAATTATCTGGTCTAAAATGACAATGATCTGAGGTTGAGAAAACCTGATCTACAGGACTGTCTCAGCAACTTGGCTTTTCCAAAGGACTGTAAACTTGAATG
The DNA here is from genome assembly GCF_000956105.1 of Propithecus coquereli. Lineage (NCBI taxonomy): Eukaryota > Metazoa > Chordata > Mammalia > Primates > Indriidae > Propithecus > Propithecus coquereli. The sequence continues at coordinate 9,068,666 of NW_012149063.1, forward strand.
TGTCACTTGCTTCTCTACCGCAGTGTCTTCAATCTGCCAGCGTGATTGCAGAGATTTGTGAATCCCATGATTCTGGGGTTCATTAGAGAAGGTAACTATAAATGTCCATGTCTGAAAAAAAACAAAACTGGGGTGATCCTGCTCTCCACCAAGTCTGGGCAAGTATTAAAGTATATTTGAGTTGGGGTTAAAAGGTTCTTTTCATCTTTAAATGAACTAATAGGAAATTATTATGTCTTTTTTTGGTCTAGGTTACTACTGGGGTAGTTGTTCTCTCTTCCCAGCTGGCTGCTGCTGCTGCTTTGCTAGGAGTGGCCAACAGTTTCACATGTATATTATTATTTTCTGAAAGCAATCTTCATTTATGTCTATGTTAATTTTCTTTTATATCATTTGAAGTCTTGAATCTTCTCTTAGTTTTCTAAAGATTTTAATTTTTAAAAATGAGTTAAAAATTTCAATAGAAACGTGACTGTTAAAACAAGTTGTTTCAAATATTTAATGCAAAGTTGGATGTTTCTGGGGCTGAGATAAGAGTTGAGAAAGAGCATCAGAAGATAGAGCTGCTGGTTTTTGTACATAGACACAAAATCCTATATCAGCTTAGAGTCATGCTAGTCTAATATCAGTGGTTAGAACAGTATGTATCATATGGGTTATGACCAAGTGGGTTTTTTAAATTCTCAATAGTCTATTTTATATTATTTCTATAATAACCACGTGGAACTTCATGGCAGGAATATTAATATTAACTAAAAAACATGTCTAGTTACTTTTGCTTAGAGTGGAAGATAAATGATTCTCTTCTAAGAACACTAAGTAGGAAATAGTAGGTGATAACTTCTCATATCCCAATAATAAGAAATATAATAGGATTTGATAAAAAGAAAATTTGCTTTTGGTATGACCACAACTAGCCAAATGAAACCATGTATCTGCCAATCAACACAGAAATCAATTTATGTGGGTAAAAACACTTCTAGTAATAATGATCTTGTTTTTTTTTTTTTGTCTTTTCTTTTCTTTTTTCTTTTTTTGATTTGTTTTTCTTAAGAACTGAAGGTGCAGAGCACAGGTTTACCAGTAGGCTTGGTGACATGTTAATAATATTCTGTAGTATTTCATTGCCAAATTTTTTCAGTGTGGCTGAGGTCCACGTTGTTGCTAAGTGATCACTATTTAATGACTGCTTTTAAATAGTCTATATCAATGTTCTGAACTGACAGATGTCTCTATCAGGAGAAACCAGTGTGGTAGGTTTTCTTGTTACTAATCTAAACAAGGCCCAAGAAGAAAAATTCAATGTGACTGATGTTTCAGCAGAAAGATTCTGTTATTAACAAATAGTAATTAAGTGTCCTATGTACTGTGGCGTAAATGAAAAATGAGTAAGTCTGATGTCTGGGAAGTATATTGGCTTTGCAGTCAGAGATGACCAATCTCAAATCCTCACTCTACCATTACTGGTTACATGAGCCTGGATACATTCCTAGAGCTTTTTTTTTTTTTTTTTGGCCTTAGTTTTCTTATCTGTGAAACAGGGCTACTATCTTCTTCATTGAGTTTTTTTAAAAAAATGATTCAAATGAAACAGAATATGTCAATTGCCTGACTTAAAAACAGGTGCTTAATAGATAACAGTGTTCTTTCCACACAATACCTGCTCACATTCCTCCCATTGCCCTCCACATCTTATATTACAATGGGAGTGAGGCATTGTAGAGTGCCAGGCAGGGGCATGTGATTGGTATCATATGAGATAGAGACCCAGTCCTCTGAAAAGGGAGAGGTCACTCTAGCCTGATGACCTAGGAAGAGATATAACTTAATGGTGACTAATCTCAAACATCCTCCCTTGATGGAGTACCTCTCCCCCGCCCCCAGTTCCAGATTATGCAGGAGTCCCCCTGGCTCTATGCATAACTCTGGCACAGCCCTTCCTGCCTGCATTGTGAGTGTGTGTGTACATCCTTGATGTCAATGCCCTTCCGTTGTACATATCATCAGGCCTGTCCTACCTGTTCTGTCAGGTAAAAAGAAATGGTTATGGGATGAATGAATGAAATGAGTGAGCCGTGCTGAGAACTGTCACATTTAGAAATAGCTAATGGAGAAGTGCATTCCAGCAAGAGTGAACACCTGCAATCAGCTTTCTCTCCCCCACTGAAGGTATATTTTTAGTAAAATTGTGCCTGCCATACTTTGCCATTTGCTCTGGGCAAATGGTTAAGTGGCCATTGTAATGATAGATTGTTTTTCTTTGGGCTCAGGCCCGTGATGTGGAGCAGGTCAGAGCACATTTCACTAAGGTTCCACCAGAATCTTCCCTGTAGTATAAGATGCCTGAGCACAATCCAGCTCTGCCCCTCATTTTCCCAATTCGGGACCTGAGGCCCGCTGAGGATGCTGGCTCTAGCCTGCCTAGGCCACAGTGCTGGTTGGAATTTTTAGGAATAGGATCCAGCTCCTCTGATTCAGCTTAAACAAAATAAAACAAACAGTCAAACAAACATTCCCATTTGCTTTCTATGAGTAATTATTTATGGCCAAGCAGAGACCAACTGGTAAGTTTCGCTCACTAGAGACCTCTCAACCCCCAGCTGGGCTGCCAGGCAGAGAGACTGACTGAACTGGCTTCCATACAAATCTGACTGTTTCTGTCATTGACCCAGCCATTTATTTCAGACACAAAGTAACAGCTTTTATGGCATCACAAGTTTGTAGGAACCAGAAGTTAGAAAAATGCAACTGTTGTAGGCACATACTGGTTGACCCTGAAGCTACAGAGGCTTAAGCTTCTGGGCTTCTCACTTTTACAGACTCTACCCACACCAAGCCTTGCAGGGGCTCAGCAATGTCTTTGTAAGAGCATGTGTTTTTGCAACATTTCCAAACGTTAGATATTTTTGTATTATTTTTCTTAAACAAGATCTTTGCTCCTGCCCCTATCCTGATTGCATAAGTTTCAGACCCCAGAAAACCTAAATCTGCCTCTGATTATGGGTAGTTATTTTTTTTTCAAATTTTGACTGCTTAAAGAACACGTGACTCCTTGTGTCAGAAATGGTTAATTTCCTCCTGATTTCCATGTTCCCCTCCTCCCTTTCAGAAACGGCACCCCCTAAGTTTTAGGTGAGCACGTGTCTGCTCAGCTAGAGTATATTTCCCAATTTCCCTTGAAGCTAGGTGTGGCCATGTGACTAAATTGAGCCAATAGGATGTTAGAGAAAGTGAGAATGTACAAATTCTGGGCCTTAAGGCCTAAGCTATTGGTCCTAAATGTCCCTCTTCCTCTTCCCTACTTGCTGGAAAATGGTGATAACTTGAAGCAGGTGCAGGATGTAGGAGTGCCCTGTCTGTCCTGGTCTGCTCACTCCACACTCTTAGGTATGAGGAAAATTAAGTCACTTAACTTTTGGTCTCTTAGTCATGGCAGTCTAGACAGTACCCTTATTAATTCATTTCCCCCTCCCAAAGATAATAAACAAAATGAAAACTCAACCCAGTTAGAATTTATCTCCATAATTACTCCTGATCCTACCAACTATTGCCTGTCTAGGCAAAGTTCTAGAAATATCTTTACTGATAGATCACTCAAGCCCTGTTGGCCTTATATTGTAAAGAGCACTGGACAGCAGTTAGATGATGAGTGTTCACCATTGCTAGGTATGGGGCAGGTACCCTGTCTCTCTGGATCTTGGTAGGTATCCTCAACTGTGTACTGTGAATACTCGTGATTTTGACAGGGTCTTGAGAAGGTTAAATGAGTGTATATATTAGATATAATGTAAGTTTTGTATTTATTATTTTATTTTATTCTTGAAATGTTCTGACAAACCTGATGATAATACAGACCTGCTAGTTTGTTGTGAAGATTAGAGATAATCTATTCAAAATGCTTAGCACCAGTTGTGCACATTGTAAGCACACAATAAGTGGTAATTTACTATCAGAAAATGAGTAGATGTTCGATAAATAATGGCTTTTACTATTTATAATAATGTGCTCTTAATAATAATAATGTATGCTAAGTATTTTATAACTGTAAAACTGTACAAATACCTGATAGTATCATTATTTTTGAGCCTCTTCTGAAAAAACATAAGCACTTACCATTGGTAGATGTGAAACAACCAAAGTCACTTAGTGAATATTTACAAGATACAAGTCTAGAGTGCAGTAGACACAGGGGAGCAGGGTGTGCAGCTAATGGTGCCCTCAGCAACCCTGTCTGTGGTTTCCTCTCTAGCTTTTGACACCTGATTGGTTCAAGGGCAGAAACTCTAGACCCAAACTGGGCTAATCAAATTCCCTATTTTGAAAAATTGAAGGTTGGTGGAGCTGAGTCTGGGGCTCTGATAGGGAGGCCACTGGTACTGTTTGGGTCCCTGTTCTTCTCTTCCTTCCTCTCCATGAGCTACCCCAGTATCCTTCCCATAACCTGCTTCTTGAATTAGCCAGAGTCTGTTTCTCTGGCTTGTACCCAAAGAACCTTGACCAGGGGTGGGGACACTTTTCATGTTGGAAGGTCTCATTAATTTAGCTATAATCAAATAAGGCTGTATTCAAGAAACTTCAATTAGATATACTTAAAAATGTATATTATTTTGTAAAAAATCTAACTACTATGTACTTAATAATTTCAAAAAATGAAAACTGTTTATTAATTTTAAAGTTAGCTAACCTTTTGATGACTTTGTTGTGTCTGCTTTTTGTTGGAAAGCATTTGAATATTTGGCTGCAGCGTGGAGGTCTGCAGTTTCAGTTGATCCTCTAGATGGGTGTCAGTCATTTGTGACCTTAAGGGCATCTTGATTTCTTGATTTGGATTAGGTAGGAGAATGTAGATTTGCAGCAATAAGTGGTTGAAAACCAAGAAAGCATTTTTTGGGCATGTTACTGAAGGCGTGGGTATTCTACTGCATTTTTCCATATTTCAGTTGATGTTTCAGCATCAAACAATGACTTTAAAATGTCATCTACTGCGAGTTCAATCAATTTCATCTGTAGCTCTTTAGGTGCCTTGGTGATATCAACTAGGTGAGACTGATGCTAATTTGACTGTGATGTCATGACTCTCAAAGTCAATGGACCTTTCATTGTATTCTCCAATTAATAGGTCTATAACAGCTGTGTATTCTTCAGTTGATTTGCATATATCATCCTGCTCATCAGTGATCTTTGCTAATTGGGGAAAATGTTCATCCAAAATTTCCTTTTGAAGAAGTGTTTTGAAACAAAAAATAGCTTTTTGGGAAATGTTTGGATTTTTTGCCACATATCATATATAGACTTAGTTTTACCTTGCAAAGAAATATTCAAGTTGTTTTGATTTGACATATCACACAGAAATGCTACCTTCCTGTAGAAATCTTTCAATAATTCACATTGATGATTCTGTTCTTCATAAAATTTAACTGTCTCTTCTCACAGAGATAAAATTTTGGCTAACCCCTGTCCCTGTGATAGCCAGCACACTTTAGAATGATACAGCAAATCCACACTGAATACCTCATTGTTCAACTTTAGCATGTTAGGAAACTGATGATACTGTGTTGCATTTGCACTAATATAGTTAACAATACTCACAACTTGTTGCAAAATGTCACTTAAAATAGTAGCTTTAGCACAGAGATTTTGTTGATGCAAGATACAATGAAAAGAAATGAGAACATCTGGATCTGTTAATACTTTTTTTTTTAATCTGTGCAATTAACCCTTCGTGTTCTACAGAACATTTTTGAAAATGTTATTCAGCTTCCTTCAAATTACTGACTTGGCAGGTATAAACTAAGGAAAAATATTAAAGCCAATTAGAAATGTTTTCCTTATCAAATTATAAAACTATCCGGGACTAAATAGAACCACATTATAGAAAAATTAATGCATTTTGTGTAAAGAAAATGTACAAATAAATGCTTAAATGTACCACATTTCATGGGGTCTTTAATTAAGACCACAAGACAGGGGAACCTTGACCCAATTGTAGCAATGTATGGGCCTCCAGAACCTCACTCTAACACTCTTCCAGAAGAGAGGAGTTTGGTAAGCGACAGACCTGTCTGGCCCTCCAAGGGGTGCTTTATTGCTAATGTACCAAATGTCCTAATTATAGTGCCATTTTCTCTTTAAGGCAGTTCCAGAGCACAAATTCCTGAGAACAGCCTGTCTCTGCCGCTTGTGAAACTGCTACCAAGTGGGTTTTAGAACATAAACAATTACATGGGTAATATATGTGGCAATAGACTATTGTAAAAATAAAAATTATGTTTACCTTTGGTGGAATAAAATGGAACATGTCTTTGCTTTGGTCATGCTTTATTTCAGTCACCTTCATTTTATAGGGATTTTTTTTTTTCTTAAAGGAAATCTCTCTCAACCATAATGAAAACCTCATTGATCCTTTCTTTGGAGACATTCATAACCAGATCTTTGATGAAATGCCCCATAATGCTTCTAAATGAGGTGTATTGAACTGCTTTGTCAATCCATTGCAGGAACAGTGGCATTGCCAATATTAAGCGAGAGGTAAACAGTTCTTATGAAAAGTGTTTACAGAAGCAGTATAATCTTTGCCTTTTAAAGCCATGGTTTTATATTTCGGGTCCTTTAAATATAGTTTGAGAATGCCCAATGCTCTACTAAGTAATGAAACCAAAAATGCCATTCAACGTAAAGCTCAGCTAACAAGGTTTGGCTCTCTGTGAAGGGTATTGTCAGATCCTCCCCTTCAGTTTTCTACCTTTCACAGCTCCCCAGACAACATTCATTCCTTCATTCATTCACTCGCGCATCCAATCATTCCTTCATTCATTCAAGTGCTGTTTATTAAATGCCCGCTGTGAGCCCTCAGGGGAGCATATTTGAACCCGGCTTCGAATATAACTTTGTTTCCAGAAAGTGCATCTCCCAAGGTGCCCTGCCCATATGTATCCATTGCACTCATGGGTCTCCCCGGGGTTGCTGGGAAGAATCCTTAACCCTCATTAAATGAGTAAATCCCTGCTGCTGGCCATGCGGGAGAACATTAGAAATGCAGCTTCCTGAGAAGCAGCTCCATCTAGAACTGACACCTGTGGCTGAGAAGCCTTAATGAGTTCTCGTTTGGACTCGCATTTGAAACCCTGTTTTGTTTTCTCTGGCCCTAGCATTTTAATTCTCTGCCATGTCTCTGATTGGTAGCTACCGGTGCCTCTCATAGCTAACTTTTACCTGCCCGCAGGGGCCCCCCGAAGTGATTTTCATGCTTGCCAGATGCATGGGCTGTTTTTTCAGGTTGAGACATCCTAAACATATCCTCTAAATTTGATCAAAATCTGTCTAGCTGTTTTGGCATGATGTGGTGATAGAAGAGAGATAGAAATGTAACCTTTAGATCTATGGAACAAAGATAAGGCATGGTAGCATCCTACGAAGAATTCCTGCAGGTTCAGAATGAGTTCAAGTGTGCGGCAACAAGGCTTTTCTGTTTTGATGCATATTCAGGAATTTAGATGCCGTGAATTTCACAACATCAGCTTGGTTTCCAGGGCCTGTTTCAGTGCCCCTCCTGACTTCACGCCATATGGAATCCGAGTGGTTTATGGGAGAGGCTGTGAACACGGAGTTGTTTCATCTTCTCCTCGGCTGTCCCCACAGTGGGGTTTGCTCACACGAAAGCTGCGTTCTCCAGGAGGGGCATCCCGCACTGATGAGAAAAATGGCATTTCTAGTCAAGTTTGACTTCTTCACACACTTTCCCAAAGTTCTATTCTGAGAGACTAAGATAACTTTTTTTTAAGTTAGAATTTGAAGGAAAAGCTGTTTTTCAGCTATCTACAGGAGCATTTCTTGAGACTTAGAGTTGTGATTACATGTGAAGAAGTCTGACCATATTATAAATTATTAATTAATATCGATGTCCCGTCCATCAGGGGAGTGCATTTATAGTTAGACGTAAGTTAGACAAAGTCAGGTATCCTAACTGGCACTCTGGAGGGAAGGATACTCAGACAATCCCAGCAGAAACCCTTTCTCCACAAAGGATGCGGAGTGTATTTACCCTCCAGACAGGATTCATTCCAGCAAAGACCAGGACAGCTCGTCGTTCCTGTCCAGTGAATTTCACAAATTGCAACATAGAGGAGGACCAGTTGTTTATTGTTGTGTAACTAACTACCCTAAGACATAGTGGTGTAAAACAACAACCATTAATTTCTTGATTTCATCATTTGTGCTGTGTTCAATTATTAGATGGTTCTTCTGCTTGTCTTACCCAGGGTCACCTACGTGGCTACAGTTGGCTGGTGGGCTGGTTGGAGGCTGGCAGGATGGTCTCATTCGTATGTGAGCAAACTGCTGTTTGGGCCTCCGTCTCTACTCAGCCTTATCCTCAAGGAAGCTAGTCTGGGCCTTCTTATATGGTGATAGTGGTCTTCTCTGAGGGTGAAAGTGGAAGCTGCAAGATCTCTTGAGGCCTGGGCTTGGAGGTCTCACAATGTCACTTCTGCTACATTCTATTGGTCAAAGTGAGTCCCAGGCCAGCCCTGATTCAAGGAGTGGGAAAATGGACTCCATCTCTTAATGGGAAGACCTGCAAATAATTTGTGGTCCTACTTAATCTACCACAGGTAGGAGGGGTCAAGGTTAAAGATGTTGGTTCCTATGGGCTTGGACTGCTGGGACTTTTGCTTAATGTAAAGTGAATACTCACTTTGGGAAAGGAGTTGTAGAGTGAGCCCAGGTGGTGGTCTTCCTACCATCACATCACCCTTGACGATAAACTCCCAAACTGCCAGAATGATTTTTCTGAGATTCAAATCTCATTATATTACTCTCAAACTTATACCTTAGTGGATTCCTTTCACCTGGAGTATAAAATTCTCATTTTTTAGCATGGCCTATAAGACCTTTTACAATCTGGCCCTCATCTACTTTTTGAGTCATCTCTCATGGTTTCCCTATGAGTAAGCTTTGCTCCTTGCAGTTTCCAATTGTCCCGTGTGCTTTTGGGCTTCTGTGCAGTTCCTGATGCCTAGAACTGTGCCCTGCCCCCCTTCCTACTCTAGATCCACTGGGTTTGTTAAGGGTCAGATGGTTTGCAAAGCCTTTTGCGGGGGAGGAGGCAGCCTCAGTTAAGTTAGGGGCCCCTCACTGAACTCCCCTCTGGTACCCACAGCATCCCTGATATGCTCTGTTACTGCTCTCTGCATACCACGTGTGAAGGCTGGTCCCTGCAAATTCTTTGAAGGCAAGAACTGTGCCTCATTCCTCTCTGGGGCTCCTAGCCCAGGGCTGGACACACCATGGGAGCTTGAAATATGTAAATGAACACATGTGTTGTATAATGACATCTCTTTGGCATTTATTTCTTACTGTTTTGATAAAAGATCCACAACTGTCCTTTGGGGATCCCTGGGATATACAAATATAAGGACACACATCACAGAGCAGAGTATCCAGACTTGTTTGTGAGTCACTAGAGGATCCTGGTATTTTTCATCATTTCAGTCTCCCCACCCCCAGCACCAGGGTCTCTTATATTCTTTCTTCTTCTTTATGTGTCTGGGAATTATGCGATCACATACTCCTCATCAGTGAAAAATCCTGTTTGGGTGAAAAGGAAACCATCAAGAAATGGCAAAAGCAAAAACAATAGGCCGGGCGTGGTGGCTCACGCCTGTAATCCTAGCTCTCTGGGAGGCCGAGGCGGGCGGATTGTTTGAGCTCAGGAGTTTGAGACCAGCCTGAGCAAGAGAAATTAATTGGACAACTAAAAGTATATAGAAACAATTAGCCGGGCATGGTGGCGCATGCCTGTAGTCCCAGCTACTCGGGAGGCTGAGGTAGGAGGATTGCTTGAGCCCAGGAGTTTGAGGTTGCTGTGAGCTAGGCTGATGCCACAGCACTCTAGCCGGGACAACAGAGTGAGACTCTGTCTCAAAAAAAAAAAAAAAAAAAAACCAGAAAATAATAGCAATGTTAAAATCTTATCTTGAAGTTGCCTATGGAGTCCCCGACAATCCCAGGAAGACAGCACATGGCACTACTTCCCAGCAAGGAATGTGACCACCAGAAAAACACTACCTAGACTGATGTGGAGTCACTAATCATGTTTCACACAGTGGTCTAAAACTCAGTTTTCAGGATTAAATATTGTTTTCCTCTCCTTGTAGCAAAGGCAACCCCTCAGCAAAGATGTTTGTGGCCCTTACATGCCTAAAGTGGTCTGAGGGAAGTCACTCTCTGTCCATCTCAAGCCACGATCACCCTGGTCACTCATGGAGGCCACCCGGCCTTTGTCAGAGGCACTGGCAGCACAGGCAGCTCATTGTGCTCTTTCACCATTCAACAGCTGCTCCAGGAGAAGGTGTGGCCAGGCCAAGTCAGGCCAGGGGGAGAGAGAAGAGGTGCTAGCATGGGGGTGTGAAAGGGAGAAGGAGAGGGAAGGAGGGGGTCGCACCTGCTTTCCGCTCTGTTGCCCTCCCCGTGGCCTATCTGAGCGCCTCCTCTTTGATTCCTTTATCCTCTGGGCCTGTCAAGGGCAGAGTTTCCAGCTTTCTCCTGCACACAGTAAATAGTATTGGCTACAGAGCAAGAGTATTGAACTTGAAGCTCTGTAAACCTTGCAAATCTCAGTCCATAACTGATTTTCTAATAGTGCTCTTAATTTTTTTTCCTTTCAAAACCCTCAATCGATGTTGATTATCAAATGTTTCTGTGTCTCTCCAAAAAGAGTTGAACTTGCTCCTTGACTGGCCTCATTTGGGGGAACATCTGAGTAAATATGTGTTCTTATGTGGTACTATAGACTAAGTCTTTAAGTAAAACTGAGTCTAAATGAAACTGAAGGGAAGAATCACAATCTTTTATTCTGTGACAGGCACTGTGCTGTTTTTATACACCTTATTTCATTTACCCTGACCTCAACTCTATGAGGAAGACTCTAACTAGTCTTATTCCCTGATGGGGAAACTGAGTTTAGCATGATTAAGTTAGTTGAGTAAGGCAATGGAAAGAGCTGAAAATATCCTAACTCTGTTTAAACCAGTGCTCCCAATCACTTCACTAAATGAATATAGGTCAGTATATATACATACATCAATCCTCCTGGCCCACCCCCAATTTTAATCTAGCATCTACTCTGTGCCAGGGACAAGATACCTTTTGTAGGTTATCACACTTAGTTAAAACAGCCACTTGCTAACTGAGTTTGTATACAACTACTAATGCCCCTTGCCTACTAAGGCTAACATAGCATGGTGGTTTAATACTTGGATGTTTGTTCCAGAACTGCCTGGGTTCAAATCCTCACCGAGCAATGTGCTATTTCTTATGCATCCTGGCAAGTTACTCAATTTCTCTGTGCCTCAGTTTACCCCTCTGTGACAACACATAATAATAGTATCTACCTCACAAGGCTTAAAGGACTTAAAATTTCTAGAGCGTCTAGGTGGCAGGCACTACCTAAATTCTGCAGCAGTTTGATTAAAGTGAATTGGCTTTTAAAACGTGGCTGAAAATAGTCGAGGAGCAAAGCCTTGTGCATAGTGAAGTCCTGCCTGACAATAACTCCAGCAAGAAAATCTTTAAAAGAAAATGAAAAAAGCAACTATCAAATTACAAAATCCATAACAGGTTTAAAATGAGAATATTGCCCAAATGTATCTACAGGGCTGTGAAGTGTGAGTGTAATGAGCTTAACTGTCTAATTTTATTCAAAAGACAAAAGAAATAGGTTATTTAAAATGTTTAGATTACAGTGGCTGGAGATACTGGATTCGGGTTTCGAGAGGAGAACACTGTTGTCTACTTCTGAATTATTCCCTTGTAAGATGTTTTAGGATCGTCTCCAACAGGACTGATTGTTTCACAGAATTATTTATTGTGATTATTTATGAACTGCCAGGAGAACATGAGGTGCTTTCCACACAGGCACAGGCTGCCAAGTTACACAAGTTGACTCTTGAGAAATTAAATAACAGGAGGCCAGTTTTATACCGATGCTGCCTGTGTACACTATGGACCCAGACTTTTATGAGACAATCTAGGGACTCCTTGTGCCCTTTGAGTTTGTCATGAAAATCAGGCAAGACTATCTCTAAACTTTTGTGGGCTTGTATTCAAGCTTATTCATAATCTATATTTAATTTCATCGACTGTCTTCCTTCTTCAGAGTTTGCTTTTAATCCAGGCCGCAAGAGCCATTTCCCATCAAAACGTCCATTTTCATAAGAGACGGGAGAAAGGCTCCCTTCCTTCCTAGAGGAAACTGTCTGCTTCGAAGGAGGAAGCAAACGGTTAGAGAAATCAAAATGCCACTTATCTGTATGTAAGGTCTGCTGCTGAGAAGCAGAGCTATAAAAAAATGAGAGTTTACTGCAAAAGGGTGCCCCCTGCTGGGGACTCGTTGAACTGCACTGTTCTCTGCTCTGAAGGCTCAGCTCGCTCAGCCCTGTAACCTCATGCAGCTGCTGGAGAGGAGCCTCCTTCCTCCAGCACACAACTCATGCTCCCGGACTCTCTGCAGATGTTTCTTTATGACCCGTCAAAATGTTTGTTAAATATCATCTGTTAATTTCCCAAACATCCTGGCTCTAGTTCTTTTATGTGTAACCTGACTCAAGATCTTGAAATAGCTGACAGCAAAATAAAATACGAAATAAAACGCTAGTCCATGAAGGTGCATTTGTTTTGAAACATCAACAAACTGGGCTGGATTCCAATTGCAAAGGATATTTCTTCATTTTCAGTCGCTTTACGATGGGCAGACTTGCAGGGTGTTTGGCAATCATCCCTAGTCTTCAGCTTTTTAATCATGACATTTAAAAAACGTCACCATGTGTAGGGAGAGCTACCACTGCTCCCAACCTCGATTCGGTGTGGCCGCAGTCGCTCTCCTTTCCACCCTCAGCGAGCACCTCACAGCAGGACTTCTGCGCAGTCCTATGGGAGACAAGTTATTGCTGTCTCCTTCTGTGAGGTCTGGCAGTCTCTCCTCTGAGGCTGGTGCCAGGCTCCATTTGATAAAGGAATTCACACTCTTCCCCAGTACTGTTTGCATTGTAAGATGGCATTCCTGGATGGAAAAGCACTTAATGTGAAAGGAGTTCCTTGTGGTGGAATAGTTGTCATCTGGGGAAATGGAAATGGTGTAGCCCACCCTTCGGATCACACACCAGGGTTCCTCTACCCCTTGGTAGATACAGGATCAGTTGTCATGGCAACCAAACCTCCAGCAGTTGCCCTTAAGGCAGTGTAGACTGATGCCAGAGGAGAGCTGACGTCAGGAGGTGGGAGGGAGTGGGGAGGAAGTCCACCCCTGAGGCCAGGCTGCCAGGTCCTCACCACGCCCACGGGTCCCCTGCACAGAGGGAAGTGGGGCCAGCTGTGGCTCTGCTCCAGGAAGCTGGGAGCAGGCAGCTGGGCTGGGAACCCTTTGTGCTAAGGGAGGTCTGTGAAGACAAGCAGCCACTGATTATGGGATATTTCATCAGAGCAGCTGCAACTGATCAGCTTCTGACTCAGGGCCTCTCAGAAGGTCCACCCTTAGACTCTTCCCAAGCCGTGTGCATTGAACTTTATCCGAAAGGCTCTACTACTGTCAGAGTTCTTTTAAAGGGAAAAGCAGCCTCAAAAATTTTTTTTATTTTCCGAAACAGCTGTTTGTTAGGACAGGTAACTGGTTCTCTAAGTATGTTCCGCAGACCAGCAGCATCATATCACCTGGGAAATTGATGGAAATGTGCCCTATCCCAGACCTACTTGGTAAGAAACTCTGGGGGTAGGGCCCAGCAATTTGTGTTTTCACAAGCTCTCTGAGTCATTCTGAACCACACTGAAGTTAAGAACCTCGGAAATAGATGGGAAATTCATAATTTAATTAATACAGGAATATATGATGAGAATGAGGAGAGGCGGGTAAAGCGGTGACCCAAACCCCCTAACTAATGAGTTCGAATGCAGGTTCTTGCTGCACAGAACATGTTGGTTTCTTCCTCTTCTGGAACCTAGCACAGGTCTTTTAGTGTCCCATTCGGTCTGGACAGATAGGAATACTGTCCCCATCTTTGACATCATTCTTGTAGTGTAAGGCTATAATTTGTTTAATGATGCTCAACTTTACAGTGGAGTTTCCAATAGCCCATTGCAGGGAAACCCAGGGACTGCCAAATCTCCAGACAGCTTTCTAATGTTCTCTATAAGGTATTTCAAACCAGGTACAGAAGGGAGAACTTTATCTTCAGAAGATAGTTGTGGGATGTGATCACGATGAGCCATTATTAGGAGGCTGACAATTTTCCCACAGGGCATTGTGGTGTGTGTACCTCTCTCTGGTTAGGTTGTTTTGTACCTTATCTTTTTACCCATTTTAAAAAAGTGCTGGGCACAGCTCCCTCTTAAGGATGAGGACTTGAGTAACAGCTGCCATTGATGGAGAGCTTACTATCTGCTGAACATATCACATACCAGTTTCTCAATAAATTCTCACCCCCAACCCTATAAAGTAGGTGCTTTTAATTTCTCTATTTGACAATAAAAGAAAATGAGTCTGATGAGAAGAAACTTGTCTAAACTCCCAAAGCTAGGAAACAGCCGCTCCAGGATTGGAACCCCACATGATCTGACTCCAGAGACCATGGAGTTGCCCACAACCTCCCTGAAGCCCTAGACCAAGGGCCACCTCCTTACCCAGTTTCTGTAGAGACAAGCTCGTCCTCTTTATACCACTGCTAGTATCACTACTGACAATTTGCAGAATTTTGTGTTGGCTGCCCCATTTCATCTTCACAACAGCCCTATGAAGTAGGTAGCAGTGTCAAGATCCCTGTGTCACAGATGTAGAAACCGAGGCTTCAAATAGCCCAGCAGCCTATCTGAATTTGCACAACATGTGGCTGAGCCAAGGTTCAGGCTCGGAAGTGCATTCATATTTAATACATTCCATTCTGCCACTTAGCACATCCTGGCTTGTATCCAAATTATTTATGTTCAGATCTGTGGTTATCATCTACTGATGGCAGACTTTCTGAGTTAGTCATCATTTTTTTCTCTTTCAAATATCCAAAAGAGATCATGATTTTGAACTTTTTAAAAAAATTACTTATTTTTATATTACAAAAGTGATACACACTTGTAATAACAAGTCAAACAATTCAGAAACCTGCTAACTTTTTTACAGTCCCCATAGGACCCTCTATGTTGCCTGGCATAAAGTAGGTGTTTAGTAAAGAAAGTAGGTGTAAATAAATATGGAATTGGTTTCACATAAAGGCATTAAGTTCGTAAGAGTTCACTGAGCACCGAGAACTGTGCTGGGGGTTGTGGGGCTGCAACTGTGGCCTCTGTCCTCATGAAGGACAGGTGACTCATGGGACATGAATGGACAAAGGGGGGTGGCCAGCACAGGGCCAGGCTGCACCAAGTGGCCAGATTCCAAGGTGTCAATGAAGTCTTCCTGGAGAGCCATGTCACTGAGTCAGGACCTGAGACCCAGGCTGAGCTCTGCCTACTTGCTCATGACATGAATTTGATCTATGTGAACCCCCCCATTCATTCATTCAACAAATATTTATTGAACACCTACTACATGCCAGGTTCTGTGCTTGGCCCTAGAGGAGTTTTTTGTTCTTACTATTATAATAAATAACAGCGTTATTGAGATAAAAGGGGGCTGGGGGAAGACAAGTCAAACTATCCTGAAATTCCCCTCCTAGGTGAGAAATAGAAATGTTTAACCTTTTGAGGAACTGCCAGATTGTTTTCCAATGCAGCTGTACCATTTTACATTCCCCCAAGCAGTGCACGAGGGTTTTGATTTTGCTACATCCTCACCAACACGTGTTACTGTCTTTCGATTATAGCCATCCCAGTGGGTGTGAAGTGGTATCTCATTGTGGTTTTGATTTGCTAGAGGACCTGGAGAGTTTTGAGCACTGTGGTGACACAATCTGGCTTAGGTTTAAAAGGATCTGTCTGGCTAAGAATAGACCGTAGTGGGGAGAAGGTAGGGGGTGGTAGGGGGACCCAGTTAGGAGGATGCGGCAGTAATCCAGGCAGGAGATGGTGGTGGACCAGGCTGGTAGCAGTAGAAGCAGTAGGGAGTGATGGGATCCTGGAATCTGAAGAGCTCCCATATAAGAAGTGTGGGATTTCCAGGTTCTTTATGAGACAGAAATGACAAAGTTTCCATTGTTGTCTGTGGGAAACAAAAAGGACGCGTGAACATGAACATTAGGTTTTATACTAAGCAAATGCAGTAAGGAGAATGGTGAGCCTGTGAGCTTCTTTTTGGCGGGATCTATACCTCAATCAAATGACTAACAGCACAGGGAGGGCACTGTGGTGTTGAACGTGGCCATGTGGTCTGTCAGAGAGCTTGCACTTGAGACCTGGTTCCTCGCTATGGGTATGGGGTGACTTTGGGCACACCATTTAACACCTCTATGCCCCAATTCTTATCTGAAAAAGGGAAACAGTTTGTAACTTTTCTAGGGTTGTTCTGGGGGAGCTAGTAGGGGGATTCAAGGCATTACAGAGATTTTCTCAGAGCTTGAGAAGAGAGAGACCAAGTTTGAGAGAAAGTCAGTAGAAAAGAAGAAGAGCTTTAAAATGTTTGGTTTAGAATCATCTCCGAAATTCAACTGTCATTCATATTTTTTTACTTTCAAATGTTTCTTTCCTTCAACCTTCTGTAACAGAAAGTGAACAAAATCTTCTTCAAATATTTCACATGAAAATCTGAAATTACTTTTTTGCCATCCTAGGTCATACGTAGTCACATGGCTCTATCTAAATAAACTAGCTGGAGGTGTGTATCAACGGATTTAGGGATTGTAACGATCAATGGCATTCAGTCTAACCTTGTACAATGTCACTCAGACATTGTCCAGTCTCTGTAAGATCTTGCTGATCAATCAAATTGAGAATGATGCATGAAAGGCAGGGCAAGTTACCACTCTGTGTTGATAGAATCCTCCCTTTACTGAGTGCCCTTTGCAGTCTGAAAAAGCCAAACACACAAATACTTCCTGGGCAGGGCAGAGGAACAAGACCCTACCCATCACACTTATGTTTAGATGGAATGTACATTTGGATACAATATCCATTGAGTTCATAGTAGCAATTTTAAAATGTCTAAAATGGAGATTATTCACTTTTTCAGCTGAATGTTTGCTGTTTTACTTTTGGTTTCTGTTTCTAGTTTGAAAAATAAAGTGCATAATTTGGTGTCTGTACAGTTATATACTTGATTTATTAGACAACACAAAATATGTGAAAATGTACGAGATCTGTCCAGAAAGTATCCAGCCATGTAACTGTTCTCATTGTATTAACAATGGCTGGATACTTTCTGACAGACCTCCTATATCATTTTATAGTTACAAAGCTAACAATAATGTGACATACAAGTAGTGGTATGTACCTACTCAGCTCAGGGAGGAATGAAAAGTGTGGACCTTCCGCATTCTTGGTGTGATTACAGAGTCTTGAGGTGAGAGCTTGACAATTGTTCTTACGAGGTAAGAAAGTTTGACTAAATCCCAGTAACTCCAGATAATCCCTATTTCTTGACTATTTTGAGTTGGGGATGTAATGGAGAAGAAGGGGACTGATCTGCACTTTCTTTTAGGAACCTCCATTGGGCACCTGGTATTTTTGTAGGTCCAGAGATGGTTTGGTTGGTGTTGCAGAGGTAGCTCTTCACCAAACCCATTTCCCTTTCTGTTTGGACACACAAAGAATTTTTCCCAGCCTCCTTTTTAGTCATATATGATCATGTGACTAACTTTTGGCCACCTGCATGTGAATGGAGAAATGTTTACTACAAAAATGCAAAGATGGTTTAACATTATGAAATCTATTATGTTATTCATCGTATTAAAGCATTACAAGAGGGAAAACATATAATCTTTTTGAAAGATGGTCCAAAAGCATTTGAAACATTTCTGTATCTCTTATCCGATTTTTAAAAAAGCAACCTCAAAAATTCCTTTAATTTGTTAAATAACAACTGGTTACATAATAACTGGTAACTATTACTTTGTTCATTACATATCTTTTGACAGCCAAGGGTCATGGCAAGAATTTGCCTTAGAGTAGCATGTTATTTACTCACTTAAGGGAAGTTCTGACCAGTGAAGTTTACTAAAGTGCAGATTGCAGAGTTAGGAAGATGGAAAACTATTTCTCTCAATTGAACTTTATTCTCTGTTGTCAGAAGAAGAATCTTGACTCTAAAATCATTCTTTGGTTGACTTTGGATACAGTGGCTGAAAACCTTAATAGTCCCCAAAGAGTTCCAAGCTTTCATCAAGACTGTTAAGCAGAGATGGCTGTCCTTTGGGGCTGGTGAAGCCTTAAGGCTTTTCCACATCTCCTTCCTGAGTTTTTGGGCCCTCTCCATGGGAAGGAACATCTTGTACCAGGGTCTCTGAAAAGCCTCTCCTCCCTCACAATCTCACCCAAGCCATTTCATGAAAACAAAGATTTTTTGAACTAACTTATTTAACTTCCTTTATAAACATTTTCTTCCAGGTTAAAAAAAAGTTAGAGGTCCAGTTTTTATATCCAGTAATGAAATTATGCTTATTTTTAAACTTCTAAAAATGTTTCTGTCATCCTTGAGCTGGCTGGAATTTCAGTTTATTCAGGCATGGATGATTCAAAAAGATGATTTGCTGTATGTGGCAAATGCTAAGAAAAAAGACATTAAACTATTAGCACCTTTAAGTACCATTGAGCAATACTTTCATTCCCTAAACGTAAAGCTTTGCTGGCGAATGTGTCTAATAATTAGCTGGTAGACCAGATTACCCAGGAGGAGTCTCGTCTGGTCTCCTAAGTAAATAGTATTTCTTGTTGTGATTATTTATTTTCCCAAGAGGCCAGCATGGCTGCAATCTTAACAATTTTATCTGTTTCCTCTCTCTATAATGATTTACTGTGTATACCTAAGAGACTGGGAATTCGCTTTGGGTTTCCCTAGTCCAGGCTTCCAGAAGATATTTTTCTTTTAAAGAACCCAGGTGTTAAGCCAAATCCCCTGTTTATGGAATGTTAAGGTTATGACACAAGTCAATAAAAGCCTGGAAGTGCTGTTACTGCTGACATTGCACCCCTAACACACCATTGTGCCTTTTATTTCCCTTTCACAATAGTGTGGAGTTAAGGAGGGAGTGTAAAACTTAACTTTGAATTTCCTGGCTTTTGTTGGTTTGTTGAGCAATCTTAATGCTATTGAATTTTTTTTCCCCTTGCTGGGTGGTTGTTTTTCTGGTGTGCTCGTTGTGCATTGTATTTTTCTAAGAATTGCAATGGTTTGGACGCGTCATATTGGTCTGAATGTAAACCATAGGTTGACCTTTGGCATGATAAGTAGAAGCAGAGGAATATGTGTAAAGTGTGTGAATTCATTTGAACCTGACAGTGATTTCCAGTGGGATAGGTAGTCTTATGTATAGAGTTCATTGGGCAGCTCTTTCTTCATTTTTCCCTTGGGCTGGATCAGCTCATGGAGCTGCTGTTACTGCATGAAGGCAAGAGCCCAGATGAAAGGGAAAACATTCTGCCAATCACCACAGTACTTTCAAACTTAGAGTTCCCACATGTATTCTTTAGGGATGGCAAGCCCCCTACGAGCTCACTCTTTCTAGTGGATTTACTGCAGAAAAATGGCTCTGAGCTTGTTCATGTAGAAAAATTCAGAGGTCTCATTTATTGACTTTTTCTCTTATTCCTTTTAGTTATTAAAAACAATTTATACAATTATTTTTCTCGTTGAAAAAGCTATATATGCTCATAGTAGAAAAACTGTTAAATAAAAATAAGCAAAAAGAGGAAGACAAAAGCATTTTTTCATCAACCACTGCTAACAATTCAGTGTATTTCTTTGTAGGTATTTTTCTTATACAAAATTATCTTTTATTGAAAAAGAAATCATACCATTGCATACTGTTTTGTAACCTATTTTATTTTAAACCACAACCTCGAACACAATTGCACACCAATAATGTTTATCTCATTTTCTAAGTTAATTATAAAGGTAATACGTACATATAGTTTAAAGATGAAAACAACACAATGTATTTACGCTAAAAGTTTCTAACTTTGCATCTTCTCATATATATTTTTTTTATTGATAGAATATCCCTTGGTTAGATGAATTATAATCTATGTAAGTACTCATCCCGACCTTTCCGTGGGACTGTAAGCTTTGTGGAACCATGTCAGCTACACCAATGTATCCCTAGGACCAGCATACTCAGTGGCTGGTATATAACAGGCTCTCAGTAAATGACTGATAAATGAATAAATAATCTTTTATTTATTTTTTTTTCTTTTTCTTTTATTTCAGCATATTATGGGGGTACAGATGTTTAGGTTACGTATGTTGCCCTTGGTCCCTCCCAATAAATAATCTTTTAGATTGTTTTCATTTTTTCTCCATTACAAATATTCTTTTACATATAACTTTGGCCATACACATTTTATAGATTTTTGTGTAATCCTAGAAATAGAATTTTGAGCCATGGTATGTGCTTTGGAAACCACACTCCTTGAATTTGTATTCTGGTTCTACTACTTATTAATACAAACTGAGGTGTGCACACAAAAGCCAATTGCGTACATCTTTTCCCATCTTTGAGCTCAGTGACCTCATGCTGGTAGCCTGAAATTAGCCATGGAGGAAATATTTATACCACGGAAATTGGCAAATGCTACAAATCAGGACTTTTCTTTTTCATCTTCCTTTCTTTCTATTTTCTTTTTTTCCTTCTTCCTTTCTTCCTTTTTTTTTTTTTTTTTTTTGAGAGAGAGCTGGTCCATTATCATACCATTGCTGTGATCATAGGAAGATTACATAATCTTTCCAGGGCTGAGTTTTCTCATGCGTAAAACGGGAACAATTAAAGTCCGACCTCATAGCATGGGGCTAACTTTGCATAGCTCTATGAGACATCATTCACATAGAAATCTGTATGAACTGTGCCTTCTAGAATTGTGGAGTGCACAGTGCTGCTCAGAGGGTGATTGTAACGACTAAATGTTTAATACATGTAACTGTACAAGTGCATAACCTGAGCACATGCTAAACACTCCCTAAATGCTAGCAATTATTACACTGCGTTGTTGTAGATGTATGTATTATCTTAGGTGTTTCCAAATGCTCCCCAGTTTGTTCTCTCACTACCATCTTCCTCACTCCCTTGTCATAAGTGAATATTATTGGTCTTTTTCCTAGTTTCATTGCTGCAAAATATCTCATTATGGCATTCATTTTCTTTTCATTGATTATTAGCAAAGCCAGGCACCCTTTCATCTGCTTATTGGCCATTGGATTTCTATGAATTACCTGTTTACACTCCTTGTCTGTTTATCTAGTAGCATCCTCTTCTCTTTTGTCTTTTATTCCTCTCCTTCCTTTTGACATCAATCAGTAAGAGTTCTTTTTATATTTTTTCAATATCTGTGCTGCAAGCATTTTCCTCAGTTTGTCTTTTGACTTTATTTATCTTGTTTTGTTTTTCTGTTTGTTTTCTATACCAAAGATATTTTAAACATACAGGTCTTAAAAATCATTAATGTTTCCTGAGTTTGATATCATGGTTAGAAAGCTACTTTACAAAAAACATAATGTCAAAAACCTTCAACAATTGTGGCAGAGTATTTCATGTTTGGACAGATATCTGTGTTATTTTAGTATCTATCTATTTTTCTATCCATCTAACCATCTTTTATCCATTTATTTTGCTATGATAATTATGATAATTATAAATATATATAAGTACATAGAAAAATTATAAATATATATAAGTAGCTATTTTGCTATATTATAAATATCTGTGCTTCAACATCCTTGTAGGTACATTTTGACACATATCTCAAATTATTCATGTAGAATAGTGCCAAATTGTCCTCTGGAAAGGTAATACTGTTTTTCACCCTCACTATCAACATATGAAAATGTTATTATGTATTGTGAAAATAAGAAATCTATGAAGCAAAATGTTATTTACATTGAGAGTTGGGATGCAGTTTGTAGCATTTTTTCTTTTCAGGTAAGAAGATGTCTCAATGTCTTTCCAATTCTGACTTTGTTGCATCTTCACCACATAAATTATCCAAACACAAAGACTGAAATGCGTTGCTAAGCTCTTTATCAGATTTGGGAAAATAGAAACAACTGGAAAGGCAGTTGGAGCTGCTGCATAATGCTCATCATGAAGTCTCGAAAAGAGACATTGCACAAATGCAAAGGGAGGCTAAGCAAATAAAGATTCAGGGGAGGTGCCTGTGGAGAAACCAAGCCCACAAAACCCGATATGTGAATTAGGGACAATAAAAATATGAATCTTGGGGTGCTCAGGAACCTCAGCTTCCTGGATGGATTGTGGGAAGGGCAAATGTGGTCTGACGGCGTCCACTATATTTCTGGTGTGAGCTGTCACACTGCAAATTCACCAAAGGATGTAGGAATGATTTCACACAACAGTTCACCCAGTGATTTACGTGGGTGCAGGCAGTGGGTCATATGACACTGGCGAGCCAATAGACAACAGACCTGCTTTGCCACTGACAATCAACCGCCCCAGATGTCAGCAGCCAATATGACTGAGAACTGGGAAGGCATAATAACATTTACATTGATGTTCTCAGCTGCAATTGCTACATGCTTTTTCTCTGCTATTGCAAAGATGCAATACGTTGATTGTACAATAAATTCCCCAGCCTTCATTCTTTAAAGCTTTCTAACCCAAATTTGATAATTTCACAGCCATGCTGTGGTTTGTTGTTACTCTAAAATGGAATCAATATCTATCTTATATACGTGGTTTTTCAGGGATTATTGTTTCTATTTCTTGAATACCAGTACCATTTAATCAAAAGGCAAAATTCAGGAAAAGGCAAGAATATATTGTCCTGAATGTTAAGCAATATTTTGCATGCATTAGACATTGATGAATATTTCAAAGAGCATCTCATGACTAATCTTTGTCACTTTAAGATAAAAGATTCAGTTGTTACACACCCAAACTCTTATACTCAGATCGTTTGGTAAGATGATCGTTTGGTAAGATTGAATTCTGCTGTGTAGATGCATACTGCCACATTCTTCAGAGAGAAAGAGAAAATAGAGGTTAAAATAAGAAGAACGCAGGAGTTATATGCTAATTTTTATTTATTCTTAACACTTATAAAGAGGCAGCTTTTTTCTAGACCTCTGTAATTTTTAAATACAGATAAAGCTGACAAAAACAACCAAAAAATGGCAACTGTGGAATTCTAAAGGCTGGTCGGTTATAGTGGCAGGAAGGTAATAAAAACAACTAGCTATTCATGATGCCCATTGAAGACTGGCTTGCTAAAATCTCTCTCCAGGGAGGGATAAAGTTTATTTGCCTTTCCTTATTCCCTATATGGACAGCAAGTCTTGGGGAGACAATGTGGCATCGACGGAAATGCCATTCAAGTCCCAAGCAGGACACTGGCTTTTAATCTTGGCTGGGAGCTTAGCTCCCTTTCGACCTTGAGAACATTGCTCCAGTTTTTGGACCCCATGTCTTCATCTGTAAATGAGGTTTTCAAATTCTAAGAAGAAAATTCCATGAATTTCTCCACTGAAACCCATGGGGTAGGTGGTTTTCTCTTTCATGCTGGAGGAAATTTGAGAGAGCAGATTGCAACTGGGTGTAGAAGGGTCTGGGTTCTTTCTAGTCTAGAGTAGGGAAGAAACAGGAAAATGTTCTGGTTGGTATTCAAGGAGCTTCAGCCACGAGAAGGGCCAAGTACCATGGAGCCCTGTCAGGAGGCAAGAGCAGGTCACCATTGCCTGAAAATGACTAGTCTGCAGGGTCTTCGTGAGTGGGACCCTACTGCACTCATGACCTCAACCCTGGAGCCTCACACGGGGCCTGAGAAGCAGTAGGCACCAGACACAGTGGTCCCCAACATTTTGGCACCAGGGACTGGTTTCATGGAAGACAATTTGTCCATGTGAAGGGGGAAGGGTGGAGCTCAGGTGGCAATGCAATCCATGGGAGTGGCTGCAAGAGTGAGCTGCTGTGCTGGCCCCCCAACCCCCATGTCCCCCAACCCTTCATTTCCTAAGTTTCACGGAAGACAATTTTTCCACGGATGGGGTGGGTGGGGGGTTGGCAGAGCACTGAGGCCCAGTCCCTGACAGGCCAAGGACCGGTACTGGTCCATGGACTGGGGGTTGGGGACTGCCGTCATAAAGCGAATAATCCTTAAACTTTAAGCTCCTTTCTGTATGCATTCTAAGAAATACTTACCTGTATGCCTGACTTTGTATTTGCAGTTTTATATTCATTTTTATAAGACAGTCTCCCAAATTGTATAAACTTCAAGCCCCACAAAACCTGTATCAGCCTCCAGTAGGCATGCAATAAATATTTGCTGACTTAATGAGTAACAGAAAAGAAAGAAAAAAAAGAAGAAAAACATCCCAAATCCAAAAGGCCAGTGGGAACTGGGAGGATCAAATCCAACCTTGATCAGTTTAGGCCACATTCCTAAATTATTACCAAGCAGCAATAGACAATGATTTCCCTCAATTAATTCAGCCAGTTAGAAGCTTAGTTCTTACTTGCCACCCAAAGGCTTGAAGGCAGATGTGTTGAAGCTTCTCTTCTCAAGGTGTTCTGAGCGATTGCAGTAAGGACTGCAAGCATCTCTGGGAAGAAAAAGATGCTTAAACTGAAATGATAAAATATAACTCCTCTGTTGAATTTTAATTTCTTTGTAGTTCTGCAGAGGTCTTGGGGTTATACATTCCTTGTAGCAGGAAGCCCTTGAGGTCAGATTTTCCGACACTGCGATGTGTGCAATGCTCTGCTAGGTATTGTGGCACCTTCAACAGAAACACGTGATGTAATCCCTGCCCAGAAGAGCAAAGAGGACAGTTAGGGAGTCGACGTCCAGGCCCAGGAAAGAGTCATCCGTGATGACAGAAGGTGACCTATGAGGAAGGAATAGGAAATAAGAAAACAAAGCAAAATACAGTACACCGCTGATTTTGTGAATTTTTCAGTGCCTCACAGTTTAGAATATGAATTTATGTGCATCTCACAGCAATCTCGTGGAGCAGGCAGGGAAGGTATTATTAGGAGGCTCAGGAGGGCAAAGTGCTCTGCCCAAGGCCACCCACCTGGTGAGCGGTCGTGCTAGGAATTGAGCTAACACCCTCCGATTCCCAGGCCGGCGTTCTTCTTACCAGACAATAATTCTTTACAAAGTCACATTTTATTGGGCAGCATCCACATGACCCAGTGCATTTTAAACAAAGTGGCAATTTTCCTAGTCACCAAATTGACGACTAATGCACACATTTGGCTCAGTGTTAAAAGTGTGAAAGTAGACATCTATGACTTTGGGTTCAGGCTAAGGATACATTTGGACATATCCTAGCACTTGACGAGTACGTGCTGGTAAAATGGCTGTGGGATGGGGAGGTAGGAGGGGACCTGTTTTGTAGCTTTTGCTGATTTCCACAGTGTAAATTCTCCCGCCATAGCCAATTCCAAGCTACCAACAGTTTAAGGTCTACTTCAGGAAGTTCCTGAATATCATTGTTGGCAGTAGTTTCTTCACTCTTTTCCACTCTTATTTTTGATGCTAAGAAGCATCTTGAGAGAAAATTTCAGACTCAACTTGAAAATCTTGAGTCTAGTTCTGTGGTTACACCTCCCTCTCTTCTTTATTTCTGCCTGCCCGTTAGAATACAAATTCATATTCTGTATCTCATTGATTTTTTAAAAGTGGCTTGACTTTATCTGTGTGACATACACAAGCTAACTACATTATTGATAATTACTTCTCCTTTTTAATTCTTAGAGAACAATGTACTGCTAGTGGATCTGAAAATCAGATTTCTAGGGCTGATAAGAATGATGTGCGTTCGTTCAAATATGCTCCCTTTCCTTATATGTGCAAACATTTCTGTAGGGAACTAATCCATCGAAGAGCTCTGCCTTTGCTGAATTTAATGTATCTCGATGTTAATGAACATCTGATTCTAGGTTTCTGATGTTTTGATATGCCTTGCCTTAGTGGCACTACTTTTCTGTGATTAAGTCAAAAGACCTCTTTATTCACATTGCTCTGAAAACCTGAAGTGCAAGATATCCATCCAGTTTTATTCTTCCCTGGTGGGTACAACTCTCATTGGATACTAATGAGAATTACAAATGTGAGTAAAGGAGAAACTATTGCCTTTGGAGTTGAGGGGCTGATTATTTAGAGATGTATTGCCTTGGCACTTAAGGAAAATGATTTATCTGTTTTGTTTTGTCCTCCTATAAATCAAGAATACAGCACAGTGTTAAACATTCCTCAATATTTATGCTAATATAAATTTGGGTTTACATACTTGACACTAATTCAGGAGGAGCAGTGGTATTAGAATAATGTCTACCTGCGCCAGCTACGGCGCTACCCAACAACCACTTTAACTCTTTATTAGGCTGTGGATGTTCCTGCAGAAAGCAGACACAGTAAATTTTCCTGGCAGGAACAGTTTCTCTGGTAGGTGCGTTCATACCACATTCTTTCTCTTTTGTTTGGTTTTGTTTTTGACATTAGATTAGCAATTGTCCTTATAAATTTCTTACTAAGGAGTCACTGGAACAGAGAGAGGAGACAGGATGTGCCCTGGGAAATGGGAACCTAGAAAGTTTGCCTCCGTATCTGTAAGTCTTGGACAGTCCATGAATCCAGTGTGCAAACAAACAAAATACAAACGTTTGCTTAAGGACAGATTTTTGTCTGCTTAACTAAGTTTCTCCCTTTTCTGCCATTGTGTAGGCATCACCTAGATGTGACTGTCTCAAGTTCCTCAACCTCTTTGCGCTTCAGTTTCCTCATACAGAAAATGGGGATAATATTAGGACTCGTCTCATACGAGTACTCCATCAGAGTGAGCGTGGGACAAGTGTATATGTGCAGAGCCTGTAGATGCACACGGCAGGTGGGCTGAGCACAGGTTATGGGGCATATGCCATGCGCAATTGGAATCCTGATCTCTGCTCTCTTGATCCTACTGAAGCATTTGTGAAAGTCCACTGGATCCCCCCAGCCACAGGCAATTTTCTGAGATGCTTTGTTAGGGTTTCCCTGCACTAGTCCAGAGGAGAGGCTCAGAGATTTGCTGGGGTCCACTGCATTGGGATTGTCAGCAGTGCCTCCAAAGACTGAAATGGGCCAATCTCTGATGAGCTGCCTGATTGAACTTGGGGGTGGGGGCACCACACTGGAGCTTTACTTTCCATATTTCTCAGTGTCTGAGTGTATTTTTGACGTTCCCTATCTGCATCTACCCCTAGCATATCCGCACTTAATTTAGTAATTGGTTTCCTCTGGAAGATATAACTAATGTAGACTGACCACTGTGTCTGCCATGAAAATTTGGGAGTTCTTTGATTACTTTCAATGCAAAGTACAATGAGAATTCAAGGCCTTATTATTATTCTTACTAGCCAGGAGACACACCAGGTTTAAAGTCAGATTTGTTTCTGTGTTAATAATACATTTGTATTACCCTTCCTTGCAGTCCTCGTCTCTACTCCTGCTATCTTCAATGTGAGTTTGCACTTGTCAAAATGAATAATATGCAGCATCAATTCAAACTCCACTTTCCCAGTGTGTTCAGCCGTAATAGTTTCACTTTGCCTTGATTCTGTTGATTGCTATTAAATCCTGGATTGCTTTAAATTCTGTGAGATAGTCCTCAAAGTATCACTTATAAATTGTGTGCATTTATTAGAATCTTGCTTAGAACAAAGAGTCTTCAAGCCCCTGGAAAAGATTGCCTTCTACTTCTGCACTCTAGGTAGAAGAGGTTATGGAAACATGTTTTATCTTTGGAGAAGAAATTAATTGTTTAAAAAGTAATATAATAAATGATTGTGGAAAGGCTTTTTTCCTTTTTTTCTTTTTCTCTCCTTCCCTTTCCTTCCTTCCTTTCATTTTTTATTTGGTGGAGAAAAATCATAATACAAACCTAACATACTATATAGTAAAGAGAGTGGATTATGGCCAAGATTCATAACAAATTTCTCTGTGTCTGTACAATATTGATGTAAATGAAGTGTCAGTTGAACGTATTATGAGGGTATTGTTCTGATGGGATGTGTCTGGGTTTCAAAAGCCAGTCCCCAGCTCTTTTATTCTTAGAAGTATGGTTATTACAGACTGCACTTTGAGTAATCCTGCCAGATAGAGTATTGCAAATATCAAGTCTATTTCTCTGTTTTAAAAAATTGGGCCTTCTTCAAATAAAAACCGATTCAAAGTGTAGTTAAGTCAGTCGAGCATGGTAAATAGAAGGCAGTGGTTGTCAAGCCATGGTTGAGCACACCCTGCAAGCACAGCTGTGTGCCGGTGCCGGGCAGAGAAGCCCTAGGAGGCACTGTCCCAGAACAGCTTATGGGAGAGGACAAGGACAATGATTTGTTGCGTGCCTGTTATGGTT
Source organism: Propithecus coquereli (assembly GCF_000956105.1). Lineage (NCBI taxonomy): Eukaryota > Metazoa > Chordata > Mammalia > Primates > Indriidae > Propithecus > Propithecus coquereli. The sequence goes on from NW_012149063.1 coordinate 9,097,137, forward strand.
CCAACTGGATGCAAGTTTACCGTGATGCTAATGAACCTTAAGCTATAGGGTCTCTCATTTGCATGGGTACCTTCCATGGCCGCGAGCAGGATCTAAGTAACACATTGCTGTTACTAATATTCCTGTTAGGAATATATTCAGTAATGAAACATTTATCATCATACATAAACCCACCATACATTTTTTTTCTTTTTCAATAGGCATCTGAGAAATAGAATAGGTCACAATTCTTGTATTTTTAGGGCACAAACCTGTAGTCATATTATAAACAGAGATATGTCTGTGTTTAATGCCTAATGTATCTCAGCTATCAATAATAAAAAACAAATTTTGTTCAACCAAGCTAGGGCAAAGACTAAATTATCTTTTTATTCTCTCTATAAAAATCATATTATAAAACCATTGTCATATGAAGAAGTGATCAAGACCGTGCAGCCAAATATTATAGTAAAAAATATTATGGAGTTACGCCAGGCAATTAATTAAAATAATGGGTTATTTTTCTGTATTTTGTGATGCGTGTGGCATTTGACAGCTTAAAAATATGTAATTTGTGGCGATTTATTTTCTCCTTCTTAGTACACATTCACTTTCATTTTGTATTCTAGTCTTTAAAGAGTGTTCTCCAAATTGTGAGAACTCCGAGCCCCACACAATCTGGCTCCACCAGGCCCTGGCTCTGCGCTTGCAGACGCGTTAATCTTGTTTAAGCTGCATCGTAGCCTGGCGAGATGCAACCTGCTCATCCCTTTTCCTGATGAGCAAAGAGAGTCTCTAAGAGGATAAGTCACTTTCCCGAGGTGAGTGGTAAGTGCAGGTCTGGATCGTCCCCCAGGCCAGCGCTGGTCCCCCACAGCCGGGTGCACGGGACAGCTGTGCCACCCCCGCTTCCCTGTCCTGCGGGCCTGCTCTTCCTACTCGAGTTTGCCTTTGATGTCTGTGTAGCCCTCGCAGTAGTTTTCCCTTGTCTCATCACATCTCCCCTCACTTTCACAACCTTTTCTTTATTTTCTATTTCACAGGGCAAGTAGAGGTCATCAGGTGGAAATTTCCTCAACACTTCCCCTTCCTCTGTTCTTCCTCTGTCCTCCTCCTCACCTGTCCTCCTGGGTCTCAGTGGAGGAAGCTCCCTGTGCTTCCCTCCTGCAAGTCAGGGGTCCTCCTGACTACCCAGGCCCTCTCCCCCATGCTGCCTCCCCTCCCCTCGCCCCTGCCACTAGCTCGGGCCCTCACCCTTTCTCACTGGATCAACTCAGTGGCCTCCTGGTTGGTCTCATTGGTTTCACTCTTGTTAAATCTGTTCCCAACAATGCTGCCATCTGAACGTGACTCTTGTCCTCATTACCCGTCACTTATTCCTCATCTAACGAACCCTTACGGAGATGCTGCTTTGGCCTGGGTGATGGGGACGTAGCAGGGACCAAGACAAAGCTCCTGCCCTCGTGAGGCTCCCTTTCTAGCCTGATTGTTAGGGATACTACGTAGAGAGGAGGGGACAAGATTAGAAGTCTAGTGACTCCCAACACAGTTATCCTGACACTTAGATTATGCAATTTTGCCCAAGTCACCAAAATCCTCTGTATCTGAGAACTCAAAAATTATACTTGACACCAGGTCCTATCTATGAAGTGTTTGAAGATCATTGAGAAAACGTGCCATTAACAATTTAAATACAGTTAGTTAACTCTTATTTGGTGTCTAGATTAGAATGAATATGCAAGCAATTGAAAAAAAACTTTGACTTTGAATGCTTAGAAATGTTTTAGCTCTGTTCTGTTTTATAATGTATGACATATTCTCAAAACTACATTATATTTTATTTTTACTCTGAAGGTTTTAAAATGGTTTTTGGCCAAAAGCATTAAAATTCAGACCTAATAATCTAAAACAGCAGATAATTCAGAAAGCATTTATATTAAGCTTTATAGAATATTCTGGCAGTGGATTTATCTTTTCTAAATATATCTTATTTAGAAAAATGTTTAAAATTAGTTTGTCTTTCCTGAGCACAAAATCGCTAATAGTGGGTGGTAGAAGGAGTCAGTTTTGAATTAAAAATTTGTCTTAGATAACCCGTGGAGCCAAGAATTTGCATACGGATGCTATAGAGTTGCTTGTATTCCAATTTTTAAGGCATTAAGAAAATACTCAAAATTTAGAGAGATGTTTTTGGGCCATTAAAAATACTTAGTATCAATAAGAAATACAAATATATAAGAACTCATCTTGTTATTCATTGTATTGTATTTGATTCCCTCCCTTTTGTCTTCTTGAACTTACAGCTGGTTAACAGATGGCAGACACAAAGATTGCACAAACAAGCAGTCGCACGTGCACACACACACACACACACACACACATCCTGTTAGTAGGGCCCCTGTTCATCAGGGTGTCCAGTGAGGACCACTGATTGAGGAGGATCCAATTGTCAGTCCTCTGTCAGAGCAATTGTGGAGAGGGAAAGATTTGGGGATTACCTCTGTATGTGTGTCCACAGAAAAAGACCAGTGGGTAGGTCACATATCCTAAGTCTCAACATAGTGGAGCCTTCTCTGAATACCTCTGTCCCTGAATATTTCTTCGAGTCCCTGGGAGACTTGAGGAAGATGTCCTGAGGCATGCTGAGTAGGGAGTGATGTAAGCAAGTTTAAAAGACTATTCTGGCTGCAATGAGGAGAACGGACTTTTTGGGGATTGGGTGGAGGTGAGGGTGAGGTTGTAGGGGTGGATGGGCACTGACGTAAGAGAGGAAGCAGTGGTTCAGGTGAGGGATGATAGAGCCTGGGCTAGCGAAGTGCCCAGATTCCAGAAAAGGTGGAGTTGCATCAACAGGACGTGGTGATTAATTGGCAGTATGTGTGAGGAAGAGATAAGACCCAAGGAAAACTTCCAGGTTTCTGGCTTAAACATGTGGTTGGAGTCATTCACAGAAATGGAAAAAAATGGAATAGGTGAAAATTGGTAGGAAAAGAAGAAGGGGTCCGTTTTGGACATGCTAAATGTGAAACAGCAGTAAAACATTCAAGTGGAAATGTCAAATAGATCACCCAGAGCAAAGAAGAAAGGTATAGCGGGAAGGCTAGAGACTAACATTTTAGGACATTTTATGTCTTTCAAAGCACTTAAGTGAATTTATCTCATTTAATCACATTACAATCCCTTTATGAAGTCAGTAGAGCTGATGTTGTTCTGTATTTTATAGATGAAAATTGAAACAAAAAAGATGTTCAGAGACTTAGCCAAGATCATGTCCCCAAATCCAAGGGCATCCTATGGGGCATGGTCATGTGGTCCTGTTCTTCTGTCTTATTTATCATTTTAATCTGATTTGAGGCTTGTTTTCTAGTTTCTACAGGTGGATCAAGAAGCCAGGTTTTTTTCCCTCCAAAGCAAGTCCCATACTCCACAAGTATTGATGGGCTACAAGTCAGGTTTACTGCTGTCTCTTGCCTCTTGAGGCCCAGTGAAGAAAGAAAGGGGATTATTTCTAGCTCAAAAGGGAGTTCAAGGCCACCCATGATTCCCATCAAACTAGACAGAGCAGGTACAACAGAAAGGATGGTAGAGGTGCAGCCTATGGGTTCCTGCTGTGTCTGGTCAGCAGAGGGACAGTTCTACCATGCCTTGGGTCCCAGCAGGGACTACAGCAAATCCATAGACTAAGAGTCTATCCTGTTGCTTTAGGCAGATGATCTTCAGGCGCTCACTCTTACAGGGCAACTGGGTGTGTTCCTGACTTACCAAGAGTGTCTGGCACCCAGGAGTTCGACTACTCAGGCATAAAAATCCATCGGTTCTTTTAAAACATCCAGCTAAAAGTCAGTCACATTTCAAACCTATCTTTGATGCCTATAAGAACCTTCTATTATAAACAAGTTGCAATAGGCTTAATTTTTTGAGGGAAAGTCTGAGGACCAGAGAAAAAGTGGTGTTTGCCAAGGGAACTCTACGCCCAGGGAGGTGCATGTCTCAGGAACCAATACCAAGGCCCCAGGTCCCTTTGCCCCTTTGCTCTAGCCAAGGTCCCTCTAGCATTTATTTTTTTTTCTCTGTGCATATTCAAACACTCTCTCCTCCTTTCAGCTCCAGCATAGCTTTATCTCCTTTCATTAACTTGACATTAGACATGTCTTCCCTCAGCTGCTCCGCACACTCTATTTTCAGTAGGAGAAGGTGAATGCGGCTGCACTTTGGATTCAACTAACATCTTGAACTATTTTTCAGATGTTGTGGGTAAACCCAAATCCTAAATAACTTTAGCTGAATACTTTGCCTTAATTTCTAGCCTCATATGTATTTAAAGTGAAATATATCCCACATGTTTCTGATTTTATTTATCCCTAATTCCTCAAGAGGTTATTTTCTGAGACGTGGTGGAGGTTCAAGAGACCTCATGAATCTTTTTTTCTCTCTTGGCCAAACCCATCTTTCTCAGGCTTAGAAGGCCACTGATCCTTGAATCAGTAATATCATCACTGAAGTTTTCTTCTGAACTCTGTGTACTGCAGGAATTATGATCCAGAAACTGTCTCCACAGATCTCTTCCGATCTCCAATTTTCTAAATCTTTTTTGGTCTATGTATTTAGAGCATTACAAAAATACACACACATGCAGATTTCTTTGGACTTAATATTTCTGGTTTCAAACAACCCACAAAGATTTACTTAGCATCTCCTGTAGGTCCACCCAGGAGATGGGTCCTTGTGGGATGTAGACCATAAAATTAATTTTGAACAAGATGCCTTTTGGAACCTTTGGCCAGTCGAGTGAGAGTGTCTATGGCTTATTAGGGCTAGTGAGAAGGTGGGAAGACGAAGGGATGATTTAGAAGCCATGAGACCAAATGTGCCCCCAGAGGGAGCAGAACAGAGGGAGGAAGAGAAGGCTAAAGGAGAAGTCCTGGGACCACCAAGAGGTAGGAAGGAACAGTCTGAGATGAAATTTAGGAGAACATCCAACATGCTGTAGGACGACAAGAGGAGTCTTTGTCCCCTGAATCCACACATCTGCCTTTCAGGATTACAGATTATTGTTGCAACAGGAAGGGTTCGCTGGCGGAAATCATTTTTCACATACCAGTTTATTTTCATACCAAAGGAAAATGCAGGTAGAGAAATTTTCTCAGAACTCATATCCTCAAGAGTCACTTGGGACTAGGGACATACACTGTGAAAGAGTTACAGGAACCAGTTTCTCTTCTAAAAAGATATTCCTCAAAGAATAAACAAACTCAAGCAAAAGCACTAGATCCACTAATGACCCAAACACTATTTAAAATGCACAAACACTTGAGCTGGGGTAGGGGTGGGGAACAGAGGAAATTCCAGGGAACAACTGAAAGAAAAGGAGAAGCACTTGAACTAGGCGGTTCACTTCCTCAGTGCGTACAATTTTCTCCAGCCCTCGCCTCCAGGCTTAGTGTTTCTGGTATTAATAATTCACAGGAAAAGGTAACGAAGTAACCCTAGCCTGGCCCGGAATGGAAGTGATTTAGAGCCATAATGAAGGACATACCTGACCGGGGAGTTTCTCCACGGCCGTGTTATGCATCCCCTAATACACTCTCCTGGGTTGTTCCAACTGACTCAAATGTGGTTTCATTGATGATATAGAATAGATTAATGTTTGGTGAAAGAATTACCACCTCAAGCTCGGGACAGCTGAGTATAGATCAATTCTGCTTCCACAGCCAATTTCTGTTGAGCATGATTATCTGAAGGCAGCCCTTGGCTCATGTGTACGATTAGCAGGGTTAAATGAAGATTTAATGACCCAGGATTCAGCTGTTTAGTTTTCAGTATACCTACAATTTCCAACTAATCATTCTGACGCACCCTACCTTGAAGGGAGCAGTGCATCTGGGACCCATTTTTGTGGACACCATTCGGGCCTCAAGAGCCAAAGATGGTGCCATTCTATAGGAAGTGACTTGGGAGCTGATGGAAGTGAGAGCACTGTGGCAGGGTTATTGCTACCTGTCCCCAGAGCAGTGAGAGTGAACTTAGCACCATTATGAAGGGTCCATGTTTCTCAGCCCTCATCCTGGTCCCTTATGGTAGAAAGAAGGGAACCAAGACCGTCCCACCTGTCCAAACCAAGAGTGAGGTCACACCAGGAAGAGATGAAGTCTTTTAATACTGTGTCCAGCTTGCTGGTTATTTCGTGGCCCTAGTCTCTGCTTTTGGTACCTGATATGGAGAAAACCCTCCTCTGCAGTTAACTTTGTAGAGAGTCACTGCTGTCTCCCATAGGCCCCCAACAGTGACAGCATCTCTGTGAAAGCCGTGATGCCCACTCTCCCTTCCTCCCTCTCCTGAGGTTATTGTTGTGCGGCGGCCGTGGCTGACTCCGCGGGAGCCTCTGGGCCTCCGTATAATGTTACTTGACTTATACATATTTTATTATGTTTGGCTGTTGGTGATATTTACATGAACATTATTTCCAGATTATAATAAGGACTGTGTTCTATTAAGGGAGAGCAGTTAGGTCACTGATCACATTAAAATCCTCAGAACTGGGGACTATCAAAGCACCTAGGAAGCAGGCATTTCGAAGGTTGGGCTCAGAGCAGCCAGGGCAATGCAGCAACCCACACGTAGCATCCTTGGCTTGAAGGAACTGCTGAACCTTGAAAAAGATTTATTCCACATTTATTATGATGCGGTAACATCATCAAGGATATAAACCAGTCACTGGCACTCTCTCAAAGAACACATCATTGTAACTTGTTATAACAATGCTGCTGTGATATGTGCTCGTAATATTTATAAAGGCTAAGCTATGAAAACAGTACATGCCAACTGTCAGCAGTGATGTATCATTTAAAAAAAGAGAGAATGTATACGATACAATGGTTTAAATGAACTCTGTAAAAATATGCTGCTTTGCTGACGCCGTTTGGCCGTCTGGACCTCTGGTGTCATGTGCTGCTTTCCAGGATTTGCTGTGGCTTGGCCTCGGGGAGCTCTTTTCCCTTCTTATAGGTCTGTTTGCTATTTTCAGAAATTCTGCAGTGTTCTTGGTGACCTGGCTTGATCCCGTGTCTGGCTACTTAGTACCTAGCAGAGTGCCTTGTTAAGAATGCTTGTGATCGATAGATGGGGGCCAATTTGATTTTTATACCAGTGCGGGGGATGCTTAATGGCCTGGCAGAGGGTGGAAAGAAAGGTGATAAGACCATCTTCACGGGGCAGTCAGGTAGCCCGGCCGATAATCTGGTTCCTGTCTTCGGGTCTGCTCTGTGAAGATGCTCACGGAGCCTTTCAGAAACCGGCATGGTGTGATGAAGCAACAATACCCCAGCGAGACAGCTGCTGGGCAGTTGAAACCACAGCAGCAGCCACGGGAGCCGGGAAGAGAGGGAACATATAATAGTCAACCTAGGAAATAACCATAGGGGTTGACTTCTGAGGAGTGAGCAAGATGTTGATACCATAAATTATTCTATCTAGTAAAAAAAGCCAAGATTGTGGGCTGAATCTGTCCCATCACAGCAGGAGGGAGGGAAAAGGAGAGGGAGGGCCAAAGGGAGAGGAAAGGAATTCTCTTACAGAGACTGCTCCCTAAATATGAGCTCTGAACATGTGGCCACAGACAGAACATTTTGTAATTAGTGGATCGGCAATGAAATATGGAAGGCAATGGTCCCCTAATAATGCAAGAAGGTGAACAAGACACATTTTCTTTAACAAGTCTTTGCTAATAGTTCCAAACAGATTTGGAGGTAGTTAATAGCCAAACCATTAGAAAAATCTAGTTGTGTCTGTTTGAAGCTTTATGTGAATTTATAAACACATGTATGTAAGTATAAATTATCTACTTAGCAAGACATGTGTTGTTTATTGCATAATGTAGGTTTATTTGTCTCAACTAATCCTTTATTCTTTTTGTTGTCCTTCAAAATCTTGAGTCAAGACAACTTCTGGTATTTTGAAGAAGTGATACCTAAATGATTTAGAGTCAACCAACATTCGCGGTCAAGATGCTTTCCCCATCTTTACCACTCTTATAGAGTGGTGACCTACATGTCATTTCTGGTTTGCAGTGTCAGCCATACAGATGAGATGCAAATGCACCTAGAAGGGCAGTGAGGAGAGGGGATGGAGGAGGGGAAGGAGCCAAAGATCGTGGCCAAAAGGCCCAGGCCAGCAAGGTGGGGCTGCGGTCAGTATGAGAAGAGGGGGCAGGAGGAGGGTGACCGCAGCAGAAGGTGGTAGGTCTAGAGGGTCAGAGGGCTCAGAGAGCACATTGCACAGGCTTGTTCTGGGAGGTTTAACTATGGTGATAGCACTGCTGGCTTCAGGCTGATCAGTTTCAGGAAGGTATCATTCTGCTACAGAATTCCTACAGAAATTCTCACCCTTGCCAGAGGCTTCAGCAGGGAAGGAAGCTGGGCTCCATGCTTTGAATATTCTGCAAGTTAAGACGTTGTCTGGGAATATCCATGTCCCTCTGGAGGAAGAAGGGCCTGTTTCTCACGAAGCAACCATTCCTGGAAGCTGACTTGCTTTATCCATGCTCCATCAATCTGCCACCTTTTAGGAGAACTAAATCTAGTCCAAACATTTTTATAATGCTATTTGATAGTTTGGAATCGAGTCATATTTTATCAGACCTACATTGTCATAGTTCCAACAGAGAGGCTAAAGAGCTGCCCTGTAAACATGCAGTTTAAAAAAAAAAATCTGTGTTCCTCATTAGCCACAGACTTTAAATTTCACTGTTGGAACCTTCTCAACTGAAAGAAAAATGTTAGGTGAAACAGCCTTAAACATGGGCTTTCTCACAACTGTTAAAATTTGATGTGCATACTGAGAACTATTCCTGCTGCAGAACCAGATTTGTGTCTCTCCGTTGTCCTCAAATCCAAAACTTAAATAATGATGAGAAGCAGACAAAGCGTGAACAAAAGAATGAGGTGCTCTGAAAAATTGGCTCTATCCTTTTTGGTAGTGGAAACCCAAGGATTCCAAAGTCCAGGTGACGAAGATTTTCCTGTGTGCAGGAAAGTTGTTTCTTCCTGGATAGCAAATCATCTCATCCCTAGGTCTCCTGGTTTATTACTGTACCAGGTCTCAGAGATGCCATTGCCTTCTCACAAAGGAGCATTGATTATTTTAGATGTGACTTCATTTAACAGTAAATGATCAACATTAGAAGTGCAGAATTTGGAAATGGAGATTCAGCTGGAGAAAATGTTATGCTACTTTCTCTCCTTTTGAAAATTTAAATTTCATGTTCCTCATTCCATGACTACATTATATAAGGAACACTTCTCTGCCAATTCCTGAGCAGCCATGACAGCTTTATTTCTAATTTTGAAGCTGGAAGATAACTTGATCCAACACCTTGACTTTATAGATGAAGAAAAAGGCCAGGAAAAGACCAAGTGACTCACCCATGCTCACATGAAAGAAATGCTTTAACTTAGGAGTTAAGAGTTCAACTCCCAAAGTGAAATGAAATGAACTAACCAAGCACTTGCTCTTTCTAATCATGTGCTGAGTGGAGGTTAAAATTCAAGGCCAGTGTTTAAACCTGAACGGCTGCCCCTGTGTTGTCCCCCCTCCCTTCCAGACGAAGGGAAGTAGGTCTGACAATGTTCCCAGGCACCTTCATTCTCGGAGTCTCATTCAGGCTTTCCCTCTTTGTGGCATCAACAGTTATATTCAGTAAGTGGGTTACTCTGTACAAATTCAGCCCTGGCTGCAGGAAGGCGCACGCTTTACAAGTCTCCAGTAGTAACAGCGGCAGCCAGGCCTGGCTGAGGTGCAGTAGAGGAAGGAGCAAGAGAAGAAAGTGGCCACGGCCTGAAGAACTCACTGAGTTATCAGCTGGAAAAGAGCATTACCTGTGTTCACTCACTCTTCCGTGAGCCTTCGATGGCGCATCTCTTCTGGGATAGCCTGGCACTCCACAGATAAGCCTTTGTGACTCTCTGAGGGAAGTTTTTGTCCCTTTCTCTAGGAAAAAAGCTCCCTGGGAAGACTAGAGCATATATTTTGCGTGTTAATTACACCTAGAGGACCTATTCCGTCTTTTATTGCAATGAGCAGTTCACTCCTGTCTCCTCCCAGCAGTCACAGGCACCCAGCTGCGGAGTCCCCTCCCCACCCTGTGCAGTGCAGGCTTTGCACCCAAGAATCTTTTGGGTGGGGTGGTTCCCTTGCCTCTTTGCTTCACTCTCACACTCGCACTCTCCATGGGCTTTGTTTTGGGGTTTGCTCCCTGGGAGTGTTTCTGTCCCCATCCCCTCGGTGGCCAGTGCACAGGGACATCAAGACTGCCATGGCTTAGGGGACCTGTGCAGGCTTTGCTTTTCAAGACCAGGGATGTGGCCCCGAGTGAGGCACACAGCCCCAGAGTGGAGCCCAGCTAGGGAGGTTGAGCATGGTGCAGACGGCCAGTCAGGTGGGTGGTTCCTACTGCAAAGGGAACCAAAGCCCGGTCTTGCCCTGCCTAACAGCTTTGCACATCTCTGGGCTCTTCCGACCCAAACACAGGCAGTGGAGGCCCCCCGCCAAAGGTTCTGGGCTCCATATGCTCCCCCAGGATGCCTCCTCTCACGACTGCCCCGGAGCCAGGCGACGGCTGCACCCTCCAGGCTTCTCTGAGCCTCCACTGGAGAAGGCAGCGCTTGAGGTCCCGCGGAGGCAGGCGGTCTGGAGGTGGGTTTCTCTCTGGCCCTCTCAGATGGTGCCCATTTTGACATTCTTGTCATCCAATCAGAAAAGAAGCCATTCACAAGCCCAGGAATTGTCCTTAGTGACACAAAGAAGCAAGTGATTCTTCCCTCAGAGGGTGAGAAGGGGTTCAGAGTTTGCTCTTGCATCCTTGGGTTTGGACACTAATGAGGGAGGACTAGTGTGTCAATTATTTGCTCCCGCTGGAAGCAGGGACACAAAGAAAAACCCTTGAAGAAAATTTCTCTAGAAAAGTGTATGAATCTGTTGGGTTTGGAGATCTATCCTAGTTGTCAGAACAGGCTGTGATCGCCAGACACATATTATAAAAAGAGCCCGAGAGATCATAAATAAAAAACAAAACAAAAAACCAAAACCGACCAAACAAAATCTACCAAGCAATAGCCCCATGAAACTGCTGACCACTTTTATAAGCTCCAGTGTGGAGCGTTTCTCATGACTGGCAAAGGGAGGGCTCAGGAACGAGTCACAAATTAGCCTGAGTCAAATGTGGGTGCCAGTCTCCGGGGATATTTGATGCACCCCAAGTAACCATAGGCAGAGGAAGAACAGAACCTTTGAATGAGGAGTTCTGCCTTGTGAAAATGACTCAACTTGTTTGGGGGGTGAACTTGAAAGTGTGCAGCCCAGATGTAAATTTTCAGATCCAGGCTGCCTGACACAGCTCTGCTCTCCCAGTTGCTTTCAGATTGAGCGGGGCCACACCCACAGCTGCAGCCAAGCAGTGCTATTCGAAACTCCCCCGGGGCCAACTGCCGTGAAAAGAACAGTTTATTACACAAAATAAAACAAAGTGCCAGCTCATCTTTACAGTTTCAAGATCTGCCTTGGGGAAAGGAAAAGGAGTTTTAGTTTTCACCCCTTATGTGCCAAGAGTGTTGTCTTGGAGCCAGTTTTGGGAAGATCCGGAAAGCTCTCTGCTGTGCTGTGGACTTACTGTCTGACCACGGACCTGCCATTTAACTTGACTGGCTGCTGCTTCTCTGTTCAGGAAGTGGGGAGAGTGACATTTCCCATCTGCCCCATGGGGATGCTGTAGGCTCCTCTGGCGATGAAGCTAGATTTGAATGAAATGCTTACTCGATGCGTTGTAATCATCTTCTCCATCATTTCAAACAGAGATAACTGAGTTTGAGTAAATTGTTTGCCTTGATATTAGCTTTAAGAATCTGATTGGTTTTCTGGAGCAGTCTTTAAAAGAAAAAGGTGTTCCCGAGAGACTACACTATTGGAACATTGAGACAAGTGGAAAAGTTTTTCTACTCCAAGTAAGACACAGAAAAGAGACAGTAAAAGTATCTGGTTATCAAATGAAGCATCAGAACTACTGGACTACAGATAAAAAGTCCTTTCCCTGTAATATTTAATATGGCGGCTGAATGCTGTTTATTCAGTGTTAAGAGGAAAACAGCTCCCTGTATCTTTCTTATTTCTCAGAGCTTCCTATACTGAATTGGAGTCTGAACCTCGACAAGTGAGTTTGCACTCTACAAAGGAGAATCGGCCTGAGTGGGTATGACAGTGTTTCTATGGTACTTAAGCACCTGAAAGAAACAAAAGGTGATGGACCAGATGTTTTTGTCTACACAATGCTAGGCATTAAGATATTTCCCCTGTATCTGGATACTTGGTGTCATATAGATGAAATGCTTGAATGGATAATTGACTTTTTTTTTCCCTTTTTGTTCAGGTATTAATGATATATGGAAACAGCTGAAGAAGCATTCAGTCGAAAGTTCGGAGGGAGGAAATAGAGAATCAGGAACTAAGGGAAGCAAATAAAAGCATGGATGAGGACCTCTTCTAGCTTCTGTGGTGACGCAGCCCTCTAAGTACACAAGCAGAGGGCACTTTTGTATGAAGGAAAAAAGCACCGCTTTCTGATGACAGCGACTTCATGTCAAGTGCATGTGACTTGGCCATTGGAACGTGGATTAAATTTTAGCTTCCAGTCTTCCCTCAGCTTGGAGCCTTTGTGCAGTGCACAAACTATACAACTGTACATAGTGGAAAGTCATCAAAAGGAGTGGGAGAAATGTTCACTAATAACTTAGGAGTGGATTTGAAGAAGAGAGGCACAGAGGTTTTTCTTGGCTCATAGACCTCCCCTAGTGAACGTTCACAGTCCAGAAGGCACTCCTGTTAATGTCACTGTTTTGGCCCCACCAGAATAACATTTGTGTGTGTGTGTGCCATTCGTTTGTTTATTTATTTATTTTTAAGGTAAGGCAATGCTTGCTATACATTCCAGTCATGTGTTTACTGCCTTGTCTATTTAGTGCTGTGCCTGTCAAGTTTTCACTTCCCTGGAATTTTAACTCCCCATCTCCCTCCCTACCCTGTTTCTCCCCGTCTGCAACACAAATGCCTTTTTAAAATTTTTGCTAGTTTAATTAGTGCATGAATTCATTTTGATTGATGAATTGATGTGGCTTATTGGCATGAAGATTTTCGTCCCCTCCCAGCGCTGTCTGTAATAGAAACGGCTTGTGTGGGGCGACACCTGCTTTGATGCTGCAGATGTTCCGTTTGGTGCGGAAAGGCCAGCCGTTCAGCTGTGATTCGGTTGTCTCTGGGGAGATATTTTCTCATTGATGCTGGTGGAGTGGGGGGTGGTTGGTGGTGAATAGGGGGAGAGAGTGGCGTGGAAAGTGATGGCTGAGAAACAACATAGCTAAGGGTTTAGTGTTTATATTTTATTGGACTGATTTTGAAATAGTCACTGTTCACACCCTGGGCCCAGGAGGGAAGGAGACCTTGACTTTCTGCCATCAGTAGTAAGGCATTGTGAATTAGTGCAGCCAGTTGAAAATTTCCAACGCCACTTGCCAAAGAATTAAGCTGAAATTAGCACACAGTTGGTAACAATTTGATTTCTGGTTTCACTTTAATCAGTGAGGATTAATGGTTAAAATTGCTATTTCTAATCTCACTTTAGCCTGACTAACAAAAGCTGTCACTTTCTTGAAAACTGCTAAATGAAGAAGGATTTATAAGATCTTTGAGAGAATAAAAGCTAAAGTGCTAGGGCCCACTTTTCAGACCATAAAATTTTCAAATTCCCCCCTATGGTCTCCCAGGTACTGCTTAGAGAGCTGACTGCTGCTAGATTCAGTAAGGTTTATTGCTGGACGAAGGTGCTGGAAGAACTTGAGTGCTTTCTTAATGGCTTCAAAACTCCAGATGAAATGCAATCATATTCCTGGGGAAAAGTAATATTACAGAAGAGAGCAGAAGTAGTATTTGATTGTGGATAGAGCATTGCCTAGGCTATACATATTTTAAATCCTTTTCCTTTTCCTGTTGCCACCTGAGCTAGACCTGTCTATAGCCCTTCCCTGACAATCAGTCCACAGCAAAGTTGTGAAACTGGTGACTTCTGTTTCCACTCTACCAAAGCTTTCCCTGAATGTCCCTCGAACCATTTTTCATTGACTCTCACCCTCTGCCTCGACCCTCACTGAGGATCCTTTTCCTTGGGGATAATCCCTTACTCCAGACTTTACCCTGTCTTCTTGCCCCATTTCCCACCCTAAACCAAGTGTTGTTACAAACCTTTATGCACTCATTTCTCACAGTACCTTGTGCGCTGAAGTCAAAATTCAAGCAGGTGCAATTGATGGGGGTGCTGGGGAGGAGAGGTGAGCATCGCATGAGTAGTAGGACCAGGTTCTTCCAAGTTCCTTCCACTCCCCAGTTCTGTGATTCTGCAGCCTCACCGGAAAGGGAAACTGGCTTCCTCAACCCTTTCTCTGGTTTGACCAAAAACAAATGTGAACCTTTTCTCCAAGTTTTAATTATCTTCTGAGAAATAGTATTCTCCAGCTACTGGAATGATCCCAAAGATTATGCTGCAGAATGAATGCCTCTTTTAATAATCAGCTGGGCAATAGGAATGAATCCTCCAGTGCTCAGATGCAAGAACCTTCAGCCCTCACAATTCTTTGTTTGTCCCAGTCATGTTAATTCCAAGTTCCCACTTAACAAAGCAAGTTTATCATCTGTTGTTTTAGGGATTCCTTCCCCTTCCAATGAATTATATGAGAACCCCAGCATTTAGGTGGTGCCAGGACAACTTGAAACACTGTGGTTCCAGCTTGTGGTGGTTTTTATCTTTATAATGAGCCTTCTGCTAAACAAGGTGCTGTTCAGTGTTGGCATGCAGGGCTGGTCGGGCAGCCCATGGGGCTCCCTACCAACTGTCAAGGTCACGATTCTTACCTTCATTTACCACCCAGGCTGCCACTTGAAGAACTTGTTATAACCCTCTCTTTCCTATCCGGTTTTGGGGAATCCTTTCGTGCCCCTGGATTGGGCCATGTCCACTTTCTCTAACTCTTGGGGCCCTTCCTCATCTTGGATAACCTAACTCATCTTCTCTCTAATCCTTGGATTTAAAAAAAGAGTTGTTTTTTCTCCCAAGGGATAAGAGGAGCCTCCCTATTCTTTCTTAACTCTTAGAGCAGAGAAAAAGTCACAATCATTAACTTGGAGTGGGTGAGAAGAAATTGGGTAGATTAATGAAATCCTTGTTCCTACTGAAATCTGCCTATCTATCTAACATTTAGGTCCATGTCTACACATATATATCCTAGGCTTATTTAATACAAGACTGTAACTCTGAAAAGCACTGTTACAGAACAATACCTTAGCTAATGATACTATACATGTGTTGGCTGCGGTTGCATGTGATTGTATGTAGCAGGAGCTTGGCTACAGTGGCTTAATACCAAACAGGAGTTTATTTTCCTCATGTAATAAGAAGTCCCAGGTTGTACAGTTTGGGGCCGGTGCCATTGCTCCGTGTCATCACCCATGTTCTCTCTTTCTAAGCACAGTGTGTCCTTTCATCCACGTCATTGAAAGTTGGCTGCTCCCAGGCAGGAAGAAAAGAGATGAGCAAAACCCTTTTCTTCATGAGGCTTCAGCTTTTTATTTAGGAAAAGGACCTTGCCTGTGTCTGTGGCCAGGACAGTGCTGCGTGGCCACACCTGGTTACATGGGAAGCTGGGTAGGTAAGTTACTTTTCCAGTCCTTCTAGCAGAAGCAGAGGAATTGGGGGGGAATTAGAGTGAGTACTGAGTGAGCCATTCTATAGCACCTGCCGAAATGCACGAGGTATCCTACATTCTTAAAAAAAGAGAGAAGAAAAACTGAGACATGACTGTGTGTGTGACTGTGACAATGACAAAAGAGACAAATGTCTACCCAAGGATTCGTAGTTCACATCGTCTTTCAATGGAAAGTTAATGTATGGAGATTGACGGCAGGAGGTAGGTCAGAGCCAAGGCAGAGAGTTTGGAGGGTCTTCCAGGGAAGATGGCTACAGCCAAAATCATCCTTTGCAAAAAAGGAGAAAATGAAACCACTAAGTTGCATTGAGTCTTGTGTGCTGCCCTGAGCCTCACCATGGGGGTGTGGTTTGGGGGTGTGTTTCTGCTTCTGAGGCTGGATCAGGGAGGTGCCTATGTAAGAAAAAAGAGTGAGTATTGATCACAGTGGCTCTTGACACTGGCTGCACTCTGGAGTAACTTGGGAAACTTTTTTTTTTTTTTAATACTGGCTCTTGGGATCCATTCCCAGAGATTCTGATTTGATTGGTCTGGGGTATGGTCTAGGTATCAGGTTATTTCAAAGCTCCCTAGTTAAGATTTAAATGCACAGCCAGGGTTGAAGCCACTGTATTCGATGATTCTGGGAAAATCACAGTAACCCACCTTCCTTAGAATCATGGTCTCTAACTGGGACCTTGGGCCGATGCCATCGCAGACACTGGAGGATGAGCCCGCCTGCAGGGGCTCCTGGCTGTGTCTATTGCAGGGATGTCGTTGGGCATCAGCCCACAACCTCTTTAGGACAGGCTGTGGGAAAATGCCTCCAGGTCTCAGTCTCAGGAAGTGTAATTCTCCTGAGCTTTTGTTTTTGTCTTGTTGACATGCTGAATCTTATAAATGATTGTGTTTCCCTTTTTATTTTGGCTGCTAAGAGGCTTAGGAGCAGCTCGACATTACCCCATGGTCTACATTCCTTTCTCTTAATATCACTCCTGGAGTTAATGCTTTCTCAGCAAAAATTTTTAGTTAGACTCCTTCAATTTTTAAAAAGATTGTCCACATTCTTAGGAAATGCACACTTAGGGGTGATTATGTCTGCAATTTACTCTGAAATGGTTAAAAAATACATATGTAAAGAGACAAAGTGAATGATTAAAAAATGCAGCACAATGTTAAAAATTGATGAGTCTGAGTTAAGGGTATGAGGCGCATTCTTTGTACTATTAACATTTTTGTAACTTTACTTAACATTATAAATTATAAAAATATTTTAAGTTCCAAAGAAAAAGGTTGTAGAACTGTATGTTCAGAATGAACATCTATTTTGTAACATAGCAATTAAAAGCTAATCCGTAATCTGTTTTTTAAAAAAAAGAGCAATTTCCTGTTATATTTCTGTATGCCATCTCCAATCCTTGGTAGAATGAGGCAAAGGTTTAAAACACATAAAATAAACAAATAAAATAAAAATCTAAAGAATGCCTAAACCCAAGCATAAACCTTTTCACCCTTCTATTTGCAACTTCTCCAAAGTGTGAACTTTAAAAATTCGATTTCTTTTTTCTTTTCAAAGTTGCCCTTGAAATTTATTTTAATCTGATTTCTTCTGTGTAAAAATGCTCTCAAGGGGAACTTGAGTGCTAATATCGCAAAGAGTCATTTCTTTCTGGGTCTCTACCCCCAAGGGATGGCCTCAGCTCTTTATGGGGTTGCTTTGCTTTTGGAATTTAAAGAAATTAAAATTTAGGGAATTAGACATTCAGTTCACACTAATAGAGTCATTCAGCTGACAGTGTAATAAGTGTTGTCAGAAAATAGCTATATTTGTATTTTTGACCTTAGTTTCTTCCTGGGTTTATTCTTTTAAGGAGCAGGTTTTAATTACAAGAAATGCGGCTGCTGTAGCAGTTCACTGCGAGACAAAGAAGCAGAAAGCAGTCCTCGTTTGATTTCATTTCATTTCACAAAGACAGCACTTAGCTCTGATTCTCACTGTTGCCCAGGATCAGTTATTTGCTCACCAGACATGCTTTAGATAGCTAGAGCCCATTTGTAAGTCACTGCTTTTGTACATGATGGCCTAATGTCTGGCAAAGTGTTTCTAAGTTGTCTATTATCGTAAAAGTTAAGAACTCGGACAGAGATATTAGGAATCATAATGATACAATATTTATGAGGCAAAATGATACAATATTTATATTACTAGGTAATATCTAGTGATGGAAATATAGCTAGCAAGCATTTTCAAAATAAGTCTGCTATTAGTCAGCTATTGTTAACTCAATGTAAGTTAGAAATAAGTCAGATGTTCAGGATTAGTTTCTAATACTTGCAACACACTTAACCTTTCTGGATTCCAGCATCCAAGGAGGACAGTTAAAATGACATGGGTATTTTAAGGTTTAACTAAGGAGGCAGAGTATCAAAGCTATTCTTTAGTATTCTGAATTAAAAAGGATAATTGACTGATGCCAGATTCTTCTGTTGACTTGGGTGCTAGTATGAATGTGGCCCAAAGGGGAGGTAGCCTTCCTTGAACAACCTGCAGCATCCAACACACCTCTTGCTTCTTTTGGAAAGCATAGGCAAGTAAGGAGGACAAATATGGACAGAGGGAGGCATGGATTTGATCTTTTTCCCCTCCCCTCTCTTACCACCATTTATATGTGTCTTTCTTGCGGCATCAGAGGTAGAAAACTTGGTTCCCATGTGTTCCCCCCCCACTCCGCCATTTACCGTGGAAGATTCTGCAGAGAAGAAATTCACAATAGTAAACTTTGACCTTCAAGGTATGAGCTCATGCTATGAAAATTGTGGAAGTCTCCAAACTATAGCATTGACCATGGTCTTTGTGTAAATTAGATTCTGAGCTTTCAGGGCATGGACTGACTCTTACAGAATCTTGCCCACCCCTGCTGGCCTCTCTGGTAAAGCAACGGTCGCTCCGAGTACTGCCGCTTTGCAGTGTCTGAGTGTTCTGTCAAGAGAAAAAAGGATAATTATTACACTCAAGTTATTGCATCTTTGTGACACCAGCAAAATGTCTTGCTGTATATTCAAAACTAAGAAGGAAAAGAGACCTTTTATAATCCAAGATCCCATCCAATGCCAAATAAATTTTTTCTATTGCAACGCGATGTCCCAGTAGTAATTTGGTACCAAAATCTCTGTGAAATTTTTCCATTGCTATTTTTTTCCACCGTGTACCAAGAAGATGTGGGGAGACTTTGGCTCAAGAAAAAAGACTCTTCTGCTTCCATTCTTCATTCTCTCACCTCCCTTTTCTGCCCAGCATTGCAGGCATTTGAGTTTTATACATTAAAGAATCCTTAAAATTCAGTTTCCAGTGAGGTTGCCTAGACCAGCAAATCTGCAGAAACACTTTTACCCACGCCCTCCACTTCCTCTTCATCCCCCTTAATCCTGCTGGTTTATAGGTGTCATGGGAGGCATGTTACTCGGCTAGTCACTGAGCCGAGCTCCAGGACCCGGAAAACCCAAGCCTACTTCTGGACACATGGAACAAGAAAGGGAATAAAATGGCTGGACTCTTGGAGATTGGGTAGGAGTGCTCAGCTTCTCTGGCTTTGTTAGGAGGCAAACCATGTAAGGTGTGAGGTTTGAAGTGTGCTCTAGAAGAACTGAAGCATGTGGGCTGGTTACCAAAGAGAGAAAAATTATACCACACCTGGACATGGTCAAAGGATTTCTCTTACGCAGATGTTTGCACAGGGTCCTGCCTAGAGACCTCTGATGGGAAATGAGAATCGTAGTGCCCCATTGACGCATCCTGAAACCCACAGTCTCTTTGGATTGAGCTTGAACACTTCGGAGATTTTTAGGTGTGAAGAAATGTCCCTTTTATAAACAACAATGACCCCAGCCACCAATCTCTCTGGAGCATCTGAATCTATTTCTTGAGCACCATACCATAGTAGTTGTGAACACAGGCTTGGAGCCAGGAGTCACGAGTGTGACTCCGGGAACCAGGAGGTAAGGCCACACTTTATGGTTTGAGAATGAGGAAGGACTAGCTCCCTAAAGAAAAATCAGGGTATCCCAGAGAGGAAGGAATAACAGTTTTGGAGTAAGTTAGACCTAGGCTCAGAATCCAGCTCTAGTACATTTTAGTGCTATCGACTTGAGCACATTATTTAGCCTCTGTGCACTTCAGCCACTATGTAGGGTTAATATCTTTTTCTGTGTATTCTTGAGAGGACTCAGTGAGATTAAATCATAAAAAAGTATGTAAAGTATATAAGATATAGCAGGCTCTCAATAAAAGGGCATGTTAAAATATTTAGATCTAGCATATCTTTTGCTCTCTTTTTGTACGACACAATCTCCAGAGTTTCTTGCACTGATTACCCTTTCTGGCATTCCCTTAGCCACTGAAGTTTCCATTTATAGCTTTGAATCTGCCTTCTGTATCCCCAGGGAAGAAAACTATTTTTTGGTGTGTGTTTAATGTTTTGGTTATGATTATTATTAATTTGCCATCAAAAGAAACTGTATCCTTGATCAGTTACTTTCTGCATCTCATCGCTCACATTTCCAAATCAAAGCACTGAAATGCCCAACTCAGCCTGCTGTAAAGCATGCATTTTAGTTTAGTTTGTTCCCCATGTTCCCCATGACCTGCCTCCCTAATACTAAAATAATTCTTGAGGGTTGAACTAATGCTCAGATAGTTACATCTGGTTCTAGAGTTAACAAATGGGTCAGAAGGAAGAGGAGGAGTGAAAAAAACCATCCAGTCCCCCAGTCCCCTCCCACTCTGTTTTTTTTTTCCCCCCTCAGTGTGAAGTCATTTGCTTTTCTTTCTAGCCCATACCAAGTCTTTAGAAGTCGAGCCAGGCAGATGGTGAGGTTATAGCTTGGGCAAAATGTGTTCTAATGTTATCAGCTTTAAAGGAGCACATGGAGCAGAGAGGAAAGATGGTTTGTGGTATTTCTGTTTATTAAATTTGATGGTTAGATTATGACATTTATATTTATTAAACGTACAGAATCTCATCCATCACGGTTGACAGTCAGAACATGTCCTGTGTTGCTGGCATAGCTGTCTCTTCCTGCAAAGAGATCTAACATTTATTCTTATTTGGGAGACTAAGAAGAGGTGGAGAAAAAAGGAGATCCGCCCTTCAATGCCACCACCCTGGGGAAACGGGAGTAGGAGATAAGTGTTATTGTGTTCGATGCTGTCATGTAAAGAAGCGTTTTCCTTGTTTGGGTTGTGAGTCGGTTTGGTGGTGCTGGGGACGGAATATTCGGCAGCGTGGGAGCAGCAGAGCCAGTGAACCTAGCACAGGAAAAATATATATAAAGAGTGCTCTCAGCTTTGCCCCATTAAAATCCTGGCATTGCTGTGGTTGAAATAATGTTGCGATGGCGTTGTCTAGTGGCTAGAGCACCTCCACAGCCAGGCGTCTTCATTCCGCTCTGTATTTTATTACCTACCAGATGTGGGCCTCTTGGATATTTTATTAGAGCACCAGGTGAGCTGATGAAAGGACAGCACTCCAACTGCCTTCTAAATGACTCCTGGTTCACTGGAACTTTGTTTATATGCAAGAGAAGACAAGAGCTGGCAAGACTTAGGAACAAGAAGAGGGCACTACCACCCATAAAGCTTCTCAATGGGTCTTTAGGTGGAAGAGAAGGTGTGCTTGCTTAAGGTTTACAGATCTGTTCCAGGGTATAACTTAAAGATGTTTTTACAGCCAATGTGCAAATGAATTAGACACATGGATTCAATCTCTCTAGCCACACATGCTTCCAAGAATAAAAGGTTCATTTAGGTTTGAGCAAATCCAGCCCGTTTGGAAACCAGTTAACCCACAATACTGCCTGTGTAGCCTAGAAACCTTTGAATTTTAAGTATTTAAGATACTAACCTGTAGAAGAAATTAAGTGCTTTTTCTCCCCCCATGCCCTTGGCCCTCCTTTTAGGGCTAATGTTAGGTTCTAACATTAGTGTCCTGGTCAACGTTTTCTGAAGCAGCAGTCCGCATGAGGTTGCTATGTCTAAGAAAGATTCCAAGTGGTATCAAACACTTATGTGGGCTTCACACAAATTTTAACTACCAGATATTTCCTCCCCTTTGGTTGACTTATGACCTGGGAAATAGTTTACAAGGGTACTATGTACTAATCTCATTCTTTTTTAAATCTAGAAAGTAATTGTTCGTAAGTATTGTAAGTTACTAACTGAGCATCTTTGGGGTACAGCTCTAGTCTACATATTATGAGGGCTATTAAACAAAGGTAAATGGCAGTTTATCTCTAGAGAGTTTAAACAAAACATACCAAAAGCCAGACCTCTATGGAGAGGCACAATTTCCTGCTAGATAGTGAGTGTGCATCTGATTACATAAACGGATTGTAAACATTTCCAGGGGTGGGAGAGAGTGCAGGTCCTGAGTGTTAACAAGGCAAAGGTCATGAGTGCGCCTCACGTGGCCCCGTTGGCTGTATTCCACCCCACGGTCACAGCCACCCCTTGTTGCCTGGAAATCCACCCTGACCATTCTGTGGTTCACATGAGTGAAGCCAGGGATCATTGACAGGGGAAGACACTAGAAGTCTCTGTCTCTCTTTCTTTCTTGAATAAAGCAATACCATAAAAGATATAATTTTAATTCTATTCATAATACATTTACTGCTTCTTATCTGCTGTTTGAATGAACAGAGTGAATATTTGTGAGCACATACTATGTGTTAGGGTATACACACATACCTCATTCATATTCACATAAATGTGTGTGTGTGTGTATATATATTCTCATAACAGCCCTCCGAGGTAGGGAATTAGCATCAACATTTAACTGCTAAAAATCTAAAGATCAGTGCTTACTTAGTATGTGGTAGGTGCTTAATAAATATATGTTGAATAAATAAATGAACAAAGCTCAGATTAAAGATCTTGCTTTTGCTCATGGTCATAAAGCAAGTAAGAGGCAATGGCAGGATTCTTATCCAGTTCCTGTGGCTCCAAAGCCTACTCTTTTCTTGACCGTGCATGAGAGAGCTGCACCGTTGGGTTTTTGCACTGCCTAGTGCCCAGATGGTATGGCTCAGGGAAGAGAAGCACATCTAAGAAAATGTCTCCATCTCTCTACCTAAGTGATCTATGGTGGACGAAGCCATAGCTTTGGATCTCCTAGCATTCCCTCCGTCAACTGGAATCCCAGCCATGGCACAGAGATCGAGAGAGTGGTAGGCTTGGAGCTGGTCATTTCCCTGGAATGACTGTAGCCCACACAAGGTGAGAGGACAGATGGGGTTGGGGACGTGGGTGTGGAAGTAAGCGTTGTGGACCCAGGAGCAATCCTGAACTTTTTGGTCTGTGTTTGCCTGTTGCAGTCGCTAGACCCCTGAAAAACAGACTTCAGAGTTCTGCACATTGAGACCAACCAATTCCACACTTGAGAGGGAACTGCTATTTTATTGCCCCAATTAACGGCTTTATTTGTTTATAAATTCTTCCCTTTTCTGTTTTATGATGCAGTTGTGGTGTGTTTAATGGAAGTGCAGACTGGCACGAGATTAAGACTGGCAAGCTGACTGCATGTTACGTTTCCAAAGCTTATAAATGACTTGAATCCAGAATGTTTGTGGCCTTTTCCAAAAATATTTGGTTTCTCTAAAAGGCAACAGCTGTTGGGAAATGGATGGAAAGCGGTTTTGTTCTGTTTTATTTTGTTTTCAGGAGAAGAGAAGCCATTGCTTTTACTGAAGTGTGTATAGCATTTTATTTAATGCTTTTATTCCTTTGTGGAATTTGCCTGTTTGATAACAGATGAAATGACAAGGACATAGTAAAACACAAAAACTCATGATGTTAAAAATCAGCAAGTTGAATGCTAATTTAAAAAATCACACAAGAAAGCCAAGAATCTCTTTCTAAAAAATACTTCTTGGTGAGCAGAAATTATTCGCTTCTGTGAGAATAGGTATACATTTTAAAACTTTACTCTCCACTAATATTTCTAATATTTTATAGTTTATAAAGCAGGCATATGTTTAAACTCGGAATTTCACTACAATTCTACAAAGCAGCTTTGGGGAATGATTTTTCTTCTTATAAATGATTCACATAAGTCCTGGGAGGATGAAGCAAGTTGCCTAGAGTCAGGGAGCTCACCAGTGGCAGAGCCAGGATTAGAACAGAGTTTTGCAATGACTAGCTCAGAGCTTACTGTTGTACCAAATTGTCTAATTATTAGATGGTACCATTATCAAATGGATGACAGGCAATGTGATCTGGCCAACATATTGTCACTGCTCTTACAGGATGTTGTCCCCATGGCTACAAACCCATCACTTACCCCTGGGTCAATGTCATGGTGGAAGCATTAAATGGCTGCATGAACTCACAAGCTCAAGTTCTGGCTACCAGGGGTGGGACTAGAGAAACTCGGTCTTCCTGAGCCACCCATAGGAGTCAGGACACTGCATCCCACCAATACTATGCATGCATGGTGAATGTTTCACCCCAGAGTGGAGGAGGTTGGATGCTAGACAGAGCAAAATGCAGTGACAGTCCTCTGCTCAGTAGGGCAAGCGCAGCCCAAACTGAACCTAGTTGCCTAAAGTGAGGATAGACCTTTCTTCCTCCCTCCCTTCCTTCCTCTTTCAGTCATCATTCTCTCTCTCTCTCTCTCTCTCTCTCTCTCTCTCTCTCTCCCTCTTTTCTCTACAATATTGACCAAAAGGACTAGGAAAGAAAACTAGAGGAAGTAGTTTTCCAATTTTAGTGAATATAAGAATCACTACATTCACCGGGGGCTTAATGAACTTAATGGCTCCAAGGCCCAAGTCCTGAGATTCTGATTTCATAAACATTTTTAGCTCTTGTCAAAAGCAAGGGTGACCTTCTAAACTAAGAGCTTGGATAGTATCAAAATAACGCTAAATAATTCTTTAAATAAAGAGGCAGTAAAATAACTAGATGACCAAAGTCTCTTGGTATTATAGAATATCGATATCAGTTCTTTTAAAAAAGAAATACAACAAAACTAGGCTAGTGTCCTAAAGGCTATGAGCCTTGATTGTGGCAAGCTGCTGAAACAGTGAGTCTGGAATGGAGTTCGAGAGTATATATTTTTAGTGATCCCTTATGTGATTCTCTTGCAGTTGGTCCACAGAACTCATTTTGAGAACCTCAGCATGAGGAGTCAGAAGGTTAGCATAGGACAGTTCTGTCCGTCTGATAGTTGAGAAGTCATAACCCAGCTCAGCTCCGGCCCCTCCTCTGTGCTCTAGTAAATGGGCTTCCTTCACCCCTACATTGTAGGCTCTGCCTCCCTCTGCTGTTGCTGGGCCTCTGCAGGGCACAACCACAGGCTCTTGCTTCGGCCCCCAGCAGTCGGCTTTGGTGGGCACCAGGGTGCAGGGCAATGGGGAGATTCAATGTGCTCCAGTGAAAGAGAACTCTGAGGAAGTTCAGGGCTTTGAGTTTTCCGTGTGAACCCTGCCACTCCTCTGTGTGAGGGGTTGGAGGTGGGTAAGAAAAAGAGGAAAAGGGAAAAAGAAGAGTAAGATACTAAAACTGTGTCTTTCCTTACTTTATGATTTATATAGAGCTTGCTGTTCTTCAAAGAGCTTCTAGAAAAAGACAGATGTGAGATGGAAGTTTCTGGGGCAAAAGAGAGTGAGATGGAGGACAGATGAGGGAGGGACTGTCAGAGGCAAGGAGGCGAGCTGGGGTCACACAGGTGACGTGTCTTGTCAGGTGAGCCATCGTGGCAGGATGGGTTCATTAAAGTGCCTTCCAACTTCCAGGGGAAAGGAAGATTGTAGGATTAGATAATGGTAGCTCGTTAAAAGTACACGGAATCCTCTGAAGTGATTATGAAACCTAGGTCCAGAACTGTTCGATCTGGAACAGTTTAAAATATTGCACAGTTTTATTATCATGGAAAATTAGAGCCCATCACCACCATATCCAGTAACCTGTGCTCCCACCCTCCACTCCCCACCCACTTGGTTTGCATTATTCTCCCAGCGTTGGTTTCTTTAGAAAATTTTCTAGTTGTTCAGGAATAAGTCAGAAAGCAGTGGGGCAGGGGTCCGGGACCTGTGTCCATTGCCTTGGCTTGACTGCCAAGTTGCAGTGTGACCTTGGAGAAGTCACTTCACCTCATTGAGGTTCAGTTTCCTCATCTGGAACAAGAAGTGACTGCAATGGTAATCTCTACGCCCCTTCTATGTCTAACACTTTGCATGCCCTGAATGTGTTCAGGATACTTTCTAAAGAACTTGCTGACCTTTCCATAAAAGACCAAACAAACAAATAGAAAAGGTCACTGTTTAGAGCAAGTGAGATTTTTATAAGACATAAGGAGAATTCTCCTTACAGTAAACAGACTAATGGCTTTGGCTTCTCTACCAGTTTGCTAGGGCTGCCAGCAAACCACCCAGTTTGAACAACAGGAATTTAATTTCTCATGATTCTGGAGGCTAGAAGTCCAAGATCAAAGTATCAGCTGTGTTGGTTTCTTCTGAGGCCTCTATGCTTGGCTTGTAGATGGCCATCCTCTCTCTGTGTCTTCACATGGTTTTCCCTCTGCACTTGTCTGTGTCCATACCTCCTCTTCTTATAATGACACCATTCAGATCACAGCCTATCCTAATGGCCTCCTTTTAACTTAATTATACCTTTAAAGACCCTATTTCCAAATACAGTCACATTCCGACTTACTGGGGTTTAGGACTTAAACATATGAATTTGGAGGAACTCAATTCAGGCCCTAAGTGTCTCCAAGGGCATATTTAGGAATATGGGAAACATCCTACACCTCGGCTGACTTGGGTGAAGTCTCAGATTAGATGAACGAAGAGGAGGATTAGATGAACGCTTGAAGACTTTGCCAATTCTAGGGATTTGTGATATTGTGTCCTCAAACCCAACACCTCATCTCCAGGAACATGAACAAAGCAGGGGTGCAAAGAGTAAGGGTGCAGGAAAATAAAATAGAGGAGCAAATGATTTGTATTCAGGGAAAGCAAAGATGGAAAAGAACTCTGAAGTATTTACATTTGGGGCAGTTCCATTACATCATAAGGGCAGAAGTACTTTATCACGCAGCCATTATTATTTGATCCGCGCCAGTAGGTGAACTTTGAGAGAGAATAGGAGCCTGCTTCACATAAATCCCACTTTTAGCAAACGCAAAACCAGGATCCTGCTGAGGACAAAGGAAAAATTCATGATGCAATTCCACTTATCCTCATGGGTGCCTTTTTACAGCCAAGAAGAAGGAAGAAAAATTTTTTTCCAACCTCATTGTGAAAGAATACTTACAAATTACTCTTCTTCATTGTTTGGACAGTAAAAGCAAGTAATGAGTCTCACACTACATATCTCCGGGTTTTATTGCCCCAATAACCTATCTGTCTCCTCAGGTATGTTCTCAGCGGCACAGGGAACTGGAAAGAGAATAAATGCTGCAATTTCAGCGCTCAGGCCTGGCTCCAGGCCACTCCTCCCTAGGGCTTCTCAGGGCCACTGCTGGGCATCACCTGTCTTTTCCCACTGGGAGAAGATGCACACGACAGTCACCGTGTGCACTTTTTCCTGCACTGTGGAGGTCGACCATCCTCTTCTGCAGAGCTGCATACAACTCCCTTAAGGAATCCCTCCCACCCATGGAAACACATTTTTTTAATAACTAAAATTCAGCTTTGCACACACACACACACACACACACACACACACATACACACAAAGAAAACAGTTCGGATGGTTCTCTTTGATATTAGCCTATTTGTATGTCATTAACTTATCCAGAAACTACTTCTCAACCACACTTTTAACTCACTCAATTGAGTCTAGGAGTCACACCACTCTGTCCTAATTTTCTATCGTTGCTGCTGCAAAACACAAATATATTACCTTATAATTCCATAGTTCAGAATTCCAATGCGGGTCTCACTGGGCTAAAATCAGGTGTTGGCAGAGTTTGGGTAGAATCCTTGCATTTTTAAGCTCCTAGAGACCATCCATATTTCTTGGTTTGCAGCCCCTTTCTCCCTTTTCAAAGACAGGAAGGTGGCACCTCTTGGACTCTCCTTACATAGCCACGCCTCCCTTTGACTCTCTGATTTCCTCTTTCACTTTTAAGGATCCTTGTAATTAGATTGTGCTTACCTGGATAATCCAGGGTCAGCTTCCCATCTCAAGGTCCTTAACCTTCATGACATCTGCAAAGTCCTTTGTGCCACATAAGGTCACGTCTTCACAGGTTCTGAGGATCACACGTGAACCTCTCTGGAGGGCCATTATCCTGCCCATCCAGGCTCTGACCGATTCATCTGGGCATTTTGCTCCCCGTTTGCAAAATCACAGAAAAGGATGTAATTTTAAATCAGTTCCCGTTCTTGAACAACCCAGTTCTCCTTTTCCTTCTGCTCAAGACGCAATGATGTTTCTTTGGCATCACATAAGGAGAGTGCGTGGAACCTATATTGAGAGCCCCACTGGCTTGTCTGTGGGGTCTGTCAGGAGGATATTTTTCTCCCCACCCAATCATGCAAACCTGTGGTAATCTTGGTGCCACTTGAGTTGGTCATGACCTCTGTTGGGAGCTGTGCATGTGTGTGTGTGAGTGTGTGTATGTCTTTAGGCAAAGCCTTACCGGACCCTTCTTTGCCCCCAAGACTGCTTTGGGTGTCTCTTGGCTTTCATCGGGGCAGTTGTCACGCTCTACTGTATGCACCTGTTTCCTCGCCTGTCACTGTGGAACAACTGTAGGACAAGGACTTTAGCCTGTTTCTGCTGTACTCCTAGTGCCTAGCACATACCTGGCACAGGGGAAATTTGATAACCATTTGTTGAAGTCATGAATGTTCCACCTAAAAACTTCTCCTCATAGTGCTTCAAGCCCAAGCTCTGAGGTAAGTGGGTAGCTGGGCAGGTGCACTAGAGATGGAGTCAAAATCTGAAGACAATTTATTTTCCGAGAATTTTAATATTGGATTAAATAAAAATTGAGGAAATTTGGAGGTTTTTTGGTTTTTTTTTTTGTAAAACAGGCAGACAAATTTTATATGTTCGATAATTAAATTCCAACACAATATTAAAACTTAGCACTGGTGAATCAGGGCCACGATGTCGTATTTGGGAAAGCACTCTGACCTAGACCGGAATGCCTGGGTTCTGGTTAAGTAGCTGTGTGGTTTGGGGCAAGTCATTTGCCATCTCTGAGATCTTGTCCTTGTGTCTAAATTAACTTTTAGCTTACTGTAACTTTTTTACTTGATAAACTTTTAAATATTTTTTAACTTTTTCATTCTATTTAATAACACTTAGCTTAAAACACAAACACATTACACAGCTGTCAAAAATATTTTCTTTCTGAACAGTGTTCAGAAAGAAGCCTAAGTGTACAGTGTTTATAAAGTGTGCAGTAGTGTATGATAGTGTCCTCGGTCTTCAGAGTCACTCACTGACTCACTCAGAGCAAGTTCCAGTCCTGCAGGCTCTATTCATGATAAGTGCCCTATACAGGTGTACCTTTTTAAAAAAATCTTTTATACTGTATTTTTATTGTACCTTTTCTATGTTTAGATACATTTAGATACACAAATACTTATCATTGTGCTACAATTACTTCCAGTATTCAGTACAGTAACATTCTGTACAGGTTTGTAGCCTAGGAGCAATAGCCTGTACCATATAGCCTAGGTGTGTTGTTGGCTACACCACCCAGGTTTCTGTAAGTACACTCTATGGTGTTCACACAATGACAAAATGACTGTTACATGATGCATGACTGTAAATGGAATCATTCAGTGTGTAGTCTTTTGTGTCTGGCTTCTTTCACTTGGAATAATGCTTTTCATATTCATCCATGATGTTGCATGTACAGTAAGTTCCTTTTCACTGCCGAGTAGTATTTCACTATGTGGATACATAATATTTTATTTACCTATTCACCAGTTTGTGTGGTTTCCAGTTTTTGGCTATCATGAGCAAATTGCTATAATCATTTTAGCACAAGTTTTTGTATGGATATGTGTTTTCATTTTTATTTGTAAATACCTCAAAGTAGGATTTCTGGGGTTTATGGTAAGTCTGTTTAATTTCACGAGAATTTCCAAACTGCTTTCCAAAGTGGCTACACCATTTTGCATTTCCACTGGTCATATATGAAGTTTCTAGTTGTTCTACATCTTTGGCAACACTCAGGATTATTAGTCTCTGTAATTTTAATCTAGTAGATATGAACTAATATCTACTTGTGGTTTTAATTTACATTCCCCTAATGATGAGTGATGTTGAACATATTTTCATGTGAATTTTTGTCATTCATATACCTCCTTTGGTGAAGAATATGTTCAAATCTTTTGTCTATTTGTAAAATGGATTTGTTGTTTCCTTATATGGAGGTGAAAGAGTTCTTTATATATTCTAGATAAATGTCCTTTAGATATATAAATGGAGATATTTGCAATATTTTTTCCTATTCTGTGGCTTGCCTTTCTTTATTTTCTTAAGTATCTTTTGAAGTGTAGAGGTTTTTGTTGTGGCTATCCCACAGAAACAGAAACAGGATGGATACCCCACCTCAAATTTGATTTAAATGTTGAGACCGATGACACCCCCCATGCACCAAGAAGGTATGAAAAGGTTTATGACTCGTGTAATGAGACTTTCTGGCAAGAGCAAAGCAGGCTCCCAAGCAGGTCCAAAAATGGCTTGAGAGAATAGAGAAAAGAGATTGGCTCGGCTGTTGTTGTGATTAGGGAATGAGGCTGGAGTGAGGGTTCCTGTGCATGACAGCCAGGGCTTGCATGTTTTGAACTTCCCGTTGGCAACAAAGGTGGGAGCACCTGGGTTTTCTTATCAGCTAGCCCAGATGTGGGGCAGAGGGGAAGGGGAAGTGGTGGGGCTTGAAAGCTGTCAGCAGTCAAAATCAAACATCAAAATGGAGTCAGACTCTTTGTTATAGCTTTAATTTTTATAAAGACCAATTTATCATAGTTTTAATGATTCATTGATTTCGGAGTGTTCCTTCTAAGAAATATTTTCCTGATCCTAATAAAAAGATTTTCCCCCCTGCGTTTTCTTCTAGTAGTTTTATAGTTTTAGATACTACATTTAAGTCTTTGATTGATTTTGAGTTAATTTTTGTATATGGTGTGAGATATGGGTCTAAATTTTTTTCCTTCATATTAGATGATCATTTTTTCAGGACTGTTTATTAAAAAAGACTATCTTTCCCCCCAAAGAATTACCTTGGCACCTTTGTTGAAAATCATTTGGCCATAGATATGAGGGTCTATTTCTGGACTCTCTATTCTATTTCATTGATCGATATGTTTATATTCACACCAATACCAAACCATTTTTACTATAGTTTTTCTTTCTTTGTTTGTTTTATTTATTTATTTTTTTATAGATGGGGTTCTTGCTATGTTGCCCTGGCTGGTCTTGAACTCCTGGTCTCAAGCAATCCTCCCACTTCAGCCTCTCCAGTAGGAGGAACTACAGGCGTGCATCACCACGCTCGGCTATAATAGTAAGTCTTGAAATTTATTAGCATAATTCCTCCAAATTTGTTCTTATTTTCAGAATATTTTAACTTTCTAGATCTTCTTTTGCATTTTCATATATGTTCTTAAATCAGCTTTTTAATTTCTACAAAAAAGACTGCTGGGATGTGATTGAAATTGTATTGAATCTACAGATCAATTTGGAGAGAAGTGACATCTTAACGGTGTTGTGTCTTCTGATAACTGAACACAGTTCATCTCTCCATTTATTAGGTCTACTTTTTATTTCTCTCAAAAATGTAATTTTTAGTGTACAGGTTTTACATGCATTGTATTAAGTTTTTCCCTAAGATTTTTATATTTTTGATGCTATTATAATAGTATTTTTTTCAATTTCAATTTTCAATTGTGGACCTTTTGCTTCCAGCCAAGATGGAGTAACAGGGATTAAACCTTTCCTCTCAACTGAAACAATTGAAGGCTGAACAGAATACATAAAACGGTGGCCGTCAAGTCACGGGACATCAGGAATGGAAGACAGTGATTTCTGAGTGATGGGGAAAAATGAGGTGATCCCTGTGTTTGCCCAGCTCACCACCAGGACAGTGTTTCCAGGCTGGAGCTCAAATAGCAGCAGCTGTGCAGAGCCCAGCAGTCCCTCCGAGTTGAGATAATAGAAGTGGGAGTTTGGAGAGACCCAGGTGGCTAGAGTTTGTAGGTCAGCATACTGGGGAGCAGAGAAAATGCCAGAGATCTGCAGAGAGCTCCCATGAGCCTTCAGCTGGAGACTGGTCAGTGCATGCTTGAGAGGAAACTACCAGAGGCCAGGAAAAGAATCCCCCAAAACGTTTGCAGTAAACAATACCTGGAGCTCACACAGTGCCAGGAGTAGTTTTTGTTCCTACCAACTTCATAATTCACAGACATAATTCACAGAGTATGGACAAGATTAGTCTAGGCTAATGCCGCTTTGGACCCACCTAATAAGATTTACAGCAAGACCCCAATGTATCCAAGTAACCCAAATGAACCCAAATGTATCCAAGTAATATGGTGTATCCTAGAACTAAGGATACTGGGGAATACAAAAATATGCGGCACTCAACAAGGTAAAAGTCATAGTCTGGCATCCACTGAAAAATTATCAGATACACAAAGAAGCAGGAAAACGTGACTTATAATTAGGAGAAAATGTATTCAGTTGAAACTGACCCAGAAATGACACAGATGATAGAATTCGTAGACAAGTACATTGAAAGAGTTCCTATAACTGTACTCCATATGTTCAAGAAACTAGAGGAAAGATGAAAATGTTAAGTAGTGGTATGAACAACATAAAAAAAGATCTAAATTGAACTTCTAGTGATGAAAACTACATTATCTGAGTGGTGAAATTTACTGGATGGAATTAATGGCAGATTGGACACTAAAGGAGAAAAAAATAGCAAAATTTGAAGCAATAGAAATGATCCAAAATGAAACTCAGAGATAAAAACTACTGAAAAATAAGAAAGAACAGAGCATCAGTGAGCTATGGGACAACTTCAAAGTCTTAATGGGCTGGGGAAAGGGCATGGAGGGGTGAGAGGGGGGGATTACAAAGGAGCACGAGAAAATCTTTCAGAGTGATGGATATGTTCATTTCCTTGATTATGGTGATGGTTTCATGGGTGTGCATATATGTACGTGTGTGCATGTGTGTATGTGTATATATATGTATATGTTTACACACACAAATCAAAACTGATCAGATCATACACTTTAAATATGTGCAGTGTATATGTCAATTGTATCTTAATAAAGCTGTTGAAAGGTTCCAATTATTTGTGGCTAGTGTATAGAAATCCAATTAATTTTTATATATTAACCTTGTATCCTGCAACTTTGCTAAACTTACTTCTTAGCTCTAATAATGCTTGTTATGATTACTGTCATTGCTGTTGCTATCAAAATCAACAAACATTATCAAATGAGGTTTAATCCAGGTGTTAGAGCTTTGCAAACTGTGAAGCACTCTATGACTAAGTTATTCTATTAACAATAATACAAAAATTAAAATTTTATTCTCCCAGGCACCCAAGCAGAGGGCTTTCTCTGTAGAAGGCCCAGATAAACTGAGATCCCAGCAATCACATGAGAACAGTAATGCACATAGGACTCTAACTTACCCAGAGGCCAGGCCACCATCTTTCTCTAACAATTGCGGGAAATGGACTCAGATCCCTCTTCCTTAGAGCTCGCGTGCCAGCTGCCTGGCTGGGGAAGCCCCTGCATCCTGTCTGCTTGGGATTTGATGCTTGGTGATAACAGGCCCTGCACACTCCGAGAGCTGTGAGCTGCTCAGGACAGAGGTATTTATAGGTTCCCTGGAAATGTCTGCTGAATGCACCCTGGAGTCTGACTGGAGAGCTTTCCCCTCACAGCGTTGCTCAGTTCCTGGGCTCTTGTCAACGCGGGCAGAGCAAAGGAGAGAGCGTTCTGCAGAGCCCGGCTCGCTTTCCCGGCTCGCTGTCCTCGTGCCCTTCTGTGAAAGACCCTCTCCAGCCACTGGCCCTGTCACTGCAAATCCGCAGTTCTACATAACAGGAGCTAGTGTTAGAGAATAACAGATTTCATTTATCCTTTATGAGGAATTAATTATTCAATGTTGGTAAATTTATGAAGAATTCTCCATGGGCTGCCAACAACAGAGGATTAGACTAGAGAGCAAAACTGGATGTGCTGAAATCCACACATTTATATTCCACTGTTTTTTAGAGCTATGAGAAAATATTATTTCATATGGACATCACATTTCTCTTTAGTCCCATCAAACATTTGATGTGCATTTGAGTTTTTCCTTGCTCTGTGGATGGCAATGTGACAAGTTAGGCTTCCAGTTATTCCTCAGAGACCTTAGCTAAATGCACAAACCTTCAGTTTCTCTTGCAGCCTGGTTTCCCTTCTTATGGAACTCATCTTTGCTCCAAATGTCTTCTTTAGCAACGCAGAGAGTTTAGCAATGGGTGAACTCATTTTCTCCAAGTTCAGAAATTATTCAGACTTCAAGGTTTTTGGAATTTAAAGGGGATTCTTGGTTTCTGCATCAGGTCAACTTCTGACATAGGGCAACTTTTGTTTTTAAGTAGGATAAAAACACTTTTAAGAAACTTATTGAAAGAGTTCAGAATATTTTGTGGACATCAAATAGTTTTTAAAGAACAATATTTGGATGGTTTAATTATAAGAAAATAGAAAACATGCAGATTAAACTGACCCTAAAACACACATGGTTTTAAAATTAAGGGTGAAGAATTCTGACAAAATACAGTTTTTGAATCTAAAACACATGAACAAAATCAAGAGGACTGATGAATTCAGATGATAGCAGTTGGACTAAGGTGATTTGCTGTATAGAATCCAGAGGAGACCACAGACCACTTTCCTGTGCTGCCTTGGACCTCCTTGCCACCTGGGATTCTATTTCCCACCTCCGTTTTGCCTTTTATCCTTTTATTAATAAACGGATAAAAATACTAAATCCTTCCTCTCTTCAAGTTGGGGTGTTGTTTTTAAATTCTAAAGAAAATTATGTGCTCTTTGAATTCCTTACACATAAAAATTTGTCCCCAAATTAGATTAGGTTCTTACCTGAAGGAATTTGATGTCTTTTACTCGTTTGGCTTCCTAATTGTCAGAGAGTTGGGTGCCACTATGAGTCATGCAATTAGAAATCCCGTGACACTGTGGTGTTTAATCTTTTCCAGCTACAGAAATTTTTCAACGAACATGAAATGCACTAAAGGGCGCCTGCTCCAGTGGGGCTGGGCGGGTGTGTTCTCCTCTCCCAGCGATCCTCCCTCTGTGGGGCGCAGTATAGGGCTGCCCAGCAGAGAACAAATTTGCTCAGGGTGCCTTGTTTCTGTGTGTTTGGTAACTTTTGTGCATGTTCTTGTCATTGTCTTTGAAAAATTATTTGTGGGAGTCTTTGAGGACTATCATGAAGGTGAGTTTCCCCAGAGAGGTTTTGCTTCTGCCTGGCACCTATGAGTATTACCAGTCCTTGGCCACCCTGAACCAAATACAGGATTTGAGGCTGTCTGGGACCTCCAGGCAGTACA
Organism: Propithecus coquereli; assembly: GCF_000956105.1. Lineage (NCBI taxonomy): Eukaryota > Metazoa > Chordata > Mammalia > Primates > Indriidae > Propithecus > Propithecus coquereli. The sequence goes on from NW_012149063.1 coordinate 9,132,496, forward strand.
AACCCAGGTGCAAATCCACATGAGGCTGGCCTCTGGCTAATGTCTCGAGATGGATTTTTTCTTTTTTCTTTTCTACACTTTCTTTCCCTTCTCTACCTCTGGGTGTAGCAGAGGTTAGTTGACTTCTGGTTGACACGTACTCCGAGGATGTAGTCTGTGGGCCCCATTTAATGTGGGAAAGGATTTTTTCTTAGACGCCCTTCTTGCATTGGCTCTGAGCCTTAACTTCTGCCCACCTCTGCATAAGTCCAACAACATTTAGCAAATTATCTTCCAGATAAAAGCATCTGTGGTGCTCAGGTCTTGCTTTCCTCTCTAGCTTCCCACTTTCCATTAGATTCTGGCCTGGTAGTTCCTTATAGCCTTGTCAGTTTGTTGACACTTTTGTGAGACCTTGTTTTGTTAACATTTTATCCAATGTATTTAGGTATTTTTGCAGAAGATTTGGTCTGAAAAAATGTTTCACTATCTCTGAAAATAGAACTTCTCTAGACATAAATCTGAGTTGAGAGTTCCCAAGTATCTGCTAGTCAACCCAATCCTACTGTAAGGCACTGCATTAAATCAGGGCTTTAAGGGTTAGAACAAGGAGATCCCTTTCTGCTTCTCCTATACTGGTTGATGATGTATGTTCCACTATTTTGAATTAATATAATCCTATGTTAGAGATTTTATAAGAATCTGGTTTATCTCAGCCCTATACTAGGTAGTACTTATGGTGGTTAAAAATATGATTTATTTTCATAAAATTCTAAGGAGTTTTGGATCCTATTTTTTTTTAGCATATTATGGGGGTATAGATGTTTAGGTTACGTATGTTGCCCTTGCCCCCGCCCCCAAGTCCGAGTTTCAAATATGTCCATCCTTCGGGTGGTGCGCATTGCACTCTTTGTGTATGCAAATACCCGTCCCCTCCTCCCCCCTCCCCCCTCCCCCCTGCCCAACATCCAAAGATGCTGTCTATTTTAAAGGCTAAATTTAATTGGCCTTTAGCTTTAGGAGGAAAAAGCAATATGTTTTGAAAGTGAGTATATGATGCCATTCATTTATCCTTAGCAGAAGACTAACTCTAAGTTGAGAACAAAAGTATCAACTCTTCCAATACAGAGTTTCCCCACTTTGCCCCAGGCAATATTAAACTGGCTTCCATACTCTACTTCTCTCATCAAAAAAGAGTCCCTCCTGATGTAGGATCATTGTGGGCTCACGCTCAAAGCCAGCCACTTAAACCTCCAGAGTCAAAGGGTGTTCAGGAAGGAAAATCAAAATGCTGAAATCAGGGAATGGACCACGGGTTCTTGTACAAGGCTTTTATGGAAACTAGCAGCCTCAAAGAAAGGAACATTTGAGGAGAAAAAGAATGCTCTCCTGCACCTGATGATTCTGTTTCTGACAATGAGCCTCCTCATGAGCTAATCCCTGACTGTGCCTTGGCCTCAAAGCACAGCCACAGTGCGTGGCAAGAAAATACCTGCTTAGTGATAGGTGCTCAGTGGGATTTTTATGAAGGAATCAAGGAATGTGTGAATGAACAAAGGGACAAAATTCCTTCTGGGTTGGCAATCTTCCTTCTGCTCTTCGAAGAACAGTTGTCACCCGATTGCTCTGTGAAGCGCTTCCTGACTTACTGGAAATAAATTATGCTTTCTTCACAATTCATGCCCTGTGGTGATATTTTTCAAAGTGTGGCCTGCAGACCATCTACTTCCAAATTACCTGAGGTGTTGGTTAAAATTATAAATTCCTGGGCCCTATCCCACACCCACTGAATCAGAATTTCTGAGGATAGGCTCAGGAATGTGCACTTTTAAAACACTCCAGGTGACTCTATCGTACAAAGGAGTGTGAGGAACGTTGCATTATGCGAACATTGTTATCACCATCAATAAACATTTATTAAGCAACCACTACGTTCATTGCAAATTTTAGTCTCCATTTTATGAAAATGATCTGTAGGAAGTCTATAACCTATTTTATCACATCGTTTGATGCTTTCTAATGTCGAATGCATCTGTTTGCCTTATCACCACAATCTTTATTGAAAAACATCCATACATGTATTGTACCATGATGAGTTTTCTATAGAATGAGAAAAACAGGCAGAAATATTTCCCTCTAGGCTCTAGACAGTTAAAATCTGAAATATGACAATATCACCGGGGATGTAAAGTTCAGAACTTAAAGAGTTAGAGGGGAAAGGAGTTGTTCCTTTCAGTTTTCTGCAGTTTGAAAATTCCTTCAGTCCTGAAATAGTAATTCATTTAAGCCAGTTTGTCTTATCTTTGTCCGATATGGCTTCACATAATAAAATGGAATTTTCTAATCGGAATTCCTTTTATGAATGGATGAGTCCAATTAGCTTGACTAATTCTCTTTGGTAAGGAAAATCTCATGGATATAAAAGAAATTTTTTTAAAAGAAAAATCGCAATAAGTCTATATTCCTAAAAAGTCAGCTCGCATAAATAGTATGGGGTTTTTTGCCAAGTTCAGGGGATTTCTAATGCAGTGTAAAGGCTCAAGTGACTCACTGAAGGGAGAGATTAGAACAGTTAACTATGCTGCGTGTGAGCAGAGCCTCTCATGTCTCTACACAACATCCCTGTATGAAAGAATGTGGATTAAAAACACAATCACTTAATACAGTGCATTCTTTGCTGCAGACAATAGGTAGGCAATTGATCAGTTGTTTTTTACAAAATGAAGCAAGTCTTGACTGAATTTTCAACCTCATTTTAAGAGCTATAAAAATATAAAGCAGTACTCACATGTAGACACTGGCAAAGAACAATATTGTGATGGATTTACTACTTCCTTTGAATAGGCCCTAGATTGGAAATCAGCTGAATTTGTAGGTTTTGTGTCCTCATTCGTCATGTATGGTGCTAGCCTGCCAATGTGAGCCATGTTGCTGCACAAACATAGGATCTCCAGGAAAACACGGTTCTTATGTGGGCACACCCAGCCTGAGCTGGAGAAATGCTTTAAGGCTGCTTTGCCAAGGGAAAGGAGCGATTAAAAGAAAAGCTACCAGGAATCTCATGAAAAAGAGGCCATAGAGTCATTAACCACCCTGGATCATCTGAGGTTCCACCACCATTAGATGAGAAGCACTTTGGCTTCCCTGGGGGTGGGTACTATAAAAAGGAGTTTGCTAGACTTCTAAAGATAAAAGCAGATTTTATAAGACAGAGCTGAAAGGATTCAAATAAAATATAACATCCTTTTGTTTATGAAAGGCACACTGGTGTGTCATTGCCTGGTGTCACCCAGTATCTTGTACTCAGCTATGAGCAATAAATTCATTTGTCCAGAAAGAAAAAAAAATATTTTTGAAAAATTTGGTCTATGTAGTGATCATTTAATAATTGCTCCTTGCGATAATTGCAAAGAAATCAGTTTTAACTCTCACTTCTCCAAAGGGAAATAGAAGATAGGTTTATAAACACTTTAAATGAAATCTCCAGAGTAATTTATGTGCACTGCACATTTGAAACAATAAAAGGGAAATTTTAAGGCATTTCCTGCTGCAAGATTCAATCATGTGAAAGCAAAAGGGTCTAGTTGTGTATTACCCAAAAGAGCACTGAATGTGTGTACTCAAATCAACCAAGAAGAGTTGATAGGGGATGGGTCCATTGATTAGGAGGACTATCCTCTCTCCTGAAAGTGTCTGGTGGTTAGAAAGTTTAATCATAAAAAAGTCCATCTACTAGCTTGATTCAGCTACGTGAGTATTGCTGGCAATTCATCTGCAAAACATATAATCTACCTCACTTGCAGAAAAGAGCAAGAGGAGAATCTTCAAATGGGGTAAAATAAATCCCATCATAGATTCAAAATGCCCGAATAGATTTTGTCTTTTTCTCCTTCTTATCTTTTCCTCCTGGCCTGTTTTATGTAAAGATGCTGCCCCTGCTTTATGTCTTTTGTGTTCTCTTTCATCCAGTGGAATTTGTGCTGTGTCTTAAGAGCTCTTCTTAACCATAAGTAGCATATTAATTAATTACTGAGTTAGTGAAACAAATTGTACATCAGTGTATTCTATAATTATTTTCCAATTAGATTTGGTTTATTGAGTTAGAGGAGGAAGAGAATGGGATTTCTGGTTAGGCTAGGGGGAACGGCATGCAGGGTTTTGTTCTGAAGTGGGAAACATTTTGAGCTTTCTTATTAAATAAGATCAAGCGGTAAGTATGCACAACAGCTGGAAGAGTAGATGGAATGTGATTCCAAGAATCGGATGCCATGTTTCTTCTTTGCAAGATTTCCCCAACTTTTGGGAAGCCTGCAGCTCATATACAAGGGCAAAATGCTGTCTGCGGAAGATACGCCGAGAGAGGAAAGAGAAGGGGTTGACGTGTTATTGGCATGGGGTCAATACTGCAAAGGGTCAGGAATTTAGAGTATTTTAGATGGCAGAACAATTTTGGGCCTGGGATATAAAGGAAGAGAAACATAGAAATCAGAGTGGACATCGTGTCCGAACTGTCATATGCCAAGAGAACCTATTTGAAAAAAAAAATTTCTTACACATTTGGAAGTATCTCACGTTTGTGACTCCTAGTATATGTTCAGTGTGTGTAGTCCTGAAATATTTAGTGACTAATTCTGGACTCTTTTCACTTGTAAGCTTTTATTCCCTACACCAGAGATCCTTGTCCCAGCACGGTCCTACGTATCTGTCCATGTCCTATACAATCTGGCCATTAGCTCCTTTCAAATATCTCCCTCCCTGCGCTGCCTCCAGGAACCTCAGCTCAGCTGTGCTGGTTTGTCCTCTGAACACTCAACGCATTCCTGGGTTCTTGCTCAGAGCACAGCCCGCTCTTTGCTCGGTCCTGCTGCTCCTCTCCACATATCTAGATTCTACCCAGCCTTCAAGGTCCAGCACAAATTCTGCCTCCCCCAGGAAGCCATCCCTGATTTCTCCACTCCCAGAACTCCTGACGTTTCTTTCTGAACAAATTAGCTTGGCAATTTGCTACATGCCATCGTATATATCATTGCTTATATTGTTATTAGCATATTAAGGCTCTATGCCTTGTCTATCTTACTTGGCCAAGAGTCCTCTGAGAGCAGTGGCTGGGTCTTATGTCTTCATACCCCCTACAGGCCCTAGGACAGTACCCAATACATAGCTGGAGCTCAATAAATGTACAATGATAAGTTTGTAAACAACAGAAACATAAACCCTAAAAAATTTCTAAAAAAACATTTCTTTCATTCATCACAATTCCTTTCCAATAATATTAGATTCATTAAAACTACTTATTTAATTTGTTAGATGTTTAATTGAAAAACTAATAAATTATTAGCTTTTAAAAAATGTAGTAATTACTATTAAGGAGGGTTCAAGACATATAAACTACTTTGTTTCTTGGCATAATACTTGTATTTTCTCATAAAATGAAACAATAATATTACCTTAAAGAAATTATTTATCGTCATTATATTTTTGTATTTATTTTTGTTCCCTTCTTACTATTAGAGAATAGCTGATGAATTTGCCACGTGGCATAAATAAAAAAGGAAGGGAGAGACGAGGATATCCCATTGGCTTTCTCTCTCCTTCCACAAAAAACGGTCCCAGGTTTGACCTCTTTTCTTCAGTTGACACTCACCCATTGCATCTGCTCTCCTTTCACAGGTTAGGGCTGGGCAGGAGCCCAATGTGATATTCTATTAAATCCCTGACTTACGGGAACACACAGTGAAAAGTGTGCATCTACAGGCAGCTAAGTGGTTAATTGCAATTCATGGACACAGCCAAACTAAAAAGCAACTCGTTCACCAAACCACCCTCTTTTTTCCTCTTTTCTCTGGAGCAATCCCAGCTCTAATTAAAATGCAATATTCTCCTTATGTGATTCCTTGGAAAAGTTTGTGGAATGACCACATAATACAGAGCAGGTTTTCCAGATGTTCTCTGTCTTGGCTGATATTCTCATGCACAGACTCTCCACCCCCAAATTTCTCTTCTCTATACTTACCAGATGACCTGCTCTCCCCTCCCACTTCTCCCCTGCTGTCCCCGATATATTGTACATAACTTCCTGAGTCTTATTGTTGTGCCTTCAGTGTATAAGAACCATTACTGAAGTGCAGCGGGCCAAGAAAAAAGTAATACTTGCCTCCACAGAGCACTTCAATGCTATTTACAATGGAAAAAACAACTTTGAACTGCTTCCAAAATAACAGGCATTAAAATCACTTCTGTTTGCAGTTGAGATGGATTTCGCAGTAAGCTTTCCAAACCTGCTTCCTCCGAATGTTTTTCAGTCCATAGAGTGGCTTTCTCAATGAAAATTTAAAATGGTGCCCACATAAACACTTGACATGCACCGCGAAAGGCAATTTTCCAACACTTACTCAAACAGTCGCTCGTGAAACCAGGTCTGCAGTCACACGACCCCAGTGGAACCTGTGCAAGCATGGAGGTATTAAGGAACACCGTTCCGAAGTATGAATCAACACAAGCGGCCACCACGGCATAGCCATCAGGGCCGGGCACATGTTTGATAAAGCGATTGCTTAGCATAGTTCCATGAATTCAATTTCTCACGCCTCTCACCACACATATTTTTCATCAACCTTGTATCCCTTAAGTCTTTTAATCTGGGTTCATTAAATGTTGTGAGGATTTCTCAGCCAGTGGTTGCAAAATGTCACTCTGTAAAAGAAACCCATGTGATAATTTGTTTTGTTTTGATTTTCACCTGTATAATTTTTCCAAAAGTTTATGAGTTAGTAGCTAATGTTTCAAACTACAATAGTCCACTGACAAATTTGGACTTCTGGCTTCTTTGAGAGACCATTTTGATCTGGCATTGTTCTGTGTGCACGGGGTTCGGTGGCTGTCCCCATTACGGGGGACAGGAACCTTCTGCTCTTTGGACCTCCTGATTATAGTCATTTTCTTCCATCACCTACCTGACATTGAGTTTAACATTTTGGGTCATAACTTTTTCAGTTTAAATATTTTATAGACTGAAATTAGGCAAACAAGACATTTTAAGCTTTATGTTATTAATTTTTTTAAAAAATCTAAATTTTCCCTCCATAGTGCATTTCTCACATCTATATTCTTGACACTGGATTCCCAAGTAAACTGATGTCTATCACGCAGCAAACCTAGTGTCTAAGAGCAAGGGCTTTGGAGTCATGTAGCCTTGACCGATTTCTAGCTGTGCAGTGCTGGAAAAATTGCTTAAACTCTCTGTGCCTCAGTTTTCTTATCTCTAAAATGGGGCTAGCCCTTAACCCAGTGATTCTCAACTATAGTGTAGTGAATCATCTGGAGGACTTCTTACAATGTGGATGGCTGGTGCCATCCCCAGAGTTTATGATTCAGTAGATCTTGGATAGAGTCTAGAAATCTGCATTTCTAATGAGTTCCCGGGTGGTACCACTGGTCCAGGGACCACACTTTGAAGACAACTGCCTAACTCACTGGGTAAAGATGAAATGTGATAATTTTATAAAACACATGGTACAGTGAGCTAGCCATTTTGATTGAAAGAAAAAGTTATATTTAACTTGTTATAGGTTTAATGTTTAACTCTTTATAAAACCTGGTGAATTATTGCATTTTAATAAATAGTATTAATTAGTGGGGATTCCATATGTAAGTAAATTATTTCATTTCTGCAACCTATATATTTTCACAATGCAAAAGAGAAAATTCACACCTTATTTTGGCCTTAATTTGGGTCTCTTGTTCTTCTACCGCTATAAGGGAAGAATGAATAGATTTGCCACAAGACATTGGAAGGAAAGATGAGCAAGAAAGGAATCATCTTAGATTGCCATGAATAACATCACATTCCATTCTTCCACTGCCCCTACATGCTCTTCCCATGCCCTCATGGAATCTAGACCCAGTGGTGGAGAGTAACCCTAACAATGCAAGATTTTCCTGCACCTGCAGGGAGCACAAAGCAATCCATGGTCCACCGGCTGGCTGGCTGCTCCTTGTCCATTCTGTGCATTGCCTCAGTGATGGGCAGGGAGAAATGGGGTGGCCTCTCAGCAGACGCAAGAATCGTGGGGGTGAGCTCTACATGGACTTACAGTCATTGAACAAATAGATTCCTTCCTTTTCCCCTCCCAGTCTCCTTCCCTCCCTCCCTATCTCTATCCTTTCTTTTTTGTCTTTCTGTCTTTTTCCTTCTTTCCTATATTTGGACATTAAATATCACAGGAATATAACATGTGTTTTACAGTATTGGCAACTGACATCTCTTAAAAAGAAACTCTAGAACCCAATCCAGCTTGCCTGATATCAATAAGAAAGAAGTTCTAGCATGGTATTCAGGCATATTCCACTCACAAAAATAGCCCTAGGGTATATACAACAAACAAAAGCTATATAAATAATACCAGGAGTGTACTGAGTTATATGTAATTAAAAATTTATGGACCCCTTAATTTTCAAAAAGTTTGATCAATACATTGCACTCTACTTCCTCCTGCGGCAGACTATGTGGGATTTCAATGCCCCGTCATTTGAGAGAAATGTGAGTGAGTGTGAACTGCAGGGGTATGGGGAGGTGCTGGGGACAATTGACTTGAGGGATAGGCTTGCTGAATAGTAAATTTTGTTTTCAAGGAAGTCTGTGGAACCCCTTTTCTGAAGATTTCAGGATATGTTCTAAGTATAGTTCTATCCAGAGACAGCAGACTGGACCGAATGACCTCCGAAGATTCCTTTCAAGACTGTGATTTTGTGAATATTTTTGTTATACCAAACCACTCCTTGCTTCCCAGCACCCCAGACACTTATAAACCTCCCCACATCTTCTCCATTGCATAGTTAACTGCCATGCAGCCTTTTATGAGCATGTCTAATAAAATACCCACTCCAAAAAGCAGAGACCATCGGAGTCAAAAATGGCTATGACTTAGAGTAACCTTTGGGAGAGGCACTCTCAATTGGTATTTAAATTTAAATACTGCATCATAATTCAGGATACTAAATCAGTGTGTAAAAAGGAATCAATAGCCAGTAAAACTACAAGCGAGGCTGGCATAGACCACACAGCTTCCTTTTCCATCTAAACGCTCCCGACTTGCCTCCAGATCTGCTTGACACTGCTTCACTTGACATTACTTAGTCCATAAAACTTTACACATTTATAATGGGCAACAATAAGACTGGGCAGTTATTGTGGCATACAATGGGAGAAAGAAGTTACCAGACCATCAAATACGGACATCATTTTCTAGCCAAATGCTTTATTAATGATAAATCAGCAGTCCCAAATTAACACAGATGTGATAAAATATCTACTCCATTGACAGGTTTTCATTACGAACTATGCTTGCAGGCTCAAACTGAAAAGGCTCAGACGTCGCAAACCACTTCCAACTTCTGAAAAATGTGTCATGTGTGATAGGCAAATAGAAAGCATTTTAGGAACATTTCAATGAATCTTATCTGGAGTGAGACTGATTTTTCTTAAGCAGACCAAGTTGGGTTAGAAGATTTATAAAAATAGATGGATTATTTTCTGGTGCCATAAGAAAGGAAAGCCACAAAAAGTACTTTGCTGCTGACATTTTTAAAGATCTTACACCCTCTAGCTTATTGGACATCATCAGATGGTGCAGAATATTAGGAAAATATAGAGGAATGGTGAAGAAATGAAACTAGAGAAAAAAGAGTGTATTTGCACCAAAAAACTGGAAGAAAAAAAATTCTTCCATTATTTGCCCCTTTCCTTCCTACTTATGAGCCAAGTCAGTCAACAGCTCTTTACAAGACGTGGAAGCTTAGCATTAAATTGCTTTAGTGTATGAGGGCTTCAGTATTCTGGCCTAAGAGCTAGTCAGTACCTTTCCAACATGAGAACAGGCAGTTTGGCAGATCTATGGCATCCTAAACTAACAGGCCAACTTCTCCCCTCGGTTGTTTAGGCCTCTATAAAGAAAGAAAGAAATGCAGTCCAACAGTGATGACGCTGGGAGTGGAGAAACACACTCAAACACTTATTATAAGCTAATTCAGAGAGACTTTTTACATGTCCTGTAATGATATTTCAAGGTATGTTTTTTGACTTGTGGTGGATTCAAATGCATGTAATGAGTAGTAGAATAATAAGATTCTATTGTTCTTAGAATTAGGTTAAAGTATCTCCTTTACCTCCCACCCCTTTCATTCTGAGGCATACTCAGGCCCTCTTTGCCCCCCATCCCAATATGACTTCATGGCACAAGTCCCTCGAGATCAATGCACAGTGAACATGCAGCACAGCTCTCACTGCACTGCATCCTCTGCGTCCTCTTGGGAAACGTTCCAGGCATTGTTCTGAACCTATTGCATGAAGCAGTAAGCAGCCTTGCAAGAATTTTGCCATGAAAAAAGAAAAATGAACTAGACTTCATGATCAACCAGACACAAGTGTGGACAGACCCATTCTTGGACCAAATCAACATCTCTACCCCTGTCCTGACAACTATAAATTCAGAAGTCATCACCACATAAAGTGCCTCATGCACAAACACTTGAACTCTGACTCCCTTTCAACAGCCTTAATGGTACTGCTTGCCATGTCCTTTTAACACGCCCCAGTTTTGTAATGCCATAAATGACAAGCTCGACTATCATCATAGCCCTCCTTGCCAAACCTAATGCCACAACACCTCTGTCATATAACATGTGGCCCTGATGTGGCACACACAAGGGACCGTCCCCGCAAGCCTCTGTTCTCCCCGGCCTTTCCTTCTCTATTAGAAGAAGGAGGCCTATGACCCACTACTGCAAAGTACAGACATGAAAATAATTAACCATCTCTTCTGTGCAGCTGTAACTTATATTCCCTCTGAGGAGGAAAAATGGAGAGAAAGGAAAAAAAAATCAAGGCCCAGAGACCCACGTTTCATTTGGAACACTAGGGGTTCTTGGTGGAGATCATTAAAGTGTAGTTTGAAATATTTTCCTTTTCTCATCAAATCACTAGCCCTGTAATTGATGTCATAAAAAATATCTGTGTTCAGTTGCAGTGGGTTTCTCGGGTCCCTTCGAGTTATCAATTATTTACATCCCAATGAAATGAAAGGGAGCTGCGATGCAGGGTCCTGAGATGCCACCGAGGAGTCTGAGGGTGGCGTCGTTAATCTTGTGCATGGCACCCACGAAGAGTGCATTTTACTCTGCTTGGGAAAGTTCATTTCCCTTTCTCTGTAATACATTATCTGGGTGGATTTTATTGCTTCTCTTCATAAATAGTCTCATTGGGCTTTTTGTTTGTTCATATCCTCCACAATTTATACTCTTAAGGATGAGAGGAAAAACACCAGCGCCTTCAGCTCACGCAGACCCTTTTCTCTGGATCTCCTGGGCTTTAGCCATTTCCTCCTCATTCCCATAGCATCCAGGGAGTTTTGTTTATCTACCAACGTTCACATGGTCCAGATTCTAGAGAAAATTACATTTGCAAATGGCACGATTTCATTGGTTTTAGGGGTCTTTCTCTTCTATTATTTCCTCCTGCTTTAATTTCCCCTTCCCAAATTTTCTTCCCCCGTTCACACAGCTGAGTGACTCCAGCAGAGCCAGATACTGTACTATGGCTTGTCCTTGGGGGAAGCAATAGAAAACATTTGGTGATAAGTCTTAAGACCCTAAGTTGGCCATCATTACTTTAGTGATATAAAAGGACTCTTGGCTGCACAGTACTGTTACATATTCCAGTTAAGAACTTTATGGGTATTGCTGGTAAAATCTGATACTGACCTTTTACTGACTCATTATTTTCAGGCTTATTTGGGATGGTCCCTTTTTGGGCTGCATTGTAGCAACTTGAGATGGTTTATGGAATCAGAGTTATTAATACTTCTAAACTGTATAGTGCAATAGGCTTTAGCTTTTCCATTATGCAAAGTGCAGATCCAAATCCACAGGAATCTATTGCTAATCAGCCCATTTCTCTGATCTACAGAGTACAAATTCAGTTATGCAGCAGACAAATGCCTGAAAACTTTGGAGAATGGCAAGAGGGCTCTTTCCAGGACCAAGGAGGCATATATACTATTATTCCCCATCTAGTCAAAAGGAAAGCTTTGAGGACAGAAGGGGGCATGCTGGTTAGACAGGTTTGCAGCCACAGTCCTTTCTTAATGCTGCAGTTGCATATTCTATATTTACTATTCTCTAGATATTTAAACATCTAAATTAGCATGGGGATGTGGGGAAATTTTGCCAACATCCAGATCCTGAAAACCTCAGCAACTTGATTAAATTTGGAGACTTGCGGTTCTGTTAGCCAACAAGTATTATGCCATCCCGAGTTTCACAGCACATCGTAGCTATATAGACAGCTAATATTCCTCTCCCCTTAATGTCTTGCAAAGAAAGGACTGTTTAGGACATAAGGAGATGGGATATGTTTCTTTAATACGGCTGCAAGGAAGGAGAGAGGGATTTGTTTTTTGCAAAGTGATCAAAAGCCACTTGTACAATTAGGTGCTTGGAATGAAGGACCCAGAGGTTGTTGTGATCTCAGCTGGATGTTACAGCTTCCTGTAATATGGACGGGGACCATGTGGCTGACAGCTATGTGTTTCCCATCCAGAAGAAGCAGAAGAGAGCCGGAAGAAGGGTGTGTGGAGGAAGGAGCAGGTGGGTAGGGCGGAGGTAAGAAGTTCCCTGTAGCTTTCCCTTGATCGCGACCATGGTCAATACTTGATGGTTCTTCTAAGAGAATGTGTCTCTGTCGAGGCCAAAGCAAGTGTAGCTTAAAGAAGCCTCTGCAGATGGTTTCAAAGCTGAAAGGAGTAAGGGTAATAAGGGTTGCTTATTTGGAGAAAGCACTAAGAATATTCTGGAAATGCAGGCATAAATTTATAAGAAAGAAAGTGGGTACAAGTAAACCCAAGTAACCTCATTTTTCCTAGCTCTATATGATCTGTATTTTCTATTATAACCTACGATCAATGCTTTCATTTATGCTGAGCTTAATGTTTTCAAAACATGTTCAGACACATTTTGTCCATTCTTGCTCAGGTAGGTAGGCCTGGCTGGTGTCCTGCCTCCCGGTTTTTAGGCTTGGAGGTGTAAATGACTTGCCTGACATCACGCAGTCCCAAGCAGGAAGGGGAGCTCTTGGCTCCTGTTTTCTGCCCCCTTGAGCCAGCTCCTTTGGGGCAGAGCCTCCATCTCCATGGCCTCCTCCATCCTTCCTGTGCTCAGCAGGGCACAGTGCCGTTCCCTGTTCTCGGTGGCAGCTCGGTAAACACTGATTGATGAATTAATTGACAAAAGCAGTAATGATGGCTCTCAAGTACCTACAACTAAAGTTGTTGTTTTCCTCAGGGATCTTCCCAGAACTGATGTACCTAGGGATGGCATTAGAAAAATAATGAACAATATCAGTGGATATTAGTGACTGAGGAAGCAGACTCCGATTTAGCTCTAGACACCACACTGAGATTCACACAATTAGAAGTTTACAGTCAACTGTTGGATGATACAGTCCATTAATCTTTCTAACAGTTACAGGGTTCCATTTGGACCAGGCTCAGCTCTTATAAAATGCAGACTCATTACACTGACTCAGACGGGAGCCGGGGGAGCACGTTCAAGGCCTCGCCGCCGTTGGCAAGCAGATCTGAAGAACTATTTTGGTATCTTAACTATGAAATGGAAGTTAGGCAAGTTCGCCAGAAGGTCACTCCTTGCTTTTGCTTGCCTAGATCTTTGCTTCTCTGCCCTGATTGCCTTGTCCACTTGGGCTGAGAATTCAAATATAAAAAGACAGGGAGCATCTGACATCATCTGCTCAGAGAATGTGGCCAAGGGATTCCAAAGTGCACTTGAGATTGAAATCATCCCATTTGGGACACAGTGGCACAGACAACCAGTGTGGATATAGTGACTCCGAGGAAGAAGTGGGTAATTTGACCTTTCAAATTCCCTTTGGAGCTTGAAATACCCAGTTGGACCATATTGAACAAAGGAGCTCACAGTCCTCGAATCTCCAGACTTAGAATGATGAGGAGAAGCCCATTTCACTTAGATCCTTTCTATTACAAAGAACTGCCTCTTGGTGTTAAGAGCTTTGTGAATGTAATTTCATTACATCCATATCCCCACTTTTTTGGGCCGAGAAATGATGTCTTAGGTAAAATAACTCACCCAGAGTCACACAGCTGTGAAGTGACTGGGCGAGGGCATGTAAGTGGACGAGGCTTGTCTCACTAAAGGCCGTGCTCTGAAATCCACCTTGGAGTTACTAGATGGAGTGGTTATGCTTTCAGCTATTATCTGTCATTTCAACCACGAGGAGGAGGAAAGCGAAGGGTGAAAAACAGGGGAAGTTGGGAGAGAAAAATGACAAACTTCACCTACGTCACCACTGGGCTGGCCTGGCTGTGCCGTCAGGGTTTGGGGAGGGGGGTTCTGTGATGCTTGAGAATGAGAATTAGGATGTATTTGAGATCAGTTAACAAGTGAGCATCCTAATAACTGCTGAAAAATTCATGTGAGGCTGGAAAACATGGAAGATTCTAGAAGAGAATGTAGAGCTGCTGTAGGATTAGTCAGTTCCAAGCACTATTACTATTCTGCAGTGGTTTCCAATGACTATGCAGTTCTGATGTATGTGGTATTGGTCGTTCCACTTAAAAACACTTTCAAGATCTTTTATATTCTCTTCTTGTGTTTCCATAAACTATAACCGCTGTAATCAATATTCCCTATCAATATATTCTGATCATTGAGCACTGAGCCTCCTCTGAAAAGATAGTTCCTGGAATTCCTAACAGTGATGAAGTCATCTTGATCATCTGCATATGGGTTGTCCCTGGCCAATTTTTAATGCCAGTCTGGCTTCTCCCTGCCACACAAGATCCTTTCAAGACAGTTCCTTTTACACTCTGTCACTGGGTGCACAGAGAGGGCACATTAATTTTAATATTGGCTTTAATCAAACCTCATTAGGAAGGTCAATATACTGCCAAAATCCCATTAAATAATATGTTAAAACACTAAATAAATAACACTTAGATTATCTTTAGTTTTGGATCATCAAGGCAGATTTTTTTCTTCCAGTATCACAGCTAATTTAAGACTGCAAGGAAAGAGTTTCAAACACATTATGTTTGGCTTCTGCCCAACAATGTTGAAATATGATATTTAGAGCTAGTGAATCAAGAGACAAACATGTATGGCCAGGTGTGGTTTGACATAAAAATTTCTGCGAGACAATTGGTCTCCATGTATGATAAATGTTCAAAAATCTCATTCATTTCTAACGTCTGTGCTTTAAAAGGAAAGGTAAATATACAGAGGCTTCCTTTCCTTTGGCTGGCATTTATCTTCTCAAGTGTGGAGGTCCATTTGATTAATGTCTAGTCATTTAAGGAAAAAGATGTCTTCTCTAAATTGCATGAAATGTGAAATAATTAGGTCATGCTTCTGGGGAGTTTTTATGTTCAATTACTTAAACTTTTTAAAACTTTTTTTTTAAAAGTTTTTTATGTTGTGTACTCCAAGGGGAGCCTCACGTCCCCTGTGTAATTTAATAGATGGGGCAATTTCATGATGTGGATTCTTCTCTGGCAGGAGTCTCCATCTGATGGCAGTGATGGCTTTGAATTCTGGTCATGCCCAAGTACTAGTGGGTGGGGGTCTCCTCTGGTGGGCAACCACATACCAACCTGTCCCTCATTCATACTTTCATTAATTATGAAAGAAAAATGTCTGTTCTAATTTGGAAATTACATTCTATATTGTTGAGCCTGAATAACATGGAAGCTGATGCTTTTCGTTATATTATTATCTTGTCTGGGTTTTGATTTTTGTTGTGTGCATGTGTGTGTTGTCATTTTCCCCTAGTGAACTATTAATAACATAGTTTCAAATATTACATAAATAACCCAGTTGTATTTGCTAGTTTCCACAATTCTTTCAAATCAAAATACCAGATAAAGTAACATTCTGATGGCTAGAGTCTATTATCAGCATGTGACACAAGCCTGGTCTTTGAAAAGGCATAAATCAGATAACGCATTTCCAGTGATGCTGTGCTCTTTGATTTTTTTTAAAGCCTTCTGTCAAGGCTGCCTTTACCTGCATCTTTTGATAATAAGAGAATTAGATCATTGGCGTCATCACAAGATGCATCTGGCAACAGCTTTTCTTCATCATTATCGTTACCAGGCGTTTGTGCTGTTGAATTTCTCAGTTCCATTTGTTTTATGTCTGTATATTTCTGGGTTTTCATAGCCTTTCTCTCCATCTCTCTCCCTCTCTCTCCCTCTCTCTCCTCCCCCTGTATGTGTGTGGTTTAAGAGACAGAGAGACAGACAAAGGGAGGCTAACAGAGACACTGAGCGTGAGGAGGAGAGAGATTGGTAGAGAATTGAAAGAAGTCGGAAAGGAGAGAATGAGTAGCTGCATGCTGAGAATTCCTTCCCTGGCCCTAATCATACTCCTATTCTTCATCTAATAAACAGCTTACCAGGCCTAGTCAGCCAGTCCTTAGGAGAAGGACACTGTGGCTTTCTTTGGGACTATTCCCGGGTTTTCTATCCTCTCTCTATCTATGTACTTACCCTCTTTCAGGCTCAGAGGCTCTGAAAGGTACAGCAGAGAGGATATCTCACACAGGGAAGCGCACATTTCCCTGCCTGTTTTTCAGACAGCACATTCTAGATTTAGTGGCACAGGAAGAGACATATCCTCTTTGTTTCTGTATAAAGCCATCAGTCCCTCTTCATGCCGAAGGTTCTGCTTTTGTTCAGCCAAGATGAATAACAGATAATTTCCCACATAAAAATCCCTGCAGAGAGTTCCTCTCTCCTTCCTGAGCACACAGCTGAACTGTTCTTCCTGTGCCTCTGGTATTGAGGTGGGACCATTAGACCAAGTTCTGGCCAATAGAATGTGGGCAGAAGCTATTAATACACTAGCCACTACCCGGTGTGGCCATAAAACCTTCTGTGCAATCTCCCAAGCTCTCCCTCTCACTGTCCTTGGGCTGGAAGTGAGATCTTTGGGGATCCTAGAAGATGGAGGGTCCACATGGTGGAAGGGACCCAGACCCATGACTCGCTGCTTGAAAGAGGTGCTCCCAGGGGAGCTGCCTGGCCAGGGACATTCACTGTGAGCGAGCAAGCCCCAGGGATTCAGGGTTGTTTGTGACAACTGCTAGCATTGCATCATAACTTAATATCCGCCCCCATGTTTTTTGGAAGAACAAGTCTGGTTCTAGTAATTTTCAGAAAAGTCTTTTGATTTATAAAAGGACACTAGGAAGCTGCTGTCTTTGAAGAGGGAATAAATTTGGGCAAAGCACTGATAACATCTTCAGATATAATATCCAACATTGTGCAGTACAATTTTCAAGAGAATATGTATTTCCAGTAATAATCAGGACATTTGCATTCTTCTCAATTTTGGGAAGAAATTATTACAAATGGTTCGGTTTGTGCATTAGTGAAATCCCTTAATCCCATGGTGTACTTGTCATCTGACTGCTCATTTGCAGGTATTCAACATTTCTGATAAGAGTATTCCCTTACCTGCTTTTAAATCATTACTGCTTTTATAATGGCTTCATTATTTCTTAATTGTCCTAATTTTCTTTCTTACCTATTCTTGTTAAAAGTCAATTAAAATATGAATAATTTCAGTATCCCAGGCATCCTGGAAACAAAATGAATTTCAGGTTTACATTCATTCGTCAGTGAAAGGCAGAAGAGGAGGGTAGGGTGGACAATTCTGAATTAACCTCAACTGAATTTAATGATGCCTTTATGCCATCTCCCCACAGCACCCAGAATTTGGTAATATCAGAGCCAGAAAGGATCTTAGTGATCATTTAGTTCTGATGAGGAAATTAAGGTCTACAGAGGGCTGCAAAGTTAGATGGTGATGAAGACAGGCTTAGTCCTTTGGCTCTAACAATTTCTAATGAAGTGAGCTGTGTGGAATTACACCTGTTTATATAAGTAGCTTTCACATGCTCCAGGACTGCCTTCTGTCTCTCTGGTTTTCTCCCCTGCCCCTAAGCTAGGGTCCACGGACTAACAGCACTAACAAACACCACAGACGTACTGGTAGGTTGATGTCTCTAGATGCTTTTGCCAAAACATAGTCCAAATAAACCTTTTGACAATATATTTGTGAAAGTCTCTTTTTATCTCCAACCTTCTCCATTCCCTGTTCTTTCTTTTTCGTTTTTTTCCCCCCTGTTCATTGGCTATTCTTCCTTGAGCTGTCTCTGGGCAAAGCAAGATAGGAATGAATCTTCAATTCCCTGCCATTATTGAGATATCACCCTCTTCTGCATGATAATAGTCTTCTAATTGATTAGTAGGGTCATTATCACCCAGTGTGCTTTTTCGAGCATATAAAGATTTTTCCCGTTAGCTCAGGAATATTGAATTCTTGTCTCAGATGATCCTCTAACTAGCTCTGTGACTTTGAACTAAACGCATCATCTTTCTGACCCTTAGTTTCTCATCAGTAAAATCAGGGGTTAGTTCAGAATGACACCATCTCTCTCAGTTGGAATTAATTAATCAATCAATTCAATAATATATGATGGCCACTGTGAGAAGCCCTGGGAATTAAAAAAAAAAAAAAAAGCATAAGAAGTATCTCTTGCTCAGTCTGGCTTGAAGTTCCTGCTTTTTCTAGATGGCATGATAAAAATGGAGGGGTACCTGGTTTCCAGAGTAAGATCTGGTTTCCGCAATCACACTGGGGAATGTGGGATGCAGGGACATCTCCTGAGTCTGTGTAGACTTTCAAGCCTCCATTGGCACTTCTCTTGTTATCATTATTCTAGATCATGTTCTTGAAACTTGAATTACCTCTCACCTGTATTAAAACTTTTTCTCTTTATATTTCATCTGTCCCTTGTTCTCCTTTCAAGTTTTTTTCTCTGTGGATGGTCACCATTTAAGAATTGGGTTTTAGGTTCTCTACACAGGTCAGCCTATGATATGCACTTATCCTGGCCTCCAATTCTTCCTACAGCATTCTTCCTTTGAATACATATATACATATTTACCATACTAGAGTTCCATATTTTTATTTTATAAAGTAGTTCTTTCTTGATATGTTGCTATGAAACTATAGATAATTGAGCAAAGAAAAGCAGTTCCTTCTCTCTGCCTCTATTCCACTTTAAAAGTTTGAATACTTGTCAATCACATTGAACCAGGATCAGAGGAAGTTTGATGGAATGGTGGAGGCAACCCGGGGAGGTCTGCCTCCCAATAGTTCCTGGAAGTCTGTGCTTGGTCTGCTGATGTGGAACATTTTCAGTCCATTCTGTTTTCTCACCACAGACTGATCTGATGCTCTGCAAATCCAAATCATGTCCAACAGCTGGTCTCCTTTTTATGTCTTCTCCCATATTTATTAATATTTGCTGTTGGCAGTGGATAACCACAGATTACCTGTGTCAATTTGTGCCAAATCCTCTCACCCTGGAGATGTTTTTCTCAACATTACCATTGTAGTCTTTCATAGTATCCTCTTCCTCTGACTGACTCTGTGTTTGGCACATGGACTCAGCAAGTAAAGAGTCCTGGCTCATCTGGGGCACAGATGGGAGTTCCATGTCACATACCAGAATGATAGACTCAGACATTACAGCCCACTGTGGTTGGTGTTCATTATTTTGGAGTGTGTTAGTTAGATCTGTCTTGGTTATAAAGGACAGAAACCACCTCTATGCTGACTTTTTTTTTGTTTTTTAGAGAATTTAATAGATCATATAATAATTTTAGACACCTAGGTGAAATTTTGGCTTTAGGTATGGCTGGATTCTGGAGTTCAAATTTATTTGGACTCAGTCTCACTCTTACTTGGTTTCCCTTCGTTGGCTTAACTCTTGGCTGGGTCCTCTTCTTACGATGGCCCAGCAGCTGCAGACTTACATCTCCCTGGGTCATGTTCAGCTCAGCCAAAAAGCTTACAGGTCTGATTATCACTGGCCAGAATAGAGTCAGGTGCCTATTTCTCAGCCAATCGCCGTGGCCAGAGGAGGGAAGATGCTGATGGCAAAAGCATGTCTACTTCAGGTTCTGGTGTGTGCCCAATCTCGCTGTGCCCTGAGGTGAGGGGAAGGTGTTTCCTGGCAGGAAATGAACCGTGTGGTTACCAGAAGAAGGAAAAGGGGATTCTGGACAGGCCAGAACACCGGTGGTCCACTGCAGTGATACATTGCCTGGCCATGTGTGTGCCTGACTCATTTCTTTTTCTTTTTTAAGATGATACTTTTAGTTTATCAGTCTCCTGTGCTTTTCTCTTGCAGGTTTTCCAGTTGTGTCATTATCACTGATTCTAACTCTTAGGCAAGGAAGTGTTTCTCATCTTCTCATTCCTTCAGCTTATGGTTTCAAAAATCAGAGATGGCTTCTGTTATTTCCGTTCTGTGAATCAATAGAAAAGTCACCATTGTACAAAGTTTCAACTGTTTCTATAATCCAGCATGTGCGTGGCAATGACTACAGGGTGTATATTGGTTATAAACACAATATAATGTCGTATGTGAGACAAAGAGCACATTTTGGACTTCAGTTTATTAAACTGTTTTCTAGTTTACCAATTAATTTATTCTGTATCCATTAAGAGAGTTTTAACATTTAGACCCCATGAAAAAGCAGGCAGTCCACATCATAAAATTAACAAGTTTGGTAACCATAAAAAGAATAAAACATCATTTTCATTTACAATTGTCTAAATAGTCCACAGATGCACATGAGCTATTGCCAAGTTATATTTTTTTATTTACTTGATTTATAACATGGGCTCAATGCATAAAAACATCATAGCACACATACAATAAAATATGTGCCTGCGTTAATCTGCTGGATCACAGTATTATGTTTCTTTCTGTACTTCAGAATTCCTTAGCATGTCTTTTGACACTCAATGTATGTTCACTAATAGTGACTCTTCCCTGTGGTTTTGCATAAACACCAAACAAAAAGAGTAACTAAGGCCAGGTGTGGTGGCTCACGCCTGTAATCCTAGCACTCTGGGAGGCCTAGGTGGGTGGATCGCTCAAGGTCAGGAGTTCGAGACTAGACTGAGCAAGAGCGAGACTCCGTCTCTACTAAAAATAGAAAGAAATTATCTGGACAGCTAAAAATATATATATAGAAAAAATTAGCCGGGCATGGTGGCGCATGCCTGTAGTCCCAGCTACTTGAGAGGCTGAAGCAGAAGGATCGTTTGAGCCCAGGAGTCTGAGATTGCTGTGAGCTAGGCTGACGCCATGGCACTCACTCTAGACTCTAGCCAGGGCAACAGAGTGAGACTCTGTCTCAAAAAAAAAAAAAAAAAAAAAAGAGTAACTAATAGAGAGAGAGAGACTTATAGAAATATCTTTGGAGTCATTATATTTTTCTGGATCCTTCTCGAAAAGCCAAATGGAAGTCAGTAGGTCTCATTCTTTTCCCTTCAAGAGACATGATGTGTTCATAAGACCTTATAATTTGGTAGGATTCTAGGAATGTTTCTCATTGTTACTCTGATTTTACTATTTGTCTAATCAAATATTAACTTTCTAGTTTCAGAGGTGGAAATTAGAGTAGGTTTTGCTTCTTTTTAATGAGCAATCCTTTACAGACTCACAGACAGGATAAAGCACAGGCATGTTTTAATGACACCTTCTTCCTTCCCATGAACCAGTGAAGAAGAAAATGGAGAATGTGTATTTAAAGAGAGGTGTAAAGGGTTTCTCACCATCCAGGCAGGGTATAGTGAATTCTGATGAGTTACTCCAACTACTTAGGTGTCCCCAAGGAAACTGGGCCTGCCTTTTTGTAGTCTAGGATGGACCAACACTTTGGGTCTCAGAAGATGGGACAGTACTAGCCATACGTGTCCTCTTGCCTCATGCCATCCCAGAGACAGCCGCCAGTTCCTCTTTTCTGAGGCTAGCCAGATGTAGTTCTGACTTAGAGAGAGTAACCTGTCTTTCAGAGGCCAGGCTGCCTAAGTACAAATAGCTACCAAACCCTTTTGAAAAACAGAGCTAAAACTCAATCACTTTCATACATTCAAACATAGTCCAGTGCATTGCCATATTAAAATTAGGTTGTGTCAGCCAGTTTTGTATTTAAGGACCATAGGATTCAGCTAGTTTAGAATACAATCTTGTAACTAAAGAAAAAGTCTTGTTACAAATAGCCTTTGCTTGGCAGCTTTCGGTCTCATAAATGGGATTATTCTTGCCAAGACAGTCTCTTAAACTGAAACAAAGAACACTGTTACAAATGTTGATCTCTACCTGGATTCTTTGATTTTATTGCCTCAGCTATAGAATTGATATGGCAATACTCACTATCAAATGTATTTAACCTCTCATGAATGCCCTATACTCTGACAACCCATGGAACAATTCCCTAGGTCCTAAGTTCTTTGGCACTTCCCTGAAAAGCACCCAGAAAAGAAACAATGTCTAACAGACGTAAATTTTACATATCTTCTCTTTGATTGAATGGACAAGTGTAAAAGGCTCAGAAATACAGGAATATGGACAAAAACAGCATCTACTAATCTTCAGGAGATGTTTCTAGGCGACCAGTGTTGCATGATACAGAGATCATTAAATCTGTTCCATAATTATGCCTAGCGTTCCTAAGGGGTTCAGAGATCTCAAAACATTCCAAACATTTTACAAAGAATCTTCCCTGAACCCTTTTAATAGGAACTGAGGACATTTTGGAAGCAGGGACATTGCTGTTGCAACTTCTCTGAAAATGGAAATCTTATACATTTTGGGCTTAGCCAGTAAGTCAACATCGTGCTACAAGTGCTATTATCCTGTGTCTCTCACATTCCTGGAGTTTCCAAATGTGTGTTTATGGGTGTCTGAGTGTGTTTTAATTTCAGTCTGGTGTTAGAATTCTCTTAGTCTATGGCTATAAACTATGATCACCCTTTCCATGTGGATGTTATTTCCTGCCAAGTAGCACAGGTTGTCACAACTACCACATTGACCAGGGGATTCCCCAAGTGACCTCTGGGTCCCTTCATTCAAGTGGCTAAAATTTATGAGTTCTGGTTTTAGAGTGATAAGAATTCCTATTACAGGGTCCAGAGGTTTTTTGGAATCAGAAATTCTGATTTCTCATGGTTTCTATTGGAATGCAGGCAACTGTCAGTCTTGTTCCATCAGAGCAGGTCTGATGAGTCCAGAAATTCTTTGTGTTTCATTGTTTGGGGCTCTGATTTATGCTCCTGGTGGGCCAACTGTCTAGTGCCAGCAATGAGTAAATGCACATTCTCCCATTCCTCTGGAATACAGTCTGTCATAATTCTCTAGACTTTTAAAATAAGGAGACTAGCTGTCCACTGCTAAAGAGAACTTAAGCTGTAGGACAGGATGACCTCTTGAGCTCCTTTCCAACTCTGTGTCCCCACAATTTTGATTTCCTCTTTGGAAAGCAGATATTAACATTTGAGGAGGTTCCATGCTTGTTCGCTTTCTCAGCTTTTGTATTTCAAGCGTCTATTGATTGTGCAGTAGTTGCACGCTATTCCTTTGTTCTTTACATCTTTATTGATGCAAAGCAGTGCCAGAAACTGCTTTTTAACAGTTATTCAATCCCTGATGCCCTTCATGTATTAGATTTGGGATTTCATTTCTTAGAACTACTGGGCTGGCTACACAATTAATTGCTTCTTATTAATAAGCCATTAGACTCACTTGACCAACCATCAACAGCCAAAGAGAAGCACACCTCCCCCTCCTCTGCCTATATCTCTTTCTCTTTTGATGTTGAAGCTGTTCTCCTGTGTAATGGGAGACTTGCTGGAGTATCTGGAGGCCTCTGGCTCATTTAAAGTGACAGGCAATGTTATCTCCTGATAATAAACAGGTTTCTGTGGCCATCGTTGTGACCTTTATTCCTTCACCCATCAGAGGGATCCCAGGAGGCCACTGACACTCAATTCTGGGCAATCACAGGGTTCTTAAAGAAAAGGGTTGTATGTTTGTATGTGTGTGTTTAAATTTCCACCCACTGGCATTAGCAGTCTGTGTTGAGGAGGAGACTTAGAGTACAGGGTAGCAAGGCTAGCTCTGGGACTGACGGATGTCTGTTTCAAACCCAGCTGTACCATTTATTAGGCATAGAAGAGCTTGAGCAAGTTATTTTTCCTCTCTAAGCCTCAGGTTCTCCTTCTGAAAAATGGGGATCATAGTACGTTAACCCAGCTTGATTATTTTGAGAATTAAACAAGGTGCCTGTGTGTATAGTGGGTTCCATAAGCATTTGCCGGAAGTGCTCTCTCTGGCCCGCAGCCAGTTGACTTACATTCAGCCAAAGACCTGCATGGTGTGATGGGCCATGAGTAGGCTTGGGCATCATACAGACCTGGTTTGATCCCTAACTGTACCGTTTACTCTCTGATCCTTATCTTCCCTTCTCAGAGGGCAGGCATGAGGAATTAAATAAGGGAATGAGTTGTGCCTGGCACAGCAGGCTCTCAAACACACGGGTCTCCTGATCAGAGACTGCCAGGGCCTGTTAGGCTTCCCTCTCATGACCACTCAAAGACTCCTCTATCTGTAAGCACAGCCCTCCCCCCCCCCCCAGTGCTCCACGAAGGTGGACCTCTGCTGTACTTCTCCACCTGCCCTCTGTTCATAATCCCAACACTCCCCGGGACACGGTCCTCTCAGCCGCTTGCACTGCAGGTCCACAGCACTTTATCCAGAGCCTTGGGGCCAGATGTGTCTCAAAGTTCAGAATTTTCCATATTTCAGAGAGATAATTCAGTGCTGTCTGTATTTAGGGTGCCTAATACCCCCAGTGGAACCTCTGTCATCAAACATGTTACTATTTCTGCAATGAAACATGAATATTCACCTTAACGTGGGGCAATTATAAATATCTTCACATCTTTTAAGATCAGGTTTTGCCACCAAATATGTTCAGGTCAAGTCAGCAACAACTGCCAAATGAGTTTGGGAAAAACATTCAGTTTTCAGAGCTTTTTTAATTTGAGGATTGCAGATTGGGGGGTTGTGGACCCACAGAAGCCCTGGCGCTAGGATCGGCAACTTGGTCTTCGCTTCTGTCCCTCTGATGTCTAAGCCATTTCCAAGTATTCCATTCTCCTTGGCCAGAAGTAGTCTTTCTAATCTGTGCCAAACAACAGAATTCTCATTTTGAAGTCTTTTCTTCACAACTCTCTCCTTGGTAGATACATTCCTGTCACACAGTTAACCACCCTGGTCCTTTACTCCTTCCTCCCCCGCCTCTGAACTTGAACAGGTATTCTGGGTAGGTTTGAGCAGTTGGCTTTGGGTAAAGGACTGCTTCCTTGATTTGTGCTTGATGTACATTTTGCTTTTTCCCTCTCCTTCTGTGTCAGATAGCCCACAGAGGATCCTTCACCGGCCATGCTCCTCACTGATGTTCAACCTTCTTACAAAAAAGATTGCACGAAAGACAGTGAACAAATCAGTGTTCACATCTATCTTGGTTGCCATAAAAACTACTCAAACTCTTGTTCCATCAAAGGTGATTATCATCTTAAGAAAACAATAAAGAGCTGAAAACAGTGCCCCGGGCAGAGCAACTCTTGAGAGTGAAAGTGATCTTTATATAAAAGACTGTACTGAGAGGAGGATCTGACCTCTACTAATAAATAACAGTGACCAGAGAAGAGTCATTGGCAAGGGAAATGAGGAGCTGCTTATGTTAACACTGGCTGGCTCTTTTTTTCACATGCCAGTCTCTCCCACCTGGTTTAATTTGTCTTCCCTCGCCATTGGAAACAGCTCTCCCCAGAGTCACAAGTAGCCTCCAATGGTTACATTCAAGGGCTATTTCTCAGTCCTTATTTTACTTAAACTCACAGAAGTATTTTACGCCATGAGCCAGCCCTTCCTACTTGAAATACTTTCTTCCTGTGATTTCCATGATATTACATGGAAACCAAGTTATCTCCTTCATCTTTTACCTGCTCTATTCAGTCTCCTGAGCTGGGTCATCCCTTAACCATCAGATCAAGAAATATTGGCATTCAGTAAGGCCCTTTTTCCTTTTCCCTTGGTGACCTTTCGCTAGGCGATCCATCTTTCCTGCACTCAGATGACTGACAAGTTTTTATTTCTGGTCAAGACCCCTCTTTTTGACTCCAGACTTGAATACCCTGCTGCCTCCTTCAGAGCTCTTCATGGGGGTCAACATACCCAAAATGGAGCTCACAACCTCCCCTCCCAAACCTGGTCTTTTTTTCTGTCTCTGGAAATGGCATCATTATTTGCTCTCTTTTGCAAGCCAGGCACATAGGGAACATCCTGACCCCCTCTCTCCCTCATTGTTTATAGCCATCAACCACCAACTCCTGCTGGCTTTACCTCTTAGGCAACTCTTCCGCCCACCACATTTCTTCCTCTTTACTCCCACAATGCAAGTCCAGGTTTCTAGCATCTCTTACTGAAAACCGTAGTCCCATTTCTCTGAAGGGAAGAAAGAATAGAAATTGGAAGAATACCAAGTTTCTGTTACAGTAACTGTAGATCCATAACTGTTAGGATAAGTATAATGGTTGATGAAACCTTATGTTTCTCAAATTTGCATCTTTTTGTTTGATACTAGACCATTTCGAAGACCAAGGAAGGGTCTCATTTCTTCAATGCTTTCAGCAAGGAAGTTCCGAAGACCTGTGTCTAGCGCCTTATAGTGATGGTGGCGCCACGTCTGTGGGGAGAGGAACAGGAAGACCTAATCTCCTCTAGAAGCCCTGAAGTCCAGAGATCCAGGGAAAGCTGAGTATACTGGCTATCTCTCCCTGGTTTCTTGAGTCCTATATTGGCTCAGAACAGAGAATTCCTCAGGCCATGTGTGACTTAGCCCTTCTGTGTGACAAGTATACAAGCTGTCCTGTCCTGATATTCCCCAGACACGTGACCAGCAATGGATATTGCCCCTGGATGTAGATTGGCAGGAGGATCCCAACTCAAACCTGCACACACCTATATCCAAGGAGTCTTATTGGAACAGAACTGATCTGGGTGGTTTCGTTCTTCATCCTTATCACTTACTGAATTTGATGCTTGTGACACATCCCAAGTCTCATCTCAGAGAATAGTCTCATAGACAGTCTCAGGATCAGCCTCCCAGACAGAAACAATTGCAGCTGCAATTTCAAACAGCAGCTCTCACCTCCCCATGCTGCTTTTTTACTAGTCATTCCCATTTCTGTAATTGCCACAAATGGGCACTAGTTTTTCATGCCAGAAGCGAGGGAATCATCCTAACACCATCTTCTCTCTAACCACTTCCATCCACATTTATTAAATCACCAAGTTCTCTTGTTTCCACCTACAAAGTTCTCCTAGAGTTTTTGCATCTCCATACTTTCACAGATAACACCCTAGTCAAAGCCATGATCTTCCTGTGCGCTGTCTGCAGCAGTCACCCCCCAGCTGGTCTTTTGGCATCAACTTTCCACTCACCTCCATCTATTCCCGACACAGACACCCCAGTGACCTCCCAAAAACATGAATTATATCATGTCCTTTTCCCTTTGCTCTCACTCCACCCCCTTCTTTCAGTTCTTTCAACATCATCGTTCTCTTTCCTACCTCGGGACCTTTGCAAATACTGTTTCCTTTCTCCAGAACTTTCTATCCTTTTCATCATCTGGCTAATTGTTTGCTCACTTCTAAGGCTCAGATTAAGTGTCATTTCCTTGATTCCCCAAACTAAATTGAATTCCTGTCATACTCTCAAATTTACCCATAGACTTTTCTATTTCACTTGTTTAAACTGATAGTTATACACTTATTTTTATGATCAATTGTTTAATGTCTGTCACCTCAACCAGAGTATAAGCTTCAAGAGAGCAGGGAATCCCATCTGAGCCGAATACCAGTGTGGACTGGCATCCAGTAATACCTCTGACACAGAGCAGAGTCTCAGGCTGCCATAACATACCCAATTACCATACACTGGGTCGCTCAATACGTTGACTGCCACACAAAACCAAGAAACCTTTCCCTGGGGACACAGTGTTTTATTATGAAAATAGAATAAAAACTTTGAGTGTAATTTAAAGGTAAACATAAATAGAAAAACAAAATTTATTGACTTCTATTCATTTAATCCATGCTTTTAGAATTAAATTGTCAATATTAACTGTAACAATAAGAACATCAACAAGTAAGATTTTACATACACTCTACTCAGCCCTGGGGTCAAAACTAGAGTGAGGTAAATACAACTATCATGGCAGTTAATGTGTTAAACAGCAAAATTGTTTTCTCACAATTCTAGAGGCTAAAAATTCCACATTAAAGTCCAGGAGGGTCAGTTTCGAGTGAGGGCTGTCTTCCTGGCTTGCAGACAGCCACCTTCTTACCATGTCTTCACATGGCCTTTCCTTGGGCATGTGTGTGGAGGGAGAGCTCTCCTTCTTCTTAAGGACATCAATTCTATCATATTAGGACCCCATTATGACCTCACTTAACCTTACTTACTTCTTAAAAGCCCTACCTCCAAATACAGTCACACTAGGGGTTAGGACTTCAACATAGGAGTGGAGAGGGGACACAATTCAGTCCATAGCATAGCCCAACATTTTTTGAAAATCTGAATATAGAGTATAGTCATCAATGAAAAATTACTTGCCTTAGTAATAGTTGATAGTTGATTGCCTATTGTAGCTAGGTTTCATGAATATAGAAGAATTAATTTTTTTGAAACTTTGCATTCGAGTAAAATTATCTTATTAAACATTTTGCCTTTACTCTTTATTTTTCCTTTGCTGTGATAGTTTTCTAGGTAATAATGTGGAATTGAAATATGGATATATATGTGACAAAATAAAAGAGAAAATGTTTTCTAAAAGTTTATTAGAATTTAAGGGGGCATTGAAAGTTAAGTGTTGTGTTTTTTTTTTTGCCACTTGAGTTGAAGACAGTTTAATTCTAAAGTCCCTTTAAATCTGGTTATGTAATTGGTTTCCTGATATGATGGTTAATTTTATGTGTCAACTTGATTGCGTTAAGAGATGCCCAGGTAGCTGGTAAAACATTATTTCTGGGTGCATCTGTGAGGGTGTTTTCAGAGGAGATTAGTATTTGAATCAATAGACTGAGTAAAGAAGATCTACCCTCTCCAATGTGGGCTGGCATGGTCCAATCTGTTGAGGGCCCAAATAGAAGAAAAAGATGGAGGAAGGACAAATTTTCTCTGTCTCTTTGAACTGGGATTTCCATCTTCTCCTGTCCTTGGATATTGAAGCTCTGGGTTTTGAGGCCTTCAAATTTACACCAGTACCCTTGGCCCCCATTCCTTGGTCAGGCCTTAGAACTCAGAATTTTTTACACTCCTGGCTTTCTTTGTTCTCCAGCTTGCAGATGACATATCGTGGGACTTTTGGGTCTCTGTAATTGCCTGAGCCAATTCATATATATATACATATATATATATATATATATATATACACACACACACACATAGGAATATATATATATTTTGCTGGTTCTATTCTGTGGAGAACTCTAACTAATATACTAGGCAAATCATTGGCAGTGAAATAACCCTGGATCATTGGAAGTACAACAGGAATGAGAAATTTGACAGATCACTCCACTGTTCATGCTTAGTGTCTATCCTAAAAGTAATAAAATAAGAACCTCCACAAAACTTCTTGACTGTGCTCTGATACTTGTTTTTATTTTCCAGAGTGAATACTTCCTCTGGGTTTATTTCCTGGAACTTTTTCTCCTGTTTTTGTTTGTTTGTTTTTTAGGTGCAGGGGGGTCCTGCTATCTACTAATAGTGGCCTCTTCCAACTAAACAAACTGGCCTCCTCACATCTATTAATGACAAATTGCAATACTGTTGCTGGACTAGGAAACTATCCATTAGAATCAGTGCAGCTACCAGAGTTATTAGGGAGCACATTTGTGGAGTTTTTTTTACCTTGACTCAGTGCCCAAAAGGCATTTTATGTAGCTTCAGCTGTTTTGAGTACAATTACACAACTGGCTTGAACTTATTTGGGCAAAATCTTAGTGAGTATGTCATCAGCAATAAAAATTTCCAGGAAAATATGCGTTTTCATATAAAGTACCATTACTTACACTTTCTGGAAGTTAATTTCATGGGAATCACAATGAACCTTTGATATATAGTCACATACAGCTAGTTGATTCTGACCAGGGATTATGTAGTAATCTGAACAGAAGTTGGTCTAGAGAGACATCTCAGGGGCTTGCTTGAGATAGTGGTTGGCACTGTCGCCACAAAAGGCATGACTACCAAGGGCCGACGCCTCTCACTCTAGTATGCATTCCATCTTTTGGTGTAGTCCTTTGTCAGAATGTAGCAAGTAGAGAAATCCCATTGCACAAATACTTTGTGGATATCTGTGGTTAGGATCTGAATCTGGTAGGCATTCACAAGTGACAGGTGGCAAAAAAGTCTGATAAGGAGAAGCTGGGTGATGAGGGTGAGAGCTCTGAGCTTTGCCCTGTGTTTGTTGCTGAGCGACAGTGGAGGCAGACTGTCACTTATAGGCTCTGCGACCTGGAGCAAGCTACTGGACCTCCCTTTGCCTCCGCTTGCTCATCTCTAATAGGCACAATTATTGACTGCTTCGTAGGCTTGTTTGAGGATTAAATCAGTTAATACACAGAAAGCACTGAGAATAATGCCTGGCATGCGGTTAGCACTCGATGTTAGTTGCTTATCTCTTTTCCTCATTTTTTTCAATTATTAAATAATTATCCAACTAACTTGCTTCCATTGAATATAGTTATGGATAAACCATTAATCCTGCCATGAGAAATGTCTAAAGCAGAGGTTAGAAATGATCACTTGATGTAATAGTTTATAACATAAATGAGCAAATAAATACTTTCAAATATGAAAAGCTTTGGGTCGGGTGGTTCAATTTTTCCCTCTGTTTTTAAAAAAATCCTCCTCTAGATGCTCCTTAGGAGTTTCTACCTCCTTGTTTGCGCTCTGTCCTCCAACCTCCCTTCCACTCCAATTCCTTAGTTTTCTTCAAGTTTTTTCCCCTTAGGAAAGCGAAAGCATAACAGCTCCAGCTAGAGTCGCCTGCTTGAAACAGCACTGGCACACGGCAGCTTCCTCTGCAGGCCTCTGCCACCGAGCGGGCAGCCCGCGGACGCTGGGTGTGCGGCTGGGACACGGGAACAGAGCCCTGGCCGCGGGGCTTGGCTTCAGGCCTGGGCCGCTCTGCAGATAAGGACGATCCTTCTCCCGAGACCAAGCAGGCACCTCCCATCCTGCTGGCCTTGGAGTCTGTGCCAAGTGCGACACCAGGAAAAAATCTCTTTTTCATTGTTTGATTTTCCATGGGCTTTGAAAAAGTTCCCGTTGATATAGCCAAGTCCACAATTAAATTGGACTTCGCTGAGAGTGGCTGAGACTCTTCGGCCTGGATTTGCGTGTTGGCCTCAGGGATGGCGCTCCCGACGCGCCCCAGAGCTCCTGCTCAAGTCCCCTTCACGCGCACCCGCCCTCTCGCCCTGCTTTGTCATGGGAATTATCATCTAATGTCGTCAGCGCCAGAAAGACACTGAGGCTGAGCAGTGCTTCGCTCTCTGGACGTGAAGTCATTGACTTTTTTCTGCTTTCCTGCTATGTGGTTAGGGAATTATTAGAAGGGACCTGTCTTTTATAGTCAGTTTCTGTTGTGTCTTGTGGCTCCATGGAAAGTCGTGCTGCCCATCTCCTAAGGTGGTCTGACGGCCCGTGAGAAGGAAACTCTCCAAACGCTCTATCTTCATACTTCGCTATTTCCTTTCGACGTCATCCTTCCGAACGCAGACAGGGAGAATGGCAGTAACGTGAGAAGTTTATATTTAAAAACAGCAACAACAAAACTCACAACCGAAAAGATCCCCTAGGAGATTGCTTTCAATTTCCCCTCCCCCTCCTTTTCGCCCACGCCACCACCAACAGTGACACCTAGTGGTCAAATATAAATTACTCCCTTCATTCTGAGTTGACTTAGCTTTTACTGCTCATTTTTATGAGAAAATAAAATTTTCTGTAAAAGCAAATGAAGGCTGAGTTTTACCTACTTCTAGGAACGCACAGAAAGATATATTCCTCATAATGCAAAACTAAAATATATTATTTGGAAAAGGAGGCAAATGCATATTTTTTTCTTAAGAACATATTGAAGCTTTTTATCTTTTTTTATAGCTTCTATAGACAAAGTGTTGGTTTTCTTTCCTTAGGTAATGGCCACTTTAATTTTAGCATAATTTTAAAAGTTGGCATCTGCTCAGTAATATTTTAAATTTCAACACCTATAATGTGTGTTTAAAATA
This sequence comes from Propithecus coquereli, assembly GCF_000956105.1. NCBI lineage: Eukaryota > Metazoa > Chordata > Mammalia > Primates > Indriidae > Propithecus > Propithecus coquereli. The sequence continues at coordinate 9,164,795 of NW_012149063.1, forward strand.
TTTTTAGATGAGTGATACTACAAATCAGTCATTTGCATAATCTGTCTCAAACTCTTGGAACCACATTTACTGGCAAAAATGGTTTCCATTTTCATGACACTAGTCTCCAAGAAGAGGTGAGAACTTTTATCTTAAGAACATTTTCAGTAAGTGAAAAACAAAAACATCTATATTTTTAATGAAATCTTTTAGATTTAGAGGTTTAAAAGGAAAAACATTGAATTTGTTTTTTAAACTTTTAATTTTTAAATAATTATAGATTCACAGGAAGTCACAAAATAGCACAGGGAAATCCTGTGTGTACCCTTCATCCAGTTTCCCCCAATGGTAACATCTTACATAACTATAGTACAATGTCAAAGCCAGGAAATTGACATTAGTAGAATCTATGGACTTTATTTTACTTCACCAGTCTTACTTGCACTCATTTGTGTGTGTATAGCTGTATGCAACTTTATCATATGTGTAGATGCACGGACCACCACCACAATCAAGGTAAAGAACTGCTCCATCACTGCAAAGATACCCTGTGCTATCCCTTTATAATATTAAGACACATGATTGCAACTTTGTCTATAGCAGGAATCACACATGTATTGAACTCTATGATCCATGTTGTGTTAATTGTTGACATGATAGATACTATTTACTTTTCTTTCTTCTTCTTCTTTTTTTTTTTTTTACAATTGCATTCATTTAAAAGGACAGCAAAAGTAGAATTAAGGAAAGAAAAATGATGATTCATCGATGTCTTGTCCTCTAACACACCAGATAGGATTTTCTCCAACCCTGGTTCTAAATTTGATACAGAGGCAGTTCAACAAATATTATTGGGCACTGTGCTGAGTGATGAGGGGACTGCAGGTGCTGACAGAGTGCATTGCTGAGCACCAGTCCTCACTTCCCCAGGTCAGGCTGCTCTTGGGCTCTTCAAGCCAAGGCCAGCCTCAGCACCCTAAAGCCCCAAGGACAAGGCCAGTTCCAGCTGGACAGCCTGGCAGAGTCACTTCTGATGGGTTACAGTCTTTTCAATTCCTCCTTGCTAATTTTTTCTTAGATATTTTACTTTTTCAAAAACATGAATATCCAAAGAGTGACCACATGTTGAGAAATATAACTTACCATAAAATATCAACGTGATTTGAATTAGCTACTCTAGAGTAAGGAAAAGCATTTGCTGAAAGGATGATTGTTTTCATCTGCCATGCAGCCCATTTGACAGAAGGGGTACCTAGAAGAACGACAGGCTGAGAGTCAGACGTGTGCCCCACCGTTGACTTTGGCACTAAGTTACTTGTGATATCAAGTAACATCAAGTGTCTTAGGTTTCTCATGTAAAGACAAGGGGGTTTGGTAGATGATAGCCAAGGTCTTTTCAGTGCTATCTTCATAAAGTAAATGTAAAGGTTTCTTTATGGTTCAGGCTTCTAATTATTGGGTAAGTGATAAAAGTTAATTACAAATGCTCCATATAACTTAAAATAGACTTCCATCTCAAAAGGAATGCTTTAGAAGCTATGGATTCTTGTAAATATTCTTGGAGGGCCTTTACAAGACTTTCCTCTGGAAATCACTCTCAATTTTGAAAATTTAGTGAAATTTATTTATTAGTAAATAATGTGGTAATGCATGGTATTATTTGAATATATGATGTCTGGTAAGCACAAACTTCACTAGTGAGGAAACTGTGATGCTGAATTCCTGGTTTACATATGTCTCCTTCCAGCTGTGTGATCTTGGGTGGTCACTTCCCCTGCATGGGTCTCATTTCTCCGCCTCAGTTTGCTATCTATGTACTGAAATTGTCTTAGATATCTTTCAGGAAACTTACTAGATAAAGTTGAAAATACAGGAAAACACTTTGTAGTCAAGGGCAAGTAAGATACTACCACAACAGTATTAATATTAAAAATATATATATATGGAAAAACCTCTCAGATGTGTGATTTGTTATATGTGCAAAAGAAAAATAGCCTTTGATGACTCTGAAATACTTATTTCTATCTACCAAAATTCAGCAGTTACTTTTAAGTATTAATACTGGCAGTACCCTACTTTTGGACATAATACATTTCTGAAAACATGCATGAAATTAAGTGTGTAAAGTAGAATAAAAGACTCCATATTTAAGAGAGGAGGATGTCCATTTCCAGAAAGTTAAAAATTCTAACTGATTTGATTCATTCATTAAGTCAGTCAATATATGTTAATTGAGCATTTACTATGTGCCAGACACTATGCTAGATATTGGAGAAATATCAGGGAACAAAACATAGAAAAAGAGAAATGCTACTGATTGGCAGAGCAAGATGGCCAAATAGAAACCTCCAGTGATCGTCTCTTTTCATGAACACCAAATTCAACAACTATCCACACAAGGAAGCACCTTCAGAAGAATCAAAAATCAGGTGAGCAACCATACTACCTGGTTTTAACATTATGTCAAGGAAAGAGGCACTGGAGAGAGCAGAAAAGACAATCTTAACATTGCCTCTGCTACCCCCTAACCGCCCCCAGCCCCAGCAGTGTTGCACCAGCACACTGAGTGGAGAGAGAATCTGTGTGCCTGGGGGAGGGAGAGTGAAGTGACTGTGGGACTTTGTATTGGCACTTAGGGCCGCCCTGGCACAGGGAAACATATCACAGAGCAGAAATCTGCCGGTGCCCACAGAAGGAGCATTTAGACCAGCCTGGCATAGAGAAATCCTCTGCCCCAAAATCCAAGTTCCAGCTAGCCCCCCACTGGCGGACAAAAAGCAGCCTGGGAACCTGACTAAATCCCTAAGGCAGGCAGGCAGGCAGGCAGGCAGGCAGGCGACAAAGGCTGCCATCCTTGGGCAATTCTTACGACTGTGCTGGCTCAGAGCCAGTGGACTCGGGGTGCACATGACCTAGTGAGACACCAGAGGTGGCAGCCCAGCCAGTGCCTGTGTCATCCCTCTCCCAACTACAGCAGGGTGGCTCAGGGAGACTTCTTCCGCTTAGAGAAAGCAAGGGGAAAATTTCAGAGGACTTTGTTTTACAACTTGAGTACCAGCTCACCCACAGTAAAATAAAGTGCCAAGCAGACTCCTGAAGCTCCTGAGTCCAGCCTTTATTTCCTGAATCCAGGCATTTCTGAACCCACTCTGGGCCAGAAGGAAACATGCTGCCCTGAAGGGAAGGACCCAGTCCTGGCAGGATTCACCACCTGCTGACTAAAGAGCCCTTGGGCTTTGAATAAGCATCAGCAGTAGCCAGGCAACAGTCACCACCGCCTTGGGGGAGACTGGGCTGGCTTTGGTTGAGACTAGGCTGGCTTCAGGTGTGACCCCGTGCTTGTGGCCATGAGGGAGTGCCCAAGTCATTCCTCCCCCAACTGTAGCAGCCTAGCACAGAGAGTGAGTGCAGAGAGTGAGAGACTTTGCCTGGTAATCTAAGGAATTCTCCTCTGTCTTACCCTAGTCCACCAGTGCAGTACCACCAAGAGTCTACAAGAGACACAGTGTTACTGGGCAAGGGGCACTCCCAGTGCTGATATGGCTACAGTGACCAAAGACTTAGATCACAGCACCCAATTCCCTTTGAATATCTGGAAAGCCTTCTCAAGAAATATGGGTTCAGGCCGGGCGCTGTGGCTCACGCCTATAATCCTAGCACTCTGGGAGGCCGAGGCAGGTGGATTGCTCAAGGTCAGGAGTTCGAGACCAGCCTGAACAAGAGTGAGACCCCGTCTCTACTAAAAATAGAAAGAAATTATCTGGACAACTAAAAATATGTATAGAAAAAATTAGCCGGGCATGGTGGCTCATGCCTGTAGTCCCAGCTACTCGGGAGGCTGAGGCGGTAGGATTGCTTAAGCCCAGGAGTTTGAGGTTGCTATGAGCTAGGCTGACGCTAAGGCACTCTAGCCAGGGCAACACAGTGAGACTGTGTCTCAAAAAAAATAAAAAAAAAAAACAAAAAAAGAAATATGGGTTCAAAAAAGCTCAGACTGCAAAGATTAAAATGAATACTTAACTCTTCAATGCCCAGACATTGATGAACATCCACAAGCAGCAAGAACACCCAGGAAAACGTGACCTCACTAGATGAATTAAATGAGGTACCAGTGACCAATTGTGGAGTAATGGAGATATGTGACCTTTCAGACAAAGAATTCAAAACAGCTGTCCTGAGGAAGCTCAATGAACTTTGAGACAGCACAGACAAAGAATTTAGAAGCCTATCAGAGAAATTTAACAAAGAGATTGAAATAATAAGCAGAAATTCTAGAGTTTAAGAATTCAATCGACAAACTGAGAAATGCATCAGAGTCTCTCAATTGCAGACCTGACCGAGCAGAAGAAAGAATTAGTGAGCTTGAAGACAGGCCGTTTGAAAATAGCCAGAAGAGAAGGAATAAAAAAGAATGAAGCATGCCTACAAGATCTAGAAAATAGCCTCAAAAGAACAATTCTAGGAGTTATTAGCCTTAAAGTAGAAGGTAGAGAAAGAGACGGAGATAAAAGATTTGTTCAAAGAAATAATAACAGGGAATTTTCCAAACCTAAAGAAAGATATCAATATTCAGGTACAAGAATGTCACAGAACACCAAGCATATTTAACTCAAACAAGACTACCTCAAGGCATACAATAATTAAGCTCCCAAAGGTCATGGAAAAAGAAAAGGTCCTAAGGGAAGCAAGAAAAAAGAAAAAAACAAAAACATATAAAGGAGCTCCAATACATCTGGCAGTAGACTTCTCAGTGGAAATCTTCCAGGCCTGGAGAGAGGCATGACATATTCAAAGTGCCGAAGGAAAAAAACCTTAACACTAGAATATCCTATCCTGCAAAAATATCCTTCAAACATGAAGGAGAAATAAAGACTTTCCCAGACAAACAAAAGCCGAGGGATTTCACCAACAGCAGACCTGTCCTCCAAGAAATGCTAGAAAGAGTTCTTCAATCTGAAAGCAAAGAACATCGATGAACAATAAGAAATCATCTGAAGGTATACAACTCACTGGCAACAGTAAGTACACAGATACACGAAACTCTATTTCTGTAACTGCAGTGGGTATAAAAAACACTTGTATCTTGAATAGGAAGACTAAAAGAAAAATCTATCAAAAATAACTACAACAACTTTTTGAGAAATAGATAGTATAAAAAGATATGGATGGAAACAATAAAACATTAAAAAGCATGGGGGATGGAGTTAGGGGGTAGAATTTCTGTTAGATTTCTCTTGTTGATTTGTTTGTGTGTGAGCAGAGTTGTCATACATTTAAAATAATTGGTTATAAAATGTTTTTTGCAAGCTTCCTGGTAACCTCAAATCAAAAAACCTAAAAGGGATACACAAAAAAATGAAAAGCAAGAAATTAAAACACTACCAGAGAAAATCACTTTTAACAAAGGAAGATAAGAAGTAAGAAAAAAAAAGAGAGAGAGGGCCACAAAACCACCAGAAATCAAATAATATGGCAGTAGTAAATCCTTACCTATCAATAAGAACATTGAATGTGAATGGATTAAACTCTCCAATCCAAAGACATAGAGTGGCTGAATGGAAAAAAAAAAAAAAAGAAAGAAAGAAAAACAAGAGCTAACTATATATTGTCTTCAAGAAACACCCCTC
>NW_012149063.1:9171095-9208639 GCF_000956105.1 Propithecus coquereli
AAATAAACAACCTAACAATATATCTCAAAAAACTAGAAAAATAAGAGTAACCAAACCCAAAATTAGTAGAAGAAAAGAAATAATAAAAGCCAGAGCAGAAATAAAAGAAATTGAAGCCCCCCCCAAAATACCAAAGATCAATGAAACAACAAGATGGTTTTTTGAAAAGATAAACAAAATTGGCACACCTTTAGTCAGACTAAGAAAAAAAGCGAAGACCAAAATAAATAAAATCAGAGGTGCAAAAGGAGACATTATAACGGATATTGCAGAAATCCAAAGGATCATTAGAGACTACTATGAGCAACTGTATGCCAATAAATTGGAAAACCTAGAAGAAATGGATAAATTCCTAGACACATACAATCTGCAGAGATTAAACCAGGAAGAAATTCAAAACCTGTAACCAAAACAAGTAATGAGATAGAAACAGTAATAAAAAATTTCCCATCAAAGAAAAGCTCAGGACTCAATGGCTTCACTGCTGAATTCTACCAAGCATTCAAAGAAGAACTAATTTCAATCCTACTTAAACTATTCAAAAAAATCAAGGAGGAGGGACTACTCCTAAACTCATTCTGCAATGCCCGTATCATCGTGATACCAAAACTAGAGAAAGACAGAACAAAAAACAAACAAACAAACAAAAACCTGCAAGCCAATGTCTCTGATGAATATAGATGCAGAAATCCTCAACAAAATACTAGCAAACTGAATTCAATAACACATTAACAAGATTATTCATCATTATCAAGTTGGATTCATCCCAAGAGATATAAGGATGGTTCAACACATGAAAATCAATCAATGTCCTACATCATATCAATAGAATGAAGGACAAAAACCATATGATCATTTCAATTGATGCTGAAAAAGCCTTCGGTAAAATTCAACATGCCTTCATGAAAAAACTCTCAAAAAACTGGGTATAGAAGGATCTTACCACAACACGATAAAAGCCATATATGACAGACCCATAGCGAATATCATACTGAATGGGGGAAAAAGTGAAAGCCTTTCTTCTAAGATCTGAAATAAGACAAGGAAGCCCCCTTTCACCACTGTTATTCAACATAGTACTGGAAATTCTAGCTGGAGCAATCAGACAAGAGAAAGAAATAAAGGGCATACAAATGGGAAATGAAGTTGTCAAATTATCCTTGTTGGCAGATGATATGACCTTATAGCTAGAGAAACCAAAAAATTCCACAAAAAAAACTATTATAACTGATAAACAAATTCAGCAAATGTGCAGGATACAAAAATCAACATACAAAAATCAGTAGTATTTCTATATGCCAATGGTAGACAATCTGAGAAAAGAAACCAAGAAAGTAATCCCATTTAGAATAGCTACAAATAAAATAAAATACCTAGGAATAAACTTAATCAAAGAAGTGAAAGATCTGTGTAGTGAAAACTATAAAATGTTGATGAAAGAAATTGAAGAGGACGCAATAAAATGGAAAGATACTCCATGCTCTTGGATTGGAAGAATCAATATTGTTAAAATGTCCATACTACCCAAAGCAATCTACAGAGTTAATGCAATCGCCGTCAAAATACCAATGACATTCTTCACAGAAATAGAAAATGTAATCCTAAAATTTATATAGAACCACAAAAGACCCAGAATACCCAAAGCCATTCTGAGCAAAAAGCACAAAACTGGAGAAATCACATTATCTGATTTCAAATTATGCTACAGAGTAGTAGTATAGTAGCCAAACAGTACAGTACTGGCATAAAAACAGACATACAGACAAATGAAACAGAATAGAGAACCCAGAAATAAATCCACACATTTGCAGTGAAATTATCTTCCACAAAGGTGCCAAGAACATGCAGTGGGGAAAGGACAGTCTCTTTAATAAATGGTGCGGGGAAAACTGGATATCCACATGCAGAAGAATGAAACCAGACCCTTAACTCTCACCATATAAAAAAATAAAATTAAAATGGATTAAAAACTTAAATCTATGACCTGAAAGTATGAAACTTCTAAAAGAAAACATTGGAGAAATGCTTCAAGACATTGTTCTGGGCAATGATTTCTTGAGTATTATCCCCAAAGCACAGGCAAACAAAGCAAAATTGGACAAATGGGATCACATCAAGCTAAAAAGCTTCTGTACTACAAAGGAAACAATGAACAAAGTGAAGAGATAACCCAAAGAATGGGAGAAAATATTTGCAAACTACCCATCTGACAAGGGATTAATAACTAAATGAGGAGCTCCAACAACTCAATAAGAAAAAATCAAATAATCTGATTTAAAACTGTGCAAAAGATCTGAACAGACATCTCTCAATAGAAGAAATACAAATGGCTGGCCAACAGGTACATGAAAATATGCTCACCATCATTAGTCATCAGAGAAATGCAAATCAAAACTACAATGAGATACCATCTCACCCCAGTTAAAATGGCTTTCATCAAAAAGACAGGAAATAATGAATGCTGACAAGCATGTGGAGAAAGGGAACACTTATACCCTGTTGGTGGGAATGTAAATTAGTGCAACCACTATGGAGAACAGTATGGAGGTTTCTCAAAAAATAGAACTCTAAAAATAGAACTACCATATGACCCAGCAATCCCACTGCTGGGTGTATATCCAAAGGAGAGGAAATCATTATAATGAAAAGATATCTGCACTCCCATGTGTATTGCAGCACTATTCACAATGGCCAAGATCTGGAAACAACCTAAGTGTCCATCAACGGATGAATAGATAAGCAATTTGTGGGACATGCACACAACGGAATATGATACAGCCACAAAAAAGAGTGGAATCCTGCCATTTGCAACAACTTGGGTGGAACTAGAGAACATTATATTAAGTGAAATAAGCCAATCACAGAAAGACAAATCTCTCATGTTCTCACTCATATATGAGAGCTAAATATTAAAAACAATTGATCTTATGGAGACAGAGAGGAGAATTATGGTTATTAGAGGCTGAGAAGGGTAGCAGGGAAGCAGGGATAAAGTAGGGATGCTTAATGTGTGCAAAAATATAGATAGATAGAATGAATAATATTTGATAGCACAACAAAGTGACTATAATCAACAATAAGTTAGGGTATACTTTAACTAAAAGAGTGGAACTGGACTGTTCTTAACATAAAGAAATGATAAATGCCTGAGGTGATAGATACCCCAATTATCCTGATTTGATTAATTCACACTGTGTGCCTATATCAAAACATCACACTATTATGTACCCATAACAATTAAACATAAAAAATTTAAAAACAAAAATAGAAAAACTACCTTCATGGCCTTACATTCTGGGGGATGAGCGGAGAAGACAGGAACAGACAAAGTAAAAGAGAAGTATATTTAATTCATTAATAGGTAATAAATGAAAGAAATAAGCATGGGAGAATACGGTGTATGGGGTGGGGGTGTTTGTGAAGGGAGTAATTTTTTGGAGTGGTCCAGAAAGGTCTGTGTGAAGAGGTGATGTATGTCAGAATCTGAAAGGCAGAGATGGCTGATGGATCCCAGTTACCTAATAGGCAACTTCAGTTCCATACCAAGAGAAAGTTCGTAGAACTGAACTCAAGAAATGGTGCCAGTTTGCCTGCTTGCTTGTTTGTGCAGGCACTCACCAGTCTAAGGAATGGCCCCATGGTTCTCAATCTAGTTGGGCAGAGGGCCCGTGGTGCCTTCCCTGTGCCCATCAACCATGACTCCTCAATTTCAGTTGTTGGGTTCCCAGGTCTGAATGAGGACCACACCATCACCGTTAAGAGGGAAAATGTATTATTAGGGCTTTGGGTCACTTTCTTGTCTGCTTCCCCATATTGCAGAGTTAAATAATAATGTCCCTTTACAATATAAGAAATAAAAATATAAAAAATGAAATGAAAGTTCAGCTGGCAAGAGCCATAACTGCAATATTGAACGAGTAGCTCCAGGTATAGCTTTTTTGAAGCATGAGATCTGCGCAGCCATCCTCCCCAGCTGGGAGCCCAGCCAGCAGCACAGAACTATTTAGTCTCCCTAATTTGCTCTCCTACTTAAAGTCATAGCCAGGAGAGCATCCTGCAAAGGCACTCTTGTGATTGTTAGCATGCAGGGAATGTATCTCTCTAACCTACTTCTGGAAGCCACTCATTTCATTCCCTAATTCCTTGATATTAAAAAAAAAATGTCCCCAGAGAGGTAAAATGTGACTTAAAATTGTACTTATGTGTCGATGACTGATTAAGAAATGACTGTGCTAGAAATAAGGCCTGAATTATGGCTGGATGAGGGTGGGAGGGAAGAAGCTCAGAAAGGGTGGCTGGGGCTGGGGCACAAGAATAAAGCGTTGGTTGGAAGAACAGCATCACCTCCTACCTTGTTTTTCCCCAAGCTAGCGCTGTCCATGCTAGACAGGAAGGGAATGTACAGGGGGCAACATTGTCTCTGCTCCTTTGTGTGAAAGCCTCTTGGAGCCTGTAAACGCCTCAGGACATCTTGGAGCTCTGGAGAGAGTGGAGGCAGCTCAGGACATCTCTCCATCAGGAGCCTGGAACTGAGTTGGAGGAAGGTGGGGACCACTCCTGGCTGTTCAGTGTAGCCACTGACGAACCAATGCAGGTTTTCCTGCTGAAGGGACCAGGGTGAGTGAGCAGGTCCTCACCTAGTGAATCATGGCCCTGAGATCAATGCGAGGAAGAACCAAGAGAGCCGTTTGTTCAAGGCAGCTAAGGATAGTGCAACTGGAAGTATAATCTAGGCGACCCTAGTCCAGGGGATATGGAGTCAGTGTTGTAGTTGGGACAACTGAGAGGCATACCAGTGTCATAGCATGAGGCTGAAAGCAGGAGGATTGAAAATAGGACAGAGCAAGGGCACAGAAGAATCTGGGGTAAGAATTCAGGTTACAAGAGACAGCATGATTAGGGGCTTTTGGAGACAGGGAGTGAGTACCAGGATTTTCTGGGCAAGCCCAGAGCAGATAACAGGGAAGCGAGATGGAAACTCTCCCAGAGCGTTTTCCTAGTCTGGCGAGATGAACTGCTCCTTAGAAAGGTTCCCATGGGCCCCCACTAAAACGACATCGATGAGACTGCAAACTATATTCTCCTTGCAGATTCATTAGTCTATTAAAAATAAAACTCCAAGAAGTCCTGAAACAAATAAACCCATAATTTCCCCAATTAATTTGACCTTGGACCCCTTTTCTTATCTTGGACCTAATCCATTCCTAGAGGCACACTTCAGGAAACACTTTTTTATAGCTTTCTCCCAATCTGGTTACAGTGAACACCCACCTGAAGTCTCCCTGGCCACTAGGGTGGTGCCCTGCAGAGATCGTGCTATAAAGTAGAGGTTTCCTTGCCTTCCGGACACCCAGGTCCACTGGAGGGCACGGACACTTTGTTCACGTCCTCTAGGACGTCTTCTCCCCTCGCTGCCCCTGTGAGCATGTGGGTGTCTGCTGAAATGTAGCTCAGGGAACATCAACAACCTGTTATATTGGCTCGAAAACTATTATGACTACATTACAGGAACACCTTTGATCTACTGGGAAGGGTATTTTTCTCATAGATGGAGAGAAATGCCCTTTTCTCCCAACTTCCCTACCTGTACTTTTCAAATCTGGAGGGTTTTTTTTCCTTACTTACTGTGATGCTTGACGCTACCTCAAGGCATAGCTGTCAGATAGCTGTACTTTATTGCAAGCGGGTGCTGGCTAACAGACCATGAACCGTTGATAGCTAATATCCTTAGTTACATCTCACCCCTACTGAATACAGGAGCTGAATTGCTAAATTTGTTTTTCCAAAGGACATTGATTAAAGGAGTTGACAAAGCCACTTGAATGCGAAATTTCCAACTGTCTAAAATGAAAAGCTTTCTCGATCTTCCTGTCTTGGGCTGGGGAGAAGGTTTATTTTCCTACTGTGTGTAAATAATGGATTTTGCCTTTTCTGGGAATCCATCATCATAGAGTATGTTGAATACTCAAACAATGGCAGTCTAAATTGTCCTGCAGTGACACTAACTAGCTGGAACTAATTCAGAAATATGCAGGGAGCCTGATGAGGATAACTTTGTGTGTGGGAAGAAGCAACACACCTCACCTGCCTCCATCACAGCTTAGTTCAGCTCAGGACAAATGCTGTCCTGTGCAAAGCTACCCAGAAAATATCAAAACCTTGTAATAAATTATATCCAGCTTTTTTTTTTCTTTTTCTTTCTTTCTTTTTTTAAAAAAGGCTCTTTTTCGGAGAATGTAAAAGCTCAAATACTTTTTACTCATTTTCTTGCAGAGAGCTGCAGGCATAACCCGCAGCAACAGCCAGTAATTAATCATAGCTCTGAAGATGGGAGCACATGTTCAAAGACATTTTCAACTCACTGAAACACGTCATCGGTTTAAAATTCTACCACAGAGCAGAATCTCTGGAATGAAGGTTTACATTCTTTTTGATTTTGATGTACCTACTGAGCTTGGCCAAAGGTGGCTCCTGGTAAGACATCACAGATGGTGGAAGTCCTCATTAGGGATCTAGCACAAGGTGAGCATTTCTGGAGCAGAGTGAGGACAAGCAGCAAGATGGGCAGAGACAGCATGTGACACCAGGCAAAATATCAGGTGAGTATTTTGGCTATGCTCTTTTGTTGCGATGAACGGAGACTCTTCAAGTTATGCAAGTGACTTATTGGAAAGATGCTTGTGGAACAGCATTGGAATGGAAAATGCTCAGCGATGAAGAAGTTCTAGAAACCACCTTGGCTCTCTGTTGCTCTCAAGAGCTAGAGAGCTGCCCTCTGTTGGCTTATCTGCTTATTCTTGTCATCTGCTCCATTCTACCTCGTTGTGGACTGGCCTTTATTGCTTACTCATAACCTCCCTTTCCTTATAATTTCAGGTGGCACATGTTCCCTCTTGCTTTATCCTCTCTCTACATATCATCCTTTTAAAACTTCAGCTCTTATTACTAACTGGCTCGTTCTCTTGGCATTTTCACAGTTCATATTCCCAAGAAAGCAAATTTGACTGGTTCCGATTACAACTATGGGTCGGGCCACGTCTTTGGTTGCTGGCCTACCTATGGATGGCCTGCCTCAGGGTCAGGCACTCACCTCTGGTCTGATGAGCAGTGACCAGGTGGCACAGGGTTACGATGTAGCTCCTTTAGACCTGGCCCTTCCGCAGGGGTAGCGATCAAGCCAGGCACAGTGATCGGCACGTGAGGTCACCCTTGTATTCCTGTTCCATAAATTCAGGAAGTCTCTCAAGCCAGCCGCTCATCCACAAGCCCACACAACTATCAGATGCTAGTTCTACTTCTAAATAAGCCTCTAATCTGCCCTGTTTCATCCTTACCAACACCACCCTACTCAAGGCCATAATTACTCCTGCCCAGTTTCTCCTTAACTAGTCCCCTGCTGACACTCCTATGCCCCTTCAGTCTTGCATCCGTCTTTCTATGCTCTGAATCTGATTGTGTTTATAATATTCAATAGCTCCCAATGGCCAGGGGGAAAACAGTCTAATTCCTTGATGTGATTTAAAAAGTTGATAGGCTTCCATGACTACCTGACCCAGGCCAGCCTCTCCTCATATCACCTCTCCCCATCCCTCCCTTGCTCTCTGCGCTCTGGCTTACTCAACTCCTGTCAATTTCTCCTATACTTCATGTTCTCTCCTGACTTGGGGGCCTTTGTACCTGTTTTTCTCTTTGCCCATCCCCAACTCTCCTCCTTCTCAGCTGGAAGTTCACTTCTTCCAACTTTCCTGACTCCCCGATAGGGTGTGATGAGGCCAGAGCTCATCTGCCATGTTTGTAGTTCCATCCCTGCTCCTGGCCAGTGCTGGCCGTGGTGGGTGCTTTCTGACCATGTCTTGCTGGTGTGTCATTGAATCCCAGCACTTTAGGAAGTGATCATTTCCGTGTGGGAATCAAAAGTGAAAGATAAATAAAAAATTGATTTGGTGAAAGGAAGAGAGTGAAGTGAAATAAAGAAGAGTGTGGCATAATGATTTTGAAAAACTCATGGAGTGTAGATGGACCCTTGAAGGAAGAAACAAGATCTATGGGCTTTGATTGCTGAGACAAATATGCAGCCCCCAGAGGGCTAGTTGAGATCAAAGGATCTCACTGAGGAATTCATCTCAAGGCTATTTAGCCATTAACAACAGCAGGATTTAGGCTCTGGATTAATTTCCTTAGGAGAGAGAAGTTCACCTCCTTTCTAAAACATTTGGAATAGCAGAGGCACTTCGATGAGATATGAACCCAGACATCTGTTTCTTGGGGTTTCCTGGGACAATCTGCGTTCCAAGCAGCTTACCACTCCCTATGTGTTTCCAGTTCCCAGGGCTCTCTGGTGCTTCCTGATAAAGGTTCACGAACTCCTATGGAACAGTTCATTTGCCCTTTGAGAAACTTGGCCTGTGCTCCTCTCCTTGTGTGCCGCCCATAGAACTTGGAGGCGAGAAGAGACTGGCAACCTTGTGCACCTCTGCAAAGGAGAGAGGCTCGCCCCTCTCTGACATTAGCTTTCTCTAAGAGCGTCCTAGAGGAAACCAGCTGTAGTTGTCACCTCTGCTCTACTGGTGTAGAGGAGGTAGTGAGTTTTCACAGCAGCTGCTAGAAGCCTGCAAGTGACACCATTCCCCCATGTGTTTGAATGTGAGAGTCTAAGTTCTTCAGGTGGCAAAATACACTGGAAGCCAAAATGAGGACAGCCCTTACATGGTGTTTAGCAAGTGGGAGAGAGAGCAGGAAAGGGAAACTATAAACAGCTGGGAGTAACTTGGCATCAAGAAACTAGCTTTTTCTAGGTATACAAATTAGCCACAAAATCTGATGGAACCCTTTCCTTCCAATAGCAGATGGTAACCACAGAACAGTCTTGCCACAACCTAGGAAGAAGAAGTTGGCTGAAATCAACATGCACTGCAAGAACTGGAATTCATCTCCATTGACAGGGGTCAAAGAAGGAAGAACTTGGTCTTGGAAGCTCATATGGGTGTTGTGGCCTGAATTAGAAAGGCTTGTAGACCACACCCCATGACCATGTCCCTCCTAACCTGCCTCCAAGTGTCCTGCCAGCCATGAGGTTTGGTGGAAAGCAGCCCTTGTCCTCCCATCCAAAGCAGTGGTGGCCTATCAGAAAAGCAGGGATCTAAGTTATTCATTTCCTTGATAGTTCAGTCTGAAGAGATACAGGTTTCTCACCTCTCGGTCATCAAATCTGAGACTGATACAAGTAAACATTAGCTGCATCATTTAAGTCTTCTTTATTCCTATTTTCCTCTACAAAAAAATAAAACAAAACAAACAAAAACCAAGCTGGGTTATCTATCCGAGCCTGGTTTTTTTAATCTGCAAAATTGGGGGATTGAATTTGTTGAAATTCTCTTTTAATTTTAAAGTTCTATTACATTTCACTCAAAATAGTCAGAGGCCAGGGGAAAGAGGAAGGAAACATTATTTTCACTGATGGGCCATGATGCGAGAAGAGTAATGAGTACTTGGGTGCAGAGTGCACAGCAAGCCTGACTTACAGACTGTGGATGCCCCATTAAATGGTGGCCTCCCCAAGGTCACAGCCTCCTTCCTGGCAGTGTCATCTCTCCCCTCAGCCCCTGCTACTCCATAATGCTATGCATGTCATGGACTCCCTGACAGCTGTTGACTTAACTCTTAACAGACTTTGTTTATTGTTCTCCAAGGTGGATCACAGGCCTGAACCTAAGGCCCACGTGGGTGGAGGCACAGGATTGCTGTAGAGATTTGCATTCATTCTTTTCTCGTGGTCACTGACCAATGTGTCTGGTGAAAGCAGCCCTCCTTTTGGCTGCCTGGCTTCCTCGCTCACAGTCAGGCTGCCTTGGGATGTTGATTTTTGTTCTTGTGCCATTGTTTCTCTGCTCCCTATTTCTAATTTCTTTTTTTCAGAGGCTGACGCAGTTATTTCCACCCCGAGTGCTTGGCCCTACTCTCCAGTTCTGGGCTCTGTAACCCATGGCAACAAGAGAAGGGAAGCAGGTGATCGCACACCACACACACATGCACACACGCATGCACGCACACAGGCACGTTTTCTCTCTCTCTCTCTCTCTCTGGCTCTGCCAATGCTGCAAGGGGCGCACAAAGGGAGGAGTCTCCCCTGGCTGCAGTACCAATTAGAGACACAGGCCTCATGGTGCTGAACGCTCGGGTTTTCCGGGTCACGATGCAGCAGCTGCTGGGAGCGGGGCAGCCTCTCTTTCTGCTGGCTCCAACTCCTCGTGTTTCTCCAGAGCAGCAAAGTAAAATCAGACCTGGAACGCACAGTTAGAAATGGCTTCACAATAGTCCATTCCCTGCTAGCTGGAACCTTATTTTATGTCATCATGGGGTCTGATAGAATCGTGCCTATTAGTAATACCTGAACTTAAATATATTTACAGTAAGAAGAAGCTTCCTTCCATATAATTTTACAAATAGAAATCGTAAGTCATTTAAAATGTGAACTCTCACCCCTCTGCCCCACTCCTGTATTTATGAATTCTGGGAAGCTTCAACCCAGTTCAACAATTTTTTGTTCCGTGCCAAATTTCCTAGTTAGTTTGACCAAAGGATTGAAAAAAATCAAGTGATTGACTTATGCTCAAGTGGTAAAAATCTCTTTTGTATTCATGGACTAGAAATACATGGTGGGGCCGGGTGCAGTGGCTCATACCTGTAATCCCAGCACGCTGGGAGACCGAGGCAGGAGGTCAGAAGTTCGAGACCAGCCTCAGCAAGAGCGAGACCCCATCTCTACTAAGAATAGAAAGAAATTAGACAGACAACTAAAAAATAGAAAAAATTAGCCAGGTATGGTGGCACATGCCTGTAGTCCTAGCTACTTGGGAGGCTGAGGCAGGAGGATTGCTTGAGCCCAGGAGTTTGAGGTTGCTATGAGCTAGGCTGACACCATAGCACCCTAGCCTGGGCAACAGAGTGAGACTCTGTCTCAAAAAAAAACTAGAAATACATGGCGGGCACATTCTTATCTGATTTGGTCAGGACTAGTGGTACTAGATTAATAAGAAAGTCATTTGAAGTGAGGTATCATAAAAGTGCTACATACAAACCCATGTAATACTTTATTTTCACTTAAAACTTACAAATATACATTAACCTCCCACTCTTTTAATGTAGGGCCAAGGTCTGATGCTGAGAGTCCAACTTGTATAAGCTACATCCACGATGCATCACCTACCACTTCCAGTTTTGGTTGAGAAGCAATGTGAGCCCAGAATCGGTCTAGTGTTTACATTTCCCCCTAACTTGACAACAGTCTCATTCCCACTTCATTGAAAAGCAAAGTAACTTGCCATTTTCCCCCCAAACAATTCAACTTATTTTTCATGGAAACAACAACTTAATTTTCTTTTGCATTCATATTGCATTGGTTTACATATTCAATAACATTACAGATGACAAAAACAAATGGAACTGACAAAAACTGGTTTGGGGATAAACACAAGTGCTCTTGATGAGGTGGACATCCAACTGGTGGGAGCAGAGGTGCGTAGACGTGTAAGAGAGCAGCATTCAGTATCACGGAGCAACTAGGAACTTTTAGCCTTTCCAGCACAGGCCGGTTGAATGTGATTATCAACATCAGGCATAGTAGAATGTGACTCCCAATGCTAGAAAGCTAATACCGGCATGAACTTAGGCAGCCCGTTTCACTGATTTCCTCCACACATTTGTTCCTGAACCTGTGTCTTCACCCCTAAGATCAATTCTTCATATTCAACATTTGCACACCTCCACTTGTCCCATTTGCTCCTCAAATCCAGTATGTCTGAAAGCAAGCTCTTCTCTTCTTTTGAGCTGGAGTAGAACATGCTGATTTTGCTAGCAGGAAAATTCCTTCATCAAAGGAAATCTTAAAGTCAGGTTGAAGCCAAGATGAGGGCCCAGGGGCCCAACCTCCTTCATGCTCCTCCAGAATAATCCCAGAGTAAAGCCTCTGAGGATCTCTAGAATTTTTCAGAACACAGATGGAAAACCTTTGGAATAGGTACACTGTATAGGCTTTGGAGCCAGACAGAGCTGAGTTCCATTCATCATTGTTTCACATGTTATCTATGTGACTTTGGGCAAATCGGTTATTATCTGAGTCCCAGTTTCCTCAGAAATAAAGTGGGAATAATATAGCTACCAAGGAAAATTGTGAGCATAAAATGAAATGGTGCCAAAAAGCATTTGGCATGCTGAGGTGCTCAGCAGTGTCTCCAAACCAGTTCATTATTGATGGTCTGTTTCATTTAATGACACCCAGTTCCCAAGGTTCTCAAAGTTTTAAAGTTCAGCCACCAGTGACTTTTCCTTCCCCTTGGACCACCGCTCTTCTACCACATCCATCTAGTCATTTGTGAGGTTCTGCATTTTCTATCCTCTTAACATGATACCCTCACTTTAGCTTTCAGTGTGTTCCCATTGTTACTATCCTAGCTCATGCCTCCATTGTCCTCTAACTTCCTGCTAATTTGTACCCATGAAGTCAGGCTACACACTGATGACCAATGACCTTTTTGCATCACAGCCCTGATTGGGCAGATGGTGCCCAGAGTCCCTCTGTGGTCCCCAGTGGTCAACCACATAAAGTCCATGTGACTGAGGCTGGCATTCAAAGTGTCTCAAGCTTTAGATCCTAATCTCTGACCACTTCACCATCAACTTCCTATGTTCAGCCAAAGTGACTTCTCTCTGTTCTCAGAATATAAGAATCTCTTTCTTCTCCAAGTCCATGACCTCCACTTAGAATGTGCCCCCTCCACACTCTGGCTAAGTCTCATCAACATCTCAAGCCCTGGTGGTACTCTTT
This sequence comes from Propithecus coquereli, assembly GCF_000956105.1. NCBI lineage: Eukaryota > Metazoa > Chordata > Mammalia > Primates > Indriidae > Propithecus > Propithecus coquereli. The sequence continues at coordinate 9,183,919 of NW_012149063.1, forward strand.
TTATAATGCATTTTCATCTTTTCCTGTTTTAAACACCCTCTCCTGTCCTCCAAAGTTTATACCAATCTTCTTGTAATGTTATTGTTTGTGCAAGATTGTCTCCCTCATGAACCTGGCTTAGAACCTTGCCATAGAAAGCTTCAGAAAATGTATCTTGGGTAAATACTCTCTGGTAGATAAAATCCCGATGTAATAGATAAGATCCAGATGAGGAAACAAAACCAAAAACAGATATCAAGCTGTACTGTGGGTTCATAATGTACTATCTCGTTAGCAGTCTCTCAAATGAGGGGCGTGGTTACCCTTCAAGTCTTGGTTTTCCTCCTGGGTTCCACATCAAGCTGTACTGTGGGTTCATAATGTACTATTTCATCAGCAGTCTCTCAAATGAGGGGCATGGTTACCCTTCAAGTCTTGGTTTTCCTCCTGGGTTCCACAGGTAAGCAAGGACAGAAATTAAGCCAAAGGAAACATGATTTTCCTTCACTCTATGTTTCGTTACAAGTTTATTCATGTGTTTTAGAGAGAGAGAAAATAAAACTTCTATAAATTACTGCATTGCTATAACCAAGGAAAACCCACATGCTCTTTCAAGTGTCGCTTGCTGCCATTTTATTTTCTGTCTTCCAAGCTTGGTCATGGGGGATAATTGGCCACAATTTCCTGAACACATATATAGAAAATTATGACCCCAATAACAATTTCTGACTTGCCCACATCAAGTACAACAAATCTAAAACATGGAACATTATAATGAATGGCAGAAAAAGAACTCAATCAGCATTACCAGCTGAGCAGAGCCAAATCTCCCTTATCCTTTTTTATTAAGCTGGACAGACTGGCTAATGGAGGTACGGGGCCTTGGGCTCTGACAACTCACGGAAGCCACCATTAGCAAACAAACATCTGCTTGCTTCCTTCTGCGGTCCCTGCCAGCTGCAGCTGAGCCACAGTAAATTACACTGCTAATTCTATTGGCTCGTTCCTGCACATCTCTAATGCAGAATATTGATTTGTGCTGGGGAGCCGGGGCTTGCAAAGATTCTAAAGGTGCAATTGGGCATAGTCTGACATTTTCTAACACCAGGAAAACCTGTGGTATGGGGAACTGTTGCTGAAGCTGAACGATACCCAGTGACAAGAATTAGAAGAAAAATGCTAAGGTTGAAAACAATGTGTCATTTCATTGAGAGAGTCCCTTTAAGGGTAAGACAGTGGGAATCCCATAGGAGAAGAAAGGCCACCCTTTTAGACATTAGTGGAAGGCAGGATGATTTTGACCCATTTTGAAGCATGGTGGAAATGGAATGAGGAAATATGGTCTATCATTACTGGTTATTTGATGTGGAAATTCTACTCGAAAGAAAAAAAAAAACAACCTTCTAAAATAGATACATGGTTCTTGATTTTCAGGGGCACCGGGGTGTATTGGCTGAGAGCTCAGGTTCTGGGATCCCCTACTATTTAGCAGCTTGACTTTGGTAAGGTTGAGCTTGTTGCTTCGTCTTTAAATGGTAGGGATAACTCACACAGATTTGTGAGAAGGGAATGAAATATTGCATAGCAATCACTTATCACAGCCCCAGCACATCGTTGGATTCACTTTCAGGGTTTGATATTCTTCATCCAGAAAACCTTATAGACAGTAGTTGTACACCCCTACAGGCTTGTTCGAGAAAAACGGAATGGGAGTTTGAGACCAGGATGCCACTGAGAAGAAATCCACCAACCACAACACCCTCCAGAGTTTACTAAGCACCCACTTATCTGGCTGGATGAGGTGTGAGAAGTAGACTCCCCCACAAGGAAATTAACCCACATATGTAAAGCCAATGGGAATAATACCATCAGGCATTCAGGGGTTATCAGGTTGTTTATGAAGTGTCAGGGGCTTGACATAAGCCACCTTGCCCCCAATGTAACAGCTATTGAGTTTCAAAGAATTATTCTCTATGTCATCCTGGTCAATTTAAATTCTACTGTCCCTGGCAGAATGAGGTGTGGAAACAAGATTGGGGATATGTTTCAAAGATGAAGCTGATATTTATTCCAAGAAGATGTTCAGGCAGAAGGCCCTCACCTATACCGACAGCTGCCTGGTGTTTGGTATTGTGACTTTTCTGTAAGGTAACCAGAAGCCCAACACTTGAAACCATGGGGCACCTCAGAAGGTTCAGTAGAACCTCAGGCTTCCTCCTTTCTGAATTCTGAACTATTGACTTTAAAATGAATGTTTCGGGAACTATCCTTTCATTAGGTGGGGAGAAAACCCCGTGTGAGGCACTTTATGTGGATTACTCATTCAATCCACACAACATTTCGAGAGTAGATACCACGATGCCCATTGTGTAGTAAGGGACACTAAAGCTCAGAGAGATTAAAGCATCCAACTGTCTAAGGGATCACAGCTCGCCGAGTGGTAGAACTGAAATGGAATCCATACATGTCCATTTGATTTCAAAAACTATTTTAAATTGCCTACATTATAAGATATATTACAACAGATGAGTCACATGCAACTGCTAAGTTTCAACTAGTTTCAACCTTCAAAATGGCAGTTTCATATGCTGCAGCCAAATACCTCATTTGACCCATAGCACGTTTTATTCAACCTACAGTGTTGATCTAAATTTTTTGTGTAGATATTATAAAGTTATCTAAAAAGGAATGCAAGTAAATGTATTCGAATACTTTAGTTTAATTATTCTCATTTTTCTGCTGCAAAATACCGGGGGGTGGGGGGGAACCTGACTGATCCTACCTCAATGATTCATATATTACTTGACATTTTTCTAATAACTTTGTAATTAATCTTTGTATTTTTTATCAGCTTTATTGTGTTCTGACCAACTGAGCTTATAATTTTGTTTCCCTCTTGTTGGTTGCAGAACTTCAACACATTTTGCCATTATGACTTTTACATTACTTCTCAGTTCTTTCTATTCTCAGTGCAGCAACTTTGCTGGTGTAATTATTGCTCTTTAGACCTTCCTAACATGAGTATAATTTAAAAAAACATAAATTATATGAAACTGTATTAAATTTTCTGGGATCTAGAAAATATTCTCAAGGGAGATGAAATCCACTAAAATAATATATACTTTACATGCATTTTAATAGACGTTTTACTAGAAAAACCCTTTTTGATAACCTGAAATGGCAAAATATATTACTGGTAATGTATACATATATAGGTGAATGTTTGAACATATAAATAATTTACTTAGTAATATTTATTATCTACATTTCAAATTTACAGCTAGTTAATGTGTGGGTTTTTTATAAGCTTTTCTCCCTCCTTCCCCAATAACTCTGTATCTATCACTGTAATCAGATAGCCCTTTTTAAGGAAATGTTACCATTTCTCTTTCCCAATGTCTTTACTTTCAGTTTTTTTCTATAAGCCTTTTGCTCTTGTTTTCTGCCAACTCTATTGAAAAGCATATTTTCTCAATTTACAATTATAGGGACATTCATAAGTGGAATTCAATTATCTTTTGTCTAACTCAGCCAAGAAGAATGTTGGTGAAATAACATTTTTCATCTGCTTAGCACTTTTTATTTTTGGAGAGAACTTTCACCTACTATCGTTTGACATGAATATTACATGTATAGTACCCATGTCTCTGTAGATGCTTTTTTAATTTTAAAAGTCATGTAGATGTAATTGTATGTATTTTAAGCAATGTCTGGGTTAGACTGTCTAGATTTCCCATTTTTCACTAATTATTCAGTTTTGAAATCTTTCCTAGTTTTCAGTCTTTGAATCTGCTCCTGTGAACATTCTCTGTCATGTTTTACTTGTTCATGTGACACAGTAAGGTTCAGTACTCTTTTGCTGTGATACTTTGCAACGAAATTTGCTCTGACAAATGCAAACATTTTCCTGCGCTAGTGGGCGGCGTGCTGGCCACTTTGTCAGAAAGGCTTACCTTAAAAGCTATAAATTTCTGAGAGGTCTAACAAAGCTCAGATGTTTTCAGGTGGTTTTCCTCAAGATAATTTAGATTTAAATATTTGAAAAGAATCCTCTAGAGACAACCTTTTAAAAAAAAGCATATCTCACAAATGATGGAGATGTGGCCAGAGAACTCCCAAAGCTACCACCGTGCTGCAAGAATTTGAACATCCTGTTTTTGTCTTTCTCATCCAACAGCCGCCCCCGTAGTCCCAAGGCGCGTTCCTGCACACTTATTGCAGGATGCCACAGCCATTTCCTTATTTTGTGTAGCTATTTTTATTAGCTGTGTGCACACTGGCTTGGTAAGGGTTAACCCTCAGCTGTGCTGTTGATGTGCCTTAGTCACAATATGTTTCCTTTGAAGCAAGGGTGCAGTGTTTCCAAAGACAATCACTATAATTCTATGCAGATTTTTCCTGATTAATGAATAGGAATTTTCAATTGAATCTTTAAATGAGTCAGAACAATGTAAGAGATAAATATAATCCTTAAATATTTTTATTAAAAGGCATTTCAAATTTGAAAAACTTAGGCATTTTATATGTATCTGATTTATTGCCATCTGTGTTTCTTGAGTCATCAAGCTGTTGTAAAAGTTATATAATGCTTGCAAAAAAAATGATGTGATCTCTTTGTGAAGCTAAATGAAATAAAATATAAAGTTTGTGATACATTAAATCACAAACATAAATATGTACTTTATGGCCAGCTGTTATTTCTAAATGTGCACATTTTAAAATAGAAACATTTACCCAACGTGCTGATTAGCAATTTCCCAGTTCCAAGAGCCCAATTGCATTTAAGATGCAAAAGATTAAAATGCCTAAATAGATGAAGTTAATAGTTCATCTTCCTAAATGCTTTTATATGTTTTAAGTTTTACAGTTTCTTCCAACCCTGTAGACTCAAGGCTGGAACTACTTTGATGTGGATTTGTGTTTTATGCACATGCTTTCATTGGAACCATATCTGACTGCATCTCAGACACCCAGAGAAATGTTCGGCATATGAACGGAGGCCATGTGGCCCCATGCTACTTCACGTTGTGCATGCAGGTTCTTGGAGAAAGTGGACTGTTTTTCCACTACTGTGCTGCAAATATTCAACCTTCATTTTGGCTAAATATCATCTCACTTGCTAACATTCCATCTCTCAATGATTTTACTCCTCCCCCGAATAAAAATTGGTCAAGGAGAACATGCAAGATTATGTTGACTGTAAAATACAATTCCTCAGGGGGACCTTATTTGCTCATCCATATAGCATCTCTATCTCCATAGATAGAGCAGAATTTGTAAATGCCTCTAGTCCTTTAGGACACATTGGCAATTGGCAGTTCAAAAGTTCATATGATGCCATATGTCCCAATAATTTTTATCTACATCTAAAACAATGCAGGACTGTCAAATAGAATCCTGCATGCAAACAAATGATGGAATGCAGGGGAACCCTCTGCTTTAGCCTTTCCCTCTTTGTCCGACAAGCTAATGCAATAAGGCCAATAATAAAAGGTTGTGTAGTAGACCTAAAGCCTGTGACAGATAAAAAAGAAATGTTGGAAACCAATGAAGCTTTTGCACAATTAGATTTTTTGAGGCTGTGCTGTAAGGATTGCCCAGAGCCTGTTCAGTCCTGATTGATGGTAAAATCATAACTACATCATATTAGCTCCAGAGTTCACTGACAGGTTACTACAGATTAATATTGCCACTGCTGTTCACTTACCATCAAACCAGGGGAAATATGAATTGAGCTGTTCTTCTAACAAACCCCGCATATTAAAAGGTAAGGTGTTCTACTGAACAATCTCCCTCTGCCACTGAGGAAAGACACAAACAATGTCTATCTGAGAGATCTGGAGATACATCCCAGCATACTAATTAGTTCTCAGCTAGGAGAGCTCAGCTAGGGCTGGCTAACGACCCTTCATGTGAGCTTGTTCCTTCAGAGCTCTTGGCTACAGGATTGCAAACGACACCCTAAAACGTGGAGCCGCAAACCTTGCTGATTTAAATGCCGGCTGCCAGGCAAATTGCAGTGACATAAATTTGGCCATGTGTTTTGCATTGTGTGAATACGGAACAGGGGACGCCATGGAGCTGAGTTTTGTTTGCATAGGACTCTGGAGGTTTGGTGGGCTATTTTCAGAAATGCTATTCATGGCAAGGGGTGAGGGGATCTTTTGCTTTACTTTGAAAATGCTGAACATATAAGAAATAAACATGTTGCTCTCCTAATTAGATCGTGCTGATAATAATGACATCCTAAAATGAAAACATTTCATCTTTTTGCTATCCTAGGCCTTGGATAAAAATTCGACTGTGAAACAAAAACAGAGCTCAGTACCCAGTATCTGCAATGGAAGGATTATTCCTGATTAGGAGATGTCAGTAAGGAACCACTGGAGTAAGAGAGGTATTTGCACATCTTGCCTGGTGTGATAACAAGAGCCCAAGCTGGCTTGTGGCTGGAGACCTGTGCCTTTGGCTCCCCGCTCAAGGTGCTTGTCCTCCCATGACTTGGAATGTAAGGGAGGGGGTTGAACTAGGTGATCCCCAAGGTTCCTTTCAGCACTGTTATCCATTTTGCAGGCCCCAATATCTTATAGACTAGACCGTGTTTCTTTACAGGTGGCCCTTGGATTTCGGCATCGGCATTTCCTGAGGAGCTTGTTAAAGATGCTGAGTCTGAACCCCACCCCACATGGTCAGGTGTATATTGAAGCTTAAGAACATAGCCAAGAGGGATAGCAGTGACTTGGCTAAAGTCATTGTAGACCTTACCATTGTTTTAAAAAGCATATGCAAAGAGCTAGACAGTTAGCCAGAGCCTGGGGAAGAAGAAAATAATGTCTTTTTATATATTTCAAGAGAATCTTTAATCTGTTATTTGAATTTATATTATCCATTTATTTGAAGAGAAAATGGTGACCCTGGAATGATAAACTATAAACTCAATGGCAATGATAGACTAGGAGAAGATATCTGCAATGCTTAAAACTGATTCTGGAAAAAAAGAAAACCTGGCACTGATTGTTATCTAGAATGTACAAAGAATTGCAAATTAACCAGAAAAAGACAAGAAATTCCATAGAAAAGTGCACAAAGGATATGAAGCTCAAATGGTGAACTGGTATCAGAAGGGATGCTCAAGTTCACTGGTAATCAGAACAACATAGACTTTAGACAAATTAGACAAATTAGAATGTCAAAAAATTTAGAAAACTGGATAATGCCATGTGTTGGCAAGGAAGAGAGGTTGTGGAAACTCTTTTTCATTGTTGGGGAAGAGGAAATGAGTATGATCATTTCAGAAAACAAGCTGGCAATCTTTATGATATTAAGTATGAGTAATTCTTAATGAGTAAGGTGGCAAGAGGCCCTTACTTACCCAAGATAGCAGGGAAAATCTGAGGTTCTGGCATAATTATTAATAGTGCCTATTTTCACATCCCAAAATGTTCTTAGGAAAATAAATTTTATAGTCACCCAACATCTGCAATCCCACTTCTGAACACATATCCCAGAGAAATTTTCACAAAGGGACCATAAACAAGAATGCCTTTTTAGCATTATTTGTAATAATGGGGTACCAAGCTTGTCACCCTCCACCAGGGGAATGGATACATCAACTAGGTGGCTGCATTCTACGTAATACCATGCAGTAGATGGAGGCAATATTTTAGATGTATATATAGCAATATGGATAAATTTTAAAAGCCAAATTACAGTGAAAAAAGTAAGAAAGGATGAGATTTAAAGCAAAATTCCATTTGTCCAAATTTTAAAAACAAATTCAAATTTGTTAAATACAAAATAATAGGAGATATACAAAAATATATGCACATATCAATAACATCAAAATGCCTATGTGAGGGTGAGAGGAATAGGGGATGAGGATCTGAGGTGAAGAGGAATAAATAATGAAATAAGAGGAGGATATTGGGTAGAGTTATGTGATGTGCTATAAAAAGAGGTGTAGGATTATTATAGACCTCTGCCCTTAAGGTCAAATATGAAGGATAAAAGAATGACTATAATTTTAATTTCTGTCTGTGGGTAAGTAATGGAAGATTTTTCCTTCAAAAAATATGATTGTTAGCAGGAAATGATAGTTCATATATAGGAAGGCTTTTGAGTCTGTCCTGTACAACTTATTCACCAGGAGGATGGAAACTTTGGTCCAGATAATTCCACTGTCTAATAATCTCCTGATAGTAGAGCCTCTGACATCGTTATCAATGAGTAACTCAGATTTCACAGCAAGGAGTGAAACAGATGGTATTTGTAAGGTACATATTTTTAACTCTCTCCTATAACTTTCAATGGCTCCCTATTTCCTATAAAATGAAATGCCTCAGCTTGGCAGTAAAGACCCTCAACCATCTGACATCAAATGCCCTCTCCCATTTATTTCCCTAATTTCTCTACATTGTTCCTTTGCTCTCCTGAAATGGACCTTCTGTCTCTGTCATTGCTCACAACATGTGTCCTGCCTGGTGTACCTTTCTATCCCTCTTTCTGTCTCAGTCTTATTCACTTTCAGGACTAGTTTGAGGTAGAGATCTATAGAGCATTCGTGACCATTGCAGACCCAAGTGGCCTTGACTTTCTCCTTCATGCAGCTGTTGTAGTGCTGCTTGAAATTACAATTATCTTTTCATACACGTGTGTTCTCTGCAGGGACTACGTTATACACACTCAACACCCTCTTACAAATAGTCCTAAGCCTTTTAAAAAGCATATTTGAATAAACATTTACTGACCCCCTGCTTTGAAACTGAGGGAGGACACAAAGATTCCTGGGATACAATTCCTGACTTCAAAAGAACTTATAGTCCAATGGAGAGACATGTCAATTCCCTGAGACAAATAAGAAAGTGGAAAATGTCAGGAAGTATCTCAGGGAATGGGCTAGGGCTGTGGAGAGTGACACATGGAGGCTGGATGTGGATCTGAGCAGCCTTCCAGTTTCAGGTCGGACCTTAACCGTTTGTGTACACTGCTGTAAATCTAGGCCTGGCATGTCACTTCAGAGCTGAGGAGAGTTAGACACATAGAAATTCTTCAGGAAGGTCTGCTGGTGATGGTGACTACAGGGTCATACAGTGATTTCCCCACTACATAGCCAAGGCACCTCTTTTCTGTCTGGAGTATTCTAGGGATAAAATAATCGTTGAGTAAATCTGAACTTTGCAGAAGGAAGTGTTAACTGAAAACTGAGAACTGAGAACAGGGAGTGGTGCTCTCGACTGATTTGGGACCACAGCCCTGATTCGCATGGCAGGAAAGTTTGTCATTGGGTTGTATTTCTGTGTAAAGCAGGAAGGCAGTAAGTAACAGAACACCCCCCTAAGAACGGGCTAAATAATAGAGGTATTTAATGATCTCATATATAAAGATGTTTGGGATAGGTGGTTCCACAGATGATTTAGTGACTTAACCATATTATTGAGGACCCAGCCGCTTCCTCCATTTCTACTCTGCCATGCTTAGTGTGTTTCCTTTGTCATCCTCAGACTTACTACATCTTGCAGGTGGCTGCCATAGTCCTAGACTTCACATCTTCGCGAAGCCATGTTCAAAGGCAGGGCAGCAAGAAGGCTTCTCTTCAAGATCACTCTCTATTTGTCAGAGAAGGACATATTTTCCAGAAGCTCCTAGTGTGCTTCCCCTTATATCTTACTGGCCAGACTGGGTACGGGGACATGACTAGCCACAAAGGATGTTGATTGTTTTAGTGCTGTTTTAAGAGGCAGGCTTTGTCAGCATGGAAGAAAGAGGAGGGGTTGGTGGACGAGTTGGCAATCAACAGGAGTCTTCCACAGATCACAGAAGTAGTGGGTTTCCCATAAACAATGAACCTTTTCTGCAATTTCATGCCACCACCTTATGGAATAAAATCATGTTCATGAGGAACAGATTCTCACAACTGTCAGACCCAGAGTCAAGCCTCTTTTCTTTGCTGGGTGGTGGGAAATTTTCTTTCCTCTATTCTTTCATTCCTTTGCCCAAATACTTACTCTTTATATATTTATTGAGCATCTAGCAGATATTCTTAAATTTTTTTATATGACAAAGCCCTTTGGCAGCCAGATGAAACCTAAGGATGCCCACTCAGAATGTTTTTTCAAGCATTCAATAAAGTACACAGAATTATAAAGGAAACCAATTACATTGAAATACAATTTGCCTTTGGACCCTGTGGCCAGATCCTGTGTTGGTGCTAGGGTATAAAATAACAGGAATTAAGGAAGGAACATTGGTTTCATGAGCTTAGAGTCTAGTGGAGGAGCCGGCTAAGCCAAAGGTGACTTAAGACTCTGATAAGATATTCTGGGAGCACACATGAGGACACCCAGATCAATCTTGGTTAGGGTCGGAGGAAAAGAGAAAGATTCCTGGGTATGTAAGAAGATATCCAAAGGAATCAACCAGGAAAGAGCTAGTGGAAAATTAGTTCTGGTGAGAAAGAAAAGTAAGTGCGAAGAGAGGCAGTGAAAAATTTAGAGAACAATTATAGTTCAGTATTTCTGGAGCCTAGAGGCCAAAGGGCTGGCTGGTTCTGGGGAGCTGGGCAGAGATGAGCTCAGGCCAAAACATTCCTGAAAGAGTCTGGTGCTGTGTTGAATGAGTTTATTATATGAGGCAGCTTTGACAAGTGAAGACAAGTGACAAGACTAGTGACCTTGCTGGGTTTTGCTCACTGTGGCATCTGCAGTCCTCAGCACAGTGCTGTATTAAATAATGGTTATCTCTGGGTTTCTAATTCCTAGTCCAGCATGTTAAAATACATTTTATGAAGACTCAGGCGGCCGCGTATGAGAACATGCTCAGTCAGTTCCTAAAACAGAATCTTCTACAACTCTTATTCCTCTCCCCATCATATGCCTGGCTTAGAGTGGCTGCCCCACTCTTCCATCTTTGGGCAAAAAAGTCAAATTCTTGGCTGCATCTGTGGGATACAGGTGTGAATGGAGCCCAAGTATTGAGGCTCACCCAGGACCATGTGGGAGGCTGAGTGGGGGCACTTGCCTGTGGGGCCACCACACAGATTCAGGGCTCTTGCCCTACTCTGTCACCAGGCTCCATGAAGCCATCCAGTGGCTGCTCCCTTTGTCCACTCGTTTCCTATAAAAGTACTAGAGTCATCATGCTCTAGATTTCCAGAGTTTCCTTGGCCCCCTCTATCAACAATCCTCAGAGTTCACAAAAATGTGACTTGTGAGGTATTTTACATATTAGTATGCACCTGTCTCCCAATATTCAAGATACGAAGTAAGAATGGATAAAACATCCAGTGGGAATAGGGAACCTGGATTACCTGAGAAGCGGTCATGACAGTCAGACATTAGAATTGGAAGGAAGCTTTGAACGTGGCTAGTCCAACATTTCCCCCTCACTGAGAATCATTTTACAGTTGAAATAAGAAAGTCGGACTTGATCGTGTCAACTGTGGCCCTGATTAGGGTTGTAGAAGCTAAAATGTCTAACCTCAAAATTTAGCATCTTGATCGCTAAGATTAATGGCTTGGAATATATGTCTTTGGAAGTCCTGGCTAAGCATAAATTCTGTGAGTTTGAATGACACCAAACTCTTTCAGTATACATGAGTCTAATTCTCACTTAAATTGTAACCTTCTTAGTTCTTCCAAAGACGGATTGACATTTAGCTAAAATTTTTAAATTGATCCACTTTTTGTTATATGGACACTTTTTTTTTATGGTTATCCTATGATTCATGCGTCAATTTGCTGCAAAAATCTCAGGTAATGTGAAGGAATTGTTCACATTTCATAGTGGAAACATAGTAGTTTTTCATTTCCCATGTCAGTTAAAATATCTCCTAGATTCTATATTCTGCATTAAAAAAAAATCTAGCAAACATGTACATTTTCTGTTTTGGAGCATGTTAGAGAACTTTGCACTATGAGCAACGTGTTTGTGAGAAAGTAGTAGAACTGGGTAAAATTCACATAAGCTGGTATTCTCTATTCTAGGAGCTAAGAAATGTCATTCCGAGTGATAAAAAGATCCCAATGTCAGTAGCCTCCTGATTTGGTTGAATCAGAGCCCCAGCTCATCAGTTAACTTCACTATGTCTGATCCTTCATTTGCAAAATGAGAGATAACCTAACTGACAGCCAGATAAAGAGGAATAAAGTTTGCAAAGCACTTAAGACATCTACAGAATGATTTGAAGAGAAAAAGATAATAATCCACTTGGATTATTCTTTGATGACATGGCGGATTGGCCTGGCGACATAATTTATAGGCCCCTTTCTTTGTCCACAAAAGGCTCTTAGGATCTGTGACCGTGTTTCCCTGGAATTGTACTAATTTTTGGCATGTATCAGGCCCTGACCATGACCTAGATTTTGAACAGAAGATCAAGTGAGGCCAGATCAGACCACCAAAGTTCTCTTGCTTCGTTTTTTCTTTGCTTTTGATAAATACTACAGCACATAAATGTTTAAAAAGAAAAAATATAAAAAAGGTGTCTTTAAAGCAAAATCACAGTTTGAAAATTTTGTCCAAGAATCCTTGCAGATGGGCAGTGAAAGTGAGTGAGGTGAGCTGTTCTTTTGTATGGCAGCTTATAAAAATATCAAGGGGAAAAATGTATATATTATAATTATACGAGAAGGGAGCTTGTGAAGAAAGTCAGGCACAGAAATATGGATTTCCAAAATATGAAAGACATTGAGTAAAGCAGTGCAAATATTCTACAAGTTTCTAATTAGGTTTTTGACTGTGGAATTTGCCTTTGGCTAGAGCAAGAGCCCAGCTGTTTTACAACAGGGTCTTTTGCCTCCTAGCAACATGCAGACAAGACAATGTGTGCCTTAAATAGCAAGGCTATTTTCAAGGGCTACATCTCTTGGTTGTCTACAGTTTCAATAACACATTTTCTGGAATTATAATTCATGTTGCACAGCAGTTATTTCTTTTATTGTTTGTTTTTTTCAAAATTTTGGCCTAGCAATAAATTCTTATGGGTTTTATTTTTTGATGCATTAAGTTTAATTGAAGTACAAGACTTTCACTTTGAGGTTTTGGTATTTTTTTAAAAAAATCATTGGTCTTTAAATGGAAAGGTTTGATGGAATATTAAATTTGATGAATCATAGCAAGTGTCTGTGTTTGTTAGCTTTTATAGATCACATTAAAGAATTCATTAATAAAGTCACACTACATTGCTTTGAGTAGGTTCTAAAAGGTTAACGACTTGATCCAGGCTGGTGTTCTCAAGCTTTGCTGTGAGGGTGGCTTGTGGCAAACTTAGTTCACTTTGAAATTGGAATACAAAAGAGAGATTTTATTTCCTATCTCAAAGTCTAGAAATTTCTTGGTCCTCTTTCTCTTTTCCTCTTCCTTTCTCTTCTTCAATCATTGCCCAAAATCTTACGCACTCAGAAGTACATGGTTTGAAGCTGCAGGAAACCCTGGGGGAGCAGTGGTATCACCAAAAAAATCACCTTCCCTCCTGGCTGCTCCTACAATGACCTTCTAGCAGACAGAAGCTGACTCAACTATGAATCACTCCTTTTGAAACAAGAGTTGTTATTGGAGAAATATATTGTTAACTGTTTGATTGTTTTTTCCCTCGAAGGCTCTGTTTTGGAAGACAAAATATTTGCAAGGCTCCCATAAGAATAACTTATACAGCCCCTATTATGATATCATCTATCCAGAGAACACCCAATTATGTATTTGTTGACTGACTGAATAACCACTGGATTCAAGACTCAGGGATGCATATTCTCCTACTCTGTGGCTAGGAGCATTTGGAGTAATTATTACACTTGAATTGTTTACCCCAGAGAATTTTTGAGTCAAACTTTTATTTTATGTATTAGAGACAGCATTAAATCAAATCAGACTGGAATTGTGTGGCTACTTTAAAAATTTGCTCAATTGTGCAATTTCTTAATATTAAGTAAAGGCTCTGGAGACACTTCATGAAAATTCATGAAATCTGTATTCTTCTCAGAGGAAACTCTTTCTTGACAAAGTCAAGTGTGAAGGTAAATTTCTCTTAAAAAGAGACTTGTCCAGTGCCTTGATTCTGTTGGGAATTGTTAGTAAAATAAATGACTCAAATTGGTTTTGTATGGGAGACAAATCAAAGCATTTCCATGGGGTTGCAGGGCTGACCTGCAGTAGCTTAACCATTTCCTGAGCAACTAGAAGCTGCTTGATTGGATGGGTGATAGTTCCCATGTTAGTCATTGTGGAGAGAAAAATAAAAGTTCATAAAAAAGAGGCCACCAAGGGTTATACAGCTGCAATTGTTTCCAGGCTGAAACAACTTTGTATCTGTTTATTATTGTCAGTATCTTGTTATATTGTTCTTTCAGAATCAATAAAAGCTAAACTCCCGGCATGGTTTTACTACTAAACTCTCCTGGAAGGATGTGTAGTACTGAAAGTCAAGAATGGCAAAACAGGGACGGAGGCAGAACTCACGGTAATGAGTCAAATTTAAACCCAGTTTATTTAACAACGCTTTTCTGAGAGGAAGTTGTTCTATTTATGTATAACATATGGAAAGATTCTTGGTCTTTTTGGGTTTTTTTCTTAATGTATGAGGTAAATTTGTTCTTCAGAAGAAAAAAAGAACAAACCCCTATAATAGGGATGCTTTACTTTTGACTAAGAAAGGCTATTTTTAGAAGATTCCCGACTCAACTTTTCTACACTTGTAAGAGGTCCCAGCTATCAGTCATCACGTGAGGCTCAATTTATCCTATTTAATAGTAGTTTTTATATTTAATGAAAAGGTGGTTTTATTAAAACTAGTTTAACAAGCATAATCATTTACATTTTTCTTTTAGTATTGTATCATTCATTCATGTCTATTTTTAGCATGAGCAAAATAGACACTATTAAGTATATAATACTTGCAATGATTGCAATTCCCAGAAATAACTGTCACCAGCATCGGAGTCGAGGGTTGGACTGCAGTCCTGCTAAAGTTGTGGTGTGCTGGTAAATATTTAACAACCAGCTCATGGGAGTGGGGATAAGGAGAGGATGCATTGGCCAATGTCCAAGATATAAATGCTCCCATCATGGCTAATTTGAAACTACCAGCCTTCTATGCTGAATGAGGAGTTGGGAGGGGATGTACACAACTGGGTCTTGCCAGACAGTTATGAGTTGGCTTCATAGACGCCTCCATAAGTTACATGATTGTGATTCTATGATTATTTAACTGATTAGAAAAGGAGAGCCCTGTTGGTTGAATTTTTTTTACCCCAGATCTATGAAAACAATTGTAAGACTAGAAATGCTGCCCCTTGGTATCAATATGGGCTGACCTTATCCAAACACTGCAAGAACGAGTTCTGGGACATTTCTTTTTCTAAAAGCTCTTGGTTGAAATCACTTTAACAGAATGTTCTAGGAAAGAAATTCTCTGCATGAGGAACAATGGAATGGTAAATCATTATTATTATTTTTCCCCAGCTCTATTGAGGTATAACTGACAAAAATTATATATATTTAGGGTGGTATAATGTGATGTTTTGGTATATGTGTACATTGTGAAATGATTACCATAATCAAGCTAATTAACATATCCAGCACCTCACATAATTACCATTTTTCTGAGTATGTGGTACGAACACTTGAAATCTACTTTCAGAAAATTTTAAATATACATTATTATTAACTATAGTCAACATGGTATACATTAGGTCTCCAATACTTACTCATCTTACAATGCAAGATTTGTACCCTTTGGCCAACATCTCCCCAGTCCCTCCACCCTTCAGCCCCAGTAATCAACATTCTACTCTGGGTTACTCTGAGTTCAGCTTTTTTTAGATTTCACATATAAGTGAAATCATGTGGTATTTTTTTTTCTGTGTCTGGCTTATGTCACTTAGCATAATGTCCTCAAGGTTCATCCATGTTGTTGCAAACCGCAGGATTTTCTTCTTATTTAGGGCTGAATAATAATGGAATAGTAAATTATAAAGGGTGATCTACCTCTGAAATTTAAAAAAGTTTATTTTTTAAGATATGGTCTCATTATTGAAATCAGAGACTCTGTAGAATGAGGGCATCTTTGAAGGACTCATTCATAGGGTCAATAAAAAATGATGGGCCAATGAAATCTCTAGATCTTTCACAGAGAAACAGGAAAAATAGGATCCATCTATGTGTGTACATGCGTGTGTATATGTGTGTGTATACATATGAATGCGTATGTATATATGGTTAATCATATCTCTAAGGTACTTTAAAGAAAGTTATATGGAGTGAGACTTATCATTTGCAGCTGTTTAGGAGGAATGCCTGCAATGCGAGCAGCCCAGTTTTGAAGATAACAGATTTATGAGTTGCAGGAAGCCAAATGTGTGATCACTTGGACCAGAATCTGTTAAGTATCATGTTGCTATTTCTCCCCTTTTTTCTTCATCTTAGGTCACATCTCAAATATGAACGTCACCCGGAGGTTACCCAGGTGATCTCAGCCAACCCAAGTGTGCAGCTGTGCAGAACTTGATCTTGAAGGACAGATGGCATCAGGCAGAATTCTTTTATACCTTGCACTGGCCAGGGCTAAGTTTCTGACATTTCTATCTACGGACAACAAAAGGCTTTCACTGCAAGCTGCTTTCTGATGCGTGCTTAAAACCAAGTCAAACGCATTAAAAGGGTAAAGAGGCACAAATTTGCTCACTGTGCTCTGTAATGAATTAAATAAAATTTTGATGAGAGTAGATGGAAGGAGAAGTAGATTTTTAAAAATCTTTCTGTTCTCTCCTCCAAAAACTGGATTTAATATTTATTTCAGGTTGATTCTAATTTTCTATTCATTCCAATACACATTATATTTATATTATATTTTCTTTAATAAAAAGACATTTTAAATAAAACATTTAATATAAATTATATCTAGCTGAGTTTGATCTCCCTTTCTGATCTGAATAATAGTATGATTCTTGCAATCCTAAACCTTTCCTTAGCAAAACTTAATGTCACTAGGACACGATATACTTTCATGGATTCCCCTCCAAATTTTTCCTTTTTCAACTACACTATTTTCTCAGAACTCCTTCCCTCTAGAGTTACCAAGATCCTTTGAAGTATTGTCTGACTTCAGAACTAAGGCTTAAGCACCTTCTTTTCAGGAGATTTAAAATAACTCTTATATCCTTCTAATTTAGTACTTCATTCCACCATGTATCCACTGCAGTCCTCTACATCCATCATATTTCTGAAAAATGCAAGACAAAATTTCTGAAATTTAGCAGTTAATTTGATTGTTATGTGCTTGAATGAAAAAAAATAGTAATAGCTAACATGTCTTGAGTGTTTTTACATCCCAGGCATTGTTGTAAATGCTTCATGTGCCTTCATCACTGACAGTAATTTAAAGGAGATAGGTCATATTCTTACCACCATCTTGGTTTTCCAGATGATGAAGCTGAGGCACAGGGAGATCTTGGAAATTTTGTAAAATCACAGGACAAGTCAGTGTAGCCGGGATTCGAACTCAGGTTGTCTGACTGGAAAGTCCACATGTTTATCCACCATTCCATGCTTCACAGAGAAATCTTATTGTTGTTTTGAAAGCTCTATCTAACCAAGGCAGTGTGTGAAGTGGATAGAACACAGGAACAAGGGTCAAAAGATGAGCCCTTAATCTGATGTTTTTCATGAATTAGTTGTGTAAATTTGGACCAGTTGATGTCTCTGGAAAAACCTAGGCAGAAATTCATTATATTAAGTTCTTAACAAGGATCTTATTTATTTTAAATAAATACTGAGGCTCTCAGTGGGAGGCCAATTAAGCAGAGCTTTTAGGATCAATATCAAACACAGTTCTGGGATCAGAAATGTGGTTGACACAGAGCTCCATGCAGGATTCGTGAGTTGAGTTCCTTCTCTGCCTTTCATCAGATATGAGATGGGGCCAAGTTAGTAGTCAACCTGCCACCATTTCCTCATCTGTAAAATGCAGATAATAAAAATCATCCACCCCAGAGGGTCGTTGAGGACAGATGAACGGTGCACTTAAAACCCTTAGCAAAACATATATATGGTTCTATTATATATATGATTCTGTGAGGTCACTATTACTAGCTCCACTATACAATGAATAAACTGAGGCTTAGTGAAGTTAAATACCTTACCCAAGGTTATTCTTCTTCTAAGTGGTGCAATCAGCATTCTAATCCAAGCAGATGAATGTTTAACTAATACAATATCTTTCCCCTAGGACAAGAAGGGCATTGTATGTTATCTATTACCTGAACTAACAGTTCTTTTTCCAGGATATCTTCCACCTTCTCACAATTCAGTAGCCAAAGGATTAAACCGGTACTCGGAGAAGACTTCTGGGATTCCCCTCCCACATGCCTGCAATTCACTGTGATTGGATAGAGTCTGCCTCTATTCTCATTGGTCAGTGCCACACACACACACACACACACACACACACACACACAGAGTCACAGATGCCATCACCAAGCCTTGGTTTCCTTTTCTGGACAACAAAAGAGAGTAAATGAGTGCAATCTCAAGTCTCCTTCTAACTTTCAAATTCTACAGGCATAGGGCCACCCTCCTGGCCCTATCCCACTTCCTACATGCCCACATAGATAAACTTATTTTACTAAAAGCTAATTCCTATTTAATACACAATATTGAGAATCAGAAAGAGGCTGGAAGAAGGCAGACCAGAGACACCAGCTGCCAGATCATCTCAGAAAGAAGAAAAGTTTTAGATGACAAAGAAAAAACAAACAAACATAGATCAGGTATAATTTCAAGGGAAACATGCCAGAACCTACCAGAGATTCCACGGGAAGAAGTTGCAGAGCAGAACACAAAGGAGCAAGGTATCGGCAGAGATCAACCCTGGAGAGGCTTGGAGTCCAGTGAAAAGGGTAGGCAGAACAGTTTGTTTCTCCCTCCTTCTCATCTCAGACGGTGGGTTCCCGAGCTGCTGGAGAGACTTTCTGCCCACATGAGCCCAGAGGCTGCTGCCGCCAGTGAGCTAGGAGGTTCTTGTGGACAAAGCCTCAGGCTCCCACCTCTCTGTGGCACTTCCCACCCCAAAGACCTGAACCACGATGACAGGCACCATAATGCTTCTCTACTCACCATGTGTCTTTGCCCTCCCCAGGGGGCTTCAACTCCTCAGGTTTCATCTTGCTCATTCATACACAGACATTTCCCAACTCTGGCCCAGACTGCAGGAGCCACGGGGGTCCAGTGGGTCCCAGGTGACCTGAGTAACTCCAGTAACTGGACATTATGGGGGTGGGAGAACTCTCAGAGAGAGGGACGGGCATGACCAGAATGCTGGCTTTCCTCCACCCAGACTCTTTTGCTCCCCTCCCCGTATCCACCCATGGCTGCTGAGAGAGACAATTGAGCCATCACATTGAGGCTTCCACAGACAGTGGGGTCCAGACTTTTCTTCTTGGGGTCCTGCAGCAGACTGAGGGGTTCCTGGACTGTGAGCTCCCTGCATGCCAGCTCTACCTAGTGCTGCTTTCCCAGCTGATCCATCAGAACAGGGAACACACTGAGGCAGAGGGACATCAAACCTGCTTGGGCACCCTGTGAGCAACTTGAGACCAGAGCCCTTCTTCCTGGCATGGTCATGGACTGATCTTCGGGGACCAGGGGATGGACCTGCAGGTCAGATCTCATACCCCCAAGTCTCAACTGCATGGCTCAGGGGCAGAAAGGGGGGATTTGTGAATTCGTCTTGGGAGGTGAGGGAGCCCACATAGGCAGATCAGGAGGAAGAGTGCAGTGTGGGTCCTAGCTACTACATGCTCATGGGGCACCCCTCCCCACGGGAGGACCACACTCTCAGCTCAGGCTGGGGGATTCTGGGCAGAGAATATCCTGGCCCACATCACAGTTGTGGGGGAGCTTGACTGTCTTAAGCTCCTGCCTGCTGGCAGACACTGGAGGGAAATCCTTTGGAGAAAGGGAGGGTGGGGAAGAACAAGGCCTACTCCAGACTGCCAGACTGTGAATCTCAGATGGTCCCACCTCCACAAGCAGACTTTCTGGTTGGGTGGGGCCACTTCAGCCTCTCCCTGGTGGTTTGCAGACTTCTGATCCCTACCAAAACAGCTACCTTGCCAGCTTTTATGGAGCCTGAGGGTAAGCTCACATAACCCAGCCCCACGCATCCACAATCCCTCACCCACCTCTGCTGAGGCAGAGAATAAGGACTCACCTGGAAGTTCCAGGGCCCCACTCACCACCTGGGGAATTCGAGTGCTTCCCCTGACGAATGAGAGCTGGTCAAAGGACCCAAAAACAACAGTGTAGATTCCTCCTTCTGGCAAGCACCACCTACTGACAGGGAAGTCAATTTGCATGCCCTTTACAGCATTTTCTGACTCAATCATACAGGTTGTGGGTTGATTCTCACCCACAAGCACCACCTACTGTCTCAGAAATTAAACTGGGTATGCCATTACAATTGATACTGTTAAGAAGACCAGAGGGCTAGGGAAAAAGAAAGAATTTCAAAGACGTCCATCCCCCTCATCAAAGAGAGATAGGGAATCTGCCCACACACATAGCTCACAACTGCTACAGCCTATAAACACCTAGCAACTTAGAAATCCACCACACCAAGGATATCTACAACCAAGGCATCCATCCAGAACTTAGATTACAATCAAAACACCAAGCAAAGCCAAAGGTTCTTACCTAACATATGCCATTATACAGGTGTGTATGAGTGAGTGCAGGGGAATAAGTCATATCTAAACAAAAGAAAATCCAAAAATAAGAAGCACCAGCTTTTCCAGATGAGAAGGAATCACCAAAAGAACTCCAGAAGTATGACGAATCAGAGTGAAAGGTCACCCCCAAAAGGGAAAGCGTCTCTCTAGCAGTGGATACAAATCAAAATCAGAATATTGAAATGACAGATAAAGAATTCCAAATATGGATTATAAGTAAGCTCAATGAAATACAAGAGAAAATGGAAAAACCAACACAAGGAAACCACAAAAAAATTCAGGAAATGAATGAAAAATTCACTAAAGAAATCAAATTATTTTAAAAAAATCAAATGGAACTTCTGGAAATGAAAAATTCATTCAAGGAAATGCAAAACACAGTGGAAAGTCTTAAGAATAGACTAGATCAGGCAAAAGAAAGAGTCTCTGAGCTTGAAGACAATACCTTCAAATTAAACAAGTCAATCAAAGATAAAGAACAGAGAATTAAGAGAAAGGAACAAAGGCTGTAAGAAATGTGGTATTATGTAAAGAGGCCAAACATAAGAGTTATAGGCACCCCTGAGGGTGAAGAAGAGGTCACACAAGGGTTGGAAAAATTAGCTGAGGGAATAATTGAGGAAAACTTTCCTGGTCTTGCTAGAAATTTAGATTTCCAGATACAAGAAGCTCAAAGAGCATCTGGGAGATTCATTTCAAAGAGGCAATCACCATGACACATGGTCATCAGACTGGCCAAAGTTAACATGAAGGAGGAACTCTTGCAAGTCCTAACATGAAAACACCAGGTAATGTACAAAGGAAAACCCATAAGGCTGATTGCAGACTTCTCAACTGAGATCTTACAAGCCAGAAGGGGTTGGGGCCCCATCTTGAGTCTTCTTAAACAGAATAATGTCCAGCTTAGAATTTTGTACCCTGCAAAATTAAATTTCTTGTATGAGGAAGAAATAAAGACTTTTTCAGACAAGGAAACACTGAGGGAATTTGTCAAGACCAGACTTGCCCTGCAGGAAGTACTCAGATCTGCACTATATATGCATCTATCAGCACAATAGAAATCCACCAGTGTAAAATTACCCAAAAGCTAAAGCTCAGAGCTCATATAAAATAATGGCTCAAGAGTTAAAACAAAGCAAGAAGGTTCTACTCAACAGGATAAACAGAAATGCATCCCACTTATCAATCCTTTCAATAAATGCGAACGGCTTGAATTCCCCACTCAAGAGACATAGGCTGGCCGATTGGATAAAAAAATACAAGCCAAGTATCTGCTGTCTCCAGGAAACATATCTAACACACAAGGACTCATCAAGACTCAAGATGAAGGGATGGAAAAAATATTCCATGCAAATGGAAATCAAAAGAAAGCAGGCATAGCCATTCTCATATCAGATAACATAGACTTCAAATCAACAATAGTATAAAAAGACAAAGAGAGTCATTATATAAGGGTAAAGGGAGCAATTGATCAAGAAGACATAATAATCCTAAATATTTATGCATCTAACACAGGTGCACCCAGATTCATAATGCAAACCTTACTAGATCTAAACAAAGAGATAAACATCATAAGAGATAACATCATAATTGCCAGGGACTTCAGCACCCCGCTGACAGAACTGGACAGGTCCTCCAAGCAGAAAATAAATAAACACTGGACGTAAATGAGATTCTAGAGCAAATGGGCCTAACAGACATTTACAGAACATTCTACCCCAAAATTACTGAATATACATTCTTCTCATCAGCACATGGAACAGTCTCTAAGATAGATCACATCTTAGGCCACAAAACATGTTCAACAAATTCATAAAAATAGAAATTATAGCATGTATCTTCTAAGACCACAGTGAGTAGAATTGAGTAACACTCAATTCTACACAAAATCATGGAAATTAAACAACCTATTGCTGAACAACTATTGGGTCAAGGGGGAAATTAAGGTGGAAATAAAAAGGTTACTTCAACTAAATGACAAAGGGGACATAAGTTATCAAAATCTGTGGAATTCAGCAAAAGCAGTCCTAAGGGGAAAATTCATAGCCTGAAATGCCTACATCAATAAAACAGAATGATCACAAATCAACAATTGAGTGAATCATCTCAAGGAACTAGAAAAGGAAGAGCAAAACAAACCCAAATCCAGCAGAAGAAAAGAAATAACTAAGGTCAGAGAGCTAAATGAAATAGAAAACAAAAGAAAAATACAGAAGATTAATGAAACAAAAAGTTGGTTCTTTGAAAAGATAAATGAAATTGATAGATCTTTCACTAGATTAACCAGAAATAGAAAAGAAAGAACCTAAGTAAGCTCAGTCAGAAATGAAAAAGGAGATATTACAACTCATACCACAGAAATACAAAATATCATCTGTGAATACTGTAAAAATCTCTATGCACATAAACTCAAAACAGTTGAGGAAATGGACAAATTCCTGGAAACACACAACCTCCAAGTCTCAATTAGGGAGAAATAGAACTCCTGAACAAACAGTTCATTATGAGCAATGAAATTGAAGGAGCAATAAAAAAATTTTCTAACAAAAAAAGTCCCAGACCAGATAGTTTCACAGTGAATTTAATCAGACCTACAAGAAGAATTGGTACCCAACTGCAGAGATTATTTCATAACATCAAGAAGGAAGGAATACTTCCCAATTCATTCTATGAAGCCAGTATCACCTGATACCAAAGCCAAGAAAGGGCACAACAACAACAACAACAAAACTATAGCCCAATATCCCTTATGAATATAGATGCAAAAACTCTCAATAAAATTCTAGCAAACCAAATTCAACAGCACATCAAAAAAAAATTCACCAACATATGTATGTGGTTCAACATGCGTAAATCCATACGTGAGATTCTCCACATAAACAGAAGCAAACACAAAGATCATACGATCATCTCAATAGATGTAGAAAAGGTATTTGACAAAATTCAGCACTCTTTTATGACAGAAACTCTTAACAAAATAG
This sequence comes from Propithecus coquereli, assembly GCF_000956105.1. Taxonomy (NCBI): domain Eukaryota; kingdom Metazoa; phylum Chordata; class Mammalia; order Primates; family Indriidae; genus Propithecus; species Propithecus coquereli. Next base: position 9,207,596 of record NW_012149063.1, read on the forward strand.
GCATAGGTGGAACATACCTCAAAATTATAAAAGCCATATAAGATCAACACACAGCCAACATAATACTGAAGGGGGAAAAGTTGAAGGCATTCCCACTCAGAACTGGAATAAGACAAGGGTGCCCACTTCTATTCAACCTAGTGTTGGGAGTCCTAGCATGAAAATAGTATGGAGATTCCTCAAAGATCTAAAAGTAGACCTACGATTTGACCCAGCAATCCTACTACTGGGTATTTTCTCAAAGGGGGAAAAAAGTCATTTTCTCAAAAAGACACCTGCACTTGAATGTTTATTACAGCACAATTCACAATTGCAAAGTTGTGGAATCAACCCAAGTGCCCATCAATTCATGAGTGGATTAATAAAATGTGGTATATCTACACCGTAGAGTACTACTCAGCCATAAAAAATGAATTAATAACTTTGGCAACAATCTGGATGGAACCAGAGACCATTCTCCTAAATGAAATATCTAAAGAATGGAAAAACAAACACCACATGTACTCACTATTAAATTGGAACTAACTGATCAGTACTCATGTGCACAGATGTAAATAAAACTCAGTGGAAATCATGCAGGTGGGAGTGGGAAGAAGGGGATGGGTGAAATCATAGCTAAAGGGCACAATGTACACTATGTGGGTGATGGACACACTTACGACTTTGACTCACACAGTACAAAAGCAATCCATGTAACCAAAACATTTGTACCCCTGTACTATTCTGAAATATTCCAGGGATGCAAGGCTGGTTTAATATACGCAAATCTATAAATGCAATTCATCACATAAATAAAAGCAAGAACAAAGACCATATGATTCTTTCGATAGATGCAGAAAAAGCATTTGACAAAGTTCAACGCACCTTTATGATACAAACTCTCATCAAAATAGGCATAGACGGCTCATTCCTTAAAATTATCAAGTCCATCTATGACAAACCCACTGCCAATATCATATTGAATGGGGAAAAATTGAAACCATTCTCACTTAGAACCGGAACCAGACAAGGCTGCCCACTATCTCCACTTCTATTCAACATAGT
>NW_012149063.1:9208744-9283198 GCF_000956105.1 Propithecus coquereli
CTACAAAATCAACACACACAAATCTGAGGCATTCATATATGCCAACAACAGTCAAGCAGAAGATCAAATCAAAAAGGCAATTCCTTTTACAATAGCCTCAAAGAAAACTAAATATCTAGGAATATATTTAACGAAAGATGTAAGAGACTTATACAGGGAGAACTACGAAACACTAAAAAATGAAATAAAATTTTTAAAAGAATAAAGGTCTTTTGTACTCTGAAAAAAAAAAGAGAGAGAGAATTAAAGTTACACAAAAACAATTACAAGTAGGAATAGCCTTAGGACGTATTGAAATTTGCTTATGTCATATGTCAAGTGATTAAGAAAATTAAATGCTACACTTGAGAAAATAGAACATGGACAGACAGGAATAGCGTGTGTCTAGGACACACGTTAGAACACAAGAGAATTAGTGCCCAGATTTCACTGAATTTATTTCTAATAAAGGCTTCAGAATGCTGTAACCTTTGAACTACTGCACACTATCTAAAGAGAGATAAAAAACCATCTGTGACTTGTAGTGATTTCATCAAATTCTCTAAAAATACTTTTTTCCTGCTTAATCAACAGCTAGGATATTGAATTTTCAGAACAGTAGGATTTCTATATTTTGATACTTGCCTGATTTCTTAAAGTTCCCCAAGGTGCCATATCACTTCTTAATTGATTCTAATAGACACATCATTTGAGTCTATTTGGGTTCCCCTTTGTTTAAGAACACTGGCAAAAGAAGTTACCAACTAGCATCTGTATGGGGACATCTTCTGTCCAGGAACCCTGTTTAGTGTCTAGGTTTCACGATGATGCTGACTTGAGTCAGTGCTCCTGGAAACAAAGCTGTTTTGTAAAATGCTTCGGATTCCTAGTTATTCCCACTGCTGTCTCTTTATCCCTGAACATCTCTGGGGCAAAACTAGAGAGGTGCACTATTCTGTGTGAGGTGAGCCTGCATCCACAGAGGAACAACACCCAGATTCCCCCGTCATGACCTATGTAATTTATTTTTAACTGAAACTCCATCTTTAACTCAGTGTTATCTTGTCTTTCTGGCACCCTGCCTTCCCTCTGTGCTGTGTATATTGGGGTTGGTTTGGGGAGAGATCACCCAGAGAGGGGTATCTTTAGTATGGTAAGGTCCTTTGGATGAGCTAAACATTCCCATTTTGCCTGAAGTTTTTCAGTTTTTAAACCTCGTTTTTCATTGTGTGATGCTTGATAAAGAGAGCAAAATAGTGTGAGTTGGTAAATAAATGTTAACACATGCTGCAAATACAAAAGCAGTTTCTCCTGTAATTGATAGCATAGGAAAATGTGCAATAGTGTTTAATTTGCACTAGTAGGTGAGAGCCCCGAATCCTTCATTACGACGCAAAATCTGATTTTTGTTTGTGACCAGCATGAACGCTGACCTCTGCCCTTTGAATGATCTTTCTGTCTCCCAGAAAGTTCATGAAAAGGTCATGGAGCTGCACTGACTTCCTCTGTGTGAGCATGGACATGTCTTTGCTATTGATCTGGGAAAAGACCATTCGGTGGTTTTGTTCATTTTATTTTTAATGGAAACCTGATCAGTAATTACAAAATTTTTCTACCGGAATTCACGCCTGGGTAAGTGAAGAAAGCTAACCTCATTTCATGCTGGTTCTGTAACGTTGGTCATAACTCCCAATTAAATGCATTTCTTGAACCCTTAACGAAGCAAAATATGGCACTTACTGATCGCAAGTTCAAAGCAGGAGAGGAAAAAAATGGCTTAATAGCTGGAAATAAAAACATCAGTGAATTTTTCTTATAGATTCCTTCATGTCAAATTCACATCATGAGTGACTCTCAGTTTTCCCTTTAGATCATCTTGGCATGATCGAGGAGCAAAAATAAAAATGATTTCTAGTATATTCTTGAGGTGATTCCTTCTTTTGATGCTGCCTGTCACCATAAAAGGGGTTATGAATCTCTGGAAACCTGCTCTACTGTTGGCAGCATAGACACCGGTTTTCAAATCAGGCTGCAGTAACTGGTACAGTTGGAGGGTTTTAAATCTCCACGAGAAAACTATTGCCATTTACAAACAACAAGGATTGTACAGAAATGGTGAAAAATGCACTTGCGTCATATTTAGAATGATTGTGTGTGGGGGGATATAACAATACTTTTCAAGACTGTAAGCAATACGTATATTCATATCTCGTGTTATTTATCTTGTAGATATACAGCGCTGGAAGTTCTCGGCTGCTAGCTGTTAGGCTCGTGGCATTGAGAAGGAAAGATCTGAGGCTTGTCACTGCCATATATCACGGCAGCTGTGCCCTTTGATTACACTGGGGCACCACCAGTCATTAATAACAGGGAAAGCTTTTTGTCTGGCAAATGCTTAGCGGTACAGTCCTTTCTTAACACCTAGGCATTTTGGTGTGGTAGCAAAGGTAAATTAAAGATGAAGCTTGTTTATTTTACAGCCATATTTGTGAAAATAGAGGTGGCCTTTCCAGAACCATTCAGGAAAATGTATTTTTAGTTTGTCTTATAAACTTGAAACATCTTTATATTTTGCATTTGCTCAAGGGAACCCTGTCATTAAGTCTCATTCAAACAAACAATATCAGCACAATGTAATTATGATTTTAATTCCATCACTGTCACACTCATTTGGCTACCAGAGGGTTACAAAACAAGTGATCATTCAAGACAACAATTACAATATAGACTTAAAAACCCAAATGTGTCCATGGTTGAAAATTTCTTGAAGAGTGCAATGTGAATGGAATTTGCAAAGTAGAATGCCTTCTGAAAACAACATGATCAAATTTGATGCTTACTGAGTATGTTGTTTTGAAAGGTTGATGCCAGCAGCCTGTTTTCCAAGCAGTAGCACTTTCCCATCAAAAGTCAACCCAAAGTTGCCGAATTCCTGGGGAGCGTGATTCGCAGTAAACTAACTCACAAGAAACGGATTTATAAATCCCACCTCTCTATGTCAAATGTTACAACTTTTTAAAGATGAAGCATAATGATCACACTGTGTCGATTTTACCTCTATTTCATTTCTATTGCCACTAAATCCATTATGACACATCATTTCTTGCCTACACTATCATAATAGCCTCTTCGGTTGTTTTCTTACCTCCAGTCCAGCTTCCCTTAATTCAGAGTTTTTCAAAGTATGAGATTTTCACAACCCATTGATGGGGGGGGGTGCTATAGTTTGAATGTGTCACTTCCAAAATTCAGGTGTTGAAACTTAATGGCCGATGTGATAATAGTAAGGGTGGGGCCTTTTAAGAGACAATTAGGCCATGAGGGCTTCTCCGTCGTGAATGGGATTAGAGGCCTTGCATAGCACACAGTGTTAGGCCCTCCTGCTCTTCAGCCTTCTGTCATGTTCAGGACATAGTGCTCCTCCCCCTGGAGGATGCAACAACAAGGCGCTATCCTGGAAGCAGAGAGCAGCCCTCTCCACACAACCAAACGTGCCAACACCTTGATCTTGGACTTCCCAGCCTCCAGAACTGTGAGAAAATAAATTTCTATTCTCTATACATGACCGCAGTAGCAAGTATTTTTTATAGCACCACAAATGGACAAAAACAGATGGTGAAATCAATTTAGTGTTTCCTCATCAATATTAAAAAAAGAAAAAAGAAAGAGAGCAGAATGGACTAAAGCACACTGCAGAACATCACACAGAGTAAGGGTATTATTGCCTAAAAGGATTTCCTTCGGCCGTGTGTATGTTAGGGTGTGTGTGTGTGTGTGTGTGTGTGTATGTGCATGCACACTCCTACTGGTTCCAGACATAAAATGTACTTCTTCTATAGGTCCTCATCAAAAAAGTTTTAATACCTCTGCTCTAGCTCATTGCTTCCCAAAATATAAGATGCTCACAGGTGTTGGATCATGTGATGAGAAAGTCATTACCTTTTCAGTTCTTTATCCAATCTACATAATTGGGTCCAGAAGAAAGTCTCAGGTTTGTGCTAGTATATCTTCAACACCCACTTGACACTTAATAAACTCCTTTTTTGGGTCTGTTTTTAACATAATGAGAACAGTCTTCAATCTCAAATCTTTTGACAAATGTCTGGATTAAATTTTATAATACCGTTTTGTTAATATTGCTTCCATTGTGTTCATTTTTAAGGAAAATGACACTGACTTTCCACTGATGCTTGTTATATAATGTTTATTTTAAAATACTTTTAGGAACAAGAAGAAAGTCAATTTAGAGAAAAATACTAAGGAATTCAGAATACAGGAGGTAGACAGGGCAAAAAATTGTGATTGGTATATGTAAATTACCAAAGTATTTACTGGAGTTGGGACTACACTATTAATCAATTTTTAAAACTGCTGCCAGAATAATCTTTCTAAAATAGGAATCAAATCCTATCATTGTCTCTGCATAAATTTTCTCAGCCTTGTTCCACTGTCTACGGGACCTGAGGCCTGACTCCTTTTCCAAACCCATCTCCTTCTACAACTCTACTCACATCCAAATTTTGCCCCCTCTGTGGGACTGCTACCCTCCCTGTGAGCTCCTCCTCACCCCTCAAGACTCAGCTCAAATGTGAAGACTCCAGCCCCCTGCCCAAGCATCTGGGAACCCTATTCTCCAATCCCTCATAGCACCTTATTTACACCACTGGGATCCATCAACTACAATGATTTCTAAGGGGATTTTTTGTTTGTTTTTACATTTTTATTTACCATAAACCCCAAAGTGCTTTATTCATCATTGTCTCTTAAGCACCTAAGACAGTTCTTGGTGCATGCACATGGTGGATGCAGACAAACATGTGAGAATAAATAAATTCTTCATAACAGAAGATAAACTTGGCCCAAGAGCAGGACCAGACGTAATTTAGGAGCAAATTACAAATCCTAAATTTGTTTCATCAGCACAGAGAAAGCCAAAGGAAATTTGAAATTAATAACAACAAAATCATAATATTCATCAATATTTAGCAAGTGCTTACCAAGGTTATGACCTTCTACATGCATTATCTCATTTAGTCCAACAACAACCCCATAAGGGAGAAGCTATTATTGTCCTCTGTGTGGAAACAGGCTCAGCAAGGCTAGGTCACTTGTCCAAGGTCAATAGCCCTTCAGTTGTGGAGTTGGGATGAAGAGCCAGGGCTGTCTGCTCCCAGAGGCTGCCCAGCCACCATGCTGTTTGCAAAGGGTGGATCAACTGTCTCTCTATTCTCTAGGCAGAGTGAAACTGGCATTGAGAAACTGTTTCCCAGGGCTCTGCCCCTGTTGGTCCCAGCCACACCCATGTCTGTTGAGAATAGCCCCAACATCTTTGCTCTGCTCACAAGTTTCCCTAGCACTCTGCTGCCCTGGCTCCTGGGCCTGAGAGCAAGTCCCCAGACTTCATTCTGCCACACTGGTCTGACCGCAGGCTTCCCTCATAACCACTGGTTCACAAAACAGCTTCGCGTCCTGGTTATGAGCAGGACTCTGCTGCCACACTGCTTGGCTGTGCAACTCATCTGTGTGACAAGTTACTCAACCTCTGTACGTCTTGGTCTTCTCAAGATTAAATGAGTTCTTATTTCAAAGGTGCTTAGAACTATGCCTGGCACATGTAAATATTAAGAGTGCTTGTTAAATCAAGTGCAAATCCTCTGGCTTCTGCCAGTTTTGCTTGCTCCAGGAAAACATTTTGCTTATTTGAGTCTCATCAGTTTCTCACTCCATTTCGGTGCCCCACAGAGGCTGTCACCCTCTTGAATACCTTGGTCAGAACACTGCCTACCTTCTGATATGTTATAATTTCTTTCATTCTTAAACGATGCCTGCTTTGGGGCTGGTACTGTGCTAAGGGCTATAGGACAAGAACAGACGAACAGTAAAGTGTTCGTCCTCAGGGAGCTTAGCATTGCTCAAAAAGCAGAACGAAACAGAAAGCATTGTCTCTGTCATGTAGCCCGCTGGGTGTCCCCAAAGGGAAGGGAGAGCAAGTGTGAGCATGTGGGGTGGAGTAGGCACTGAAGGTACCAGAGAAAGCCTAGAGGCTGGGCAAACCCAGGCAGGACCTGGGCAGGGCCACTGGCCCAGGGTTCTGGGCTAGAAGAGGCAGGGCAAGGCATTGCAGTAGGGACTCCGGGTGGGGTCAGGGCAGGCCTTGGGGTGAAGTAAGACGCTTCAGTATAGATCACAGAGGTCTGAGGAGGTTTACCCAGCACCCCTCCTGCTTCTGCCTACTTGGTGCCCATATCATGCTGACCGCTAAGCCAGCGCGAGAGAAGACAGTGGCAGAGAGTAGGAAGGGCTTGAGGGTCCTGTCCAATCAGTTAACCAACTCTGGGCTGTGATCCTCACAAAGATCCTGAGGAGAAGGCGATTACTAGGGTGCAAGGCCCGTCAGAGAACCAGGCACATGGGATGTGGACGGAGTGAAGAGGCTGTACCTCAGGGATCGGGGAGCGTCTAAGTCTCCGTTCACCCTGAGTCCCACCGAGAGTGAGCCTGCCAACCAATCCAGGTCATGTGCCTGCTGGGGGGACCCCTAGAGGTGAAGCAGACCTGGTTCTCATTGGCCCCCAGAGTCGTCGGGCTGGGCCTAGACCAGGCACAGAGCAGGTGGGGGCCTTTGGGGTCCTATCAAGGAGAAGCAATGTGTCCCCCAATGGGATCCATGACACAATTCCAGATGTGAGCAATATAGCGTCCTAAACCCAGGTGCTTGTGTGCTTTAGAGCAGTGATTTCTTCTCGGGGGTGATCACAGAGAGAGTGGCAATCAACCAGACCTGGCAAGATACAAGTATTAGTCTGATTTCAGCAGATGGAGTTGGGACAGGAACACAATCCCTGGGGACAGAGAGGAGGCGGGGGTGAGAGAGCACAGGGTGCAGGAGAGATGTATTTAGGAGAAGTTAGGTGTAGAAACTGGGAACATTGGGCGGTAAAATTGGCACTGTTTTTAGAATAATCACATTAATTTTCTCATTCTGGAGACAATCTTGACCTATTCTTAATCTCTAGAGGAATTCATTGCTTAAGTGTCCCTTTTGACACCAACCCTCTGTCAGTAACTGAGACTCAGTGTGTCCATGGTCCTCAGTAAGGGAGGGGGTACAGTGATGGTGGGGGGGCAGATATCAGAACTGAGGAGGCAAGAGTCCAGCTTGAACAGGCTGTTATCCCACTGCAGCCCCAGTTGACAATCAGTCCATCCCTGCTCCCAAGAGAAACAACCACTAGGTGCTAGAACTCAGTTTTGGTAAAACACATGGGGGTTGCATTTGATAATATTTAAGTTTAATTCAGATTCCAAGACTCTCTTCTCAATGCTTGCTCATGCTGACAACATCATCTCCAAGTATGTAGTATTTAAAGGAGCTAGAAATATTTTGATTTAACTAGAAGAGCAGCTGCTAATTTTTCCATATCACAATAGAATACTGGTTTTAGCCCCCTTGGGAATAAACTGCAAATCATTTCAATAACTATATATTGCATACTTACTGTGTGCAAAGAAGGTAGTGTGCCAAGATAGCGTGAGATATAAATGAGTACGACAGGGTCCTTTACCTTGAGGAACTCACAATCTAGTGAGACTAATACTTAAACACACAACTAGGTGAGGCAGTGTAACACAATGCTTGAGAAAGGGGGCCTTAAACAGTGTTGTACTGGTAAATATTTAACTGGTGATCTGGAACAAAATGAGGGGTGTACCGACTTATAGTTCACACCTATTTTCATGGCATAAATATTCTTACTGTAACTTATTTCAAGCTACCAACATGACATCACGGATGCAGAGTTGGAAAGAGATGCTAACAATGGACTCTCTAAAGCTTGTCTGAGCTGGCTCTAGAGATGACTGTCTGGTCTTGAGTCTTGGCTCTGGCACGTGCTAGTGTGGTACCAGTTTTGTAACTCCTTTAGGCTTCAGCATCTGCTGAATGGCTTCCAGGTAAGGGATTCTAGGATTTAAGACAGAGGTAAATTTTTCTACAGGTGGGATGGTGGCAGTTGTCCCTCATCTCAAGAGTTGGGGGACAGCAGGGCAAAGCCAGGCAGATAACAAGGTACCAGTCAGGTTCTGAAAATTCCATGTAGCTCAGTTTGGCTGGAATATAGGTTTGCCTTTTTAGGAGCAGAGAGATTATGTGCTTAGGAATTAGGCTGGGCCATGTTGTGAGGTCTTGAATGCCAGATTGGACTTACTGTAGGGGGCAGTGAGAAGCCATTGACTATTTAGAAGCAGTGGGGTGACATGAGGTCCAGTATTCCCAGCAAAACTTCTTTAAACTAAAGAGGACATGAATGTCCAAGTGAAGTGAGGTGGCTTCAATTCACCTTTGGGAATGCATGCTTAATCTATCATTAAAAACAAGTATTGACTGGCTACTGCCAAGTCTGGCACACGACCAAAGAGTATCTGGGATTCAATCCATGGTTCAGTGCTCCACACAATTAGGCCCATGAACATTTTCAAATGGGTATATCTTTGTGATTTTTAACTCACATCAGTAAAATTTCATATCAAGTAGATATTACAGAGATATATGATCTCGCTGAGCAGGGTCTTTAGTTTCCAGAATCACTGATACAAAATAAATTGCTGCCCGTTAGAAGTGACTTGCAAAGAGAACTTCCTCAAGTATTAATATTATAGGATAGGAGAAGGGTATCCTTCTACAGAGCTGATTGAAGGAAAAATTGTTGTCGATACTGTTTTCCAGAACGTCACCTCTTTAGAAAATACTTTATTTCAAAATGGTTTATTTGCTCTGGATCTAATTTATATCATTTCAAGGCTTTGTTTTATAAACAATGTTCAAAGAGACATTTTTTTTAACAGTTTGCAATTTGCTCCAAATCACACTATTTTTATAATAATCTTAACACTGTGCACTGCTTACCAGTTTAAAACATACCCTGGCATCCATTCCTCCTTTGGTCCTCACAATAGCCCTTTGAGAGAGGAATCACAGAGGTTTAGATTTGAATGGTACCTGTGAGATCAAGTTAAAGACTCTCATTCTTTATTCTTTCATTCATTCAACAAATATTTGTTATGTGCGGACTTGACAGAAGCTATGCTAGAATTAATCATGATGAATAGGAGGGAAGATACCTATTCTCAAGGAATTGACATTCTCGATGGGAGGTAGCCAATAAATACACAAGTAAATTATCAAGATAATTAAAGATTGTGGTATGTGCTCTACAGGGAATAAACAGGGTTCTGTGATAGAGAGGATTTGGGGGAAAAATTGTACTTTAGGTATCATTGTCAGGGGGTGACATTTGAACTGAGACTTGAACCATAAGAAGGAGCCAGTCATTGAAGACCTTGGGGTAGAGCGTTTCAGGCAGAGTACAGCAAGTGCAAAGGCAACACTGAACCTGGCGTGGTTAAAGAAACAAAAGAGGCCGGTGTGGCAGAGTGAAATAAGCAAAGGGGACAGTGGTACAAGACGACATAAGAAGCATAGACAAGGCCCACATTCTGAGCACTTTGAATTTCTACCCTAGCCACTGAAGGGTTTTAAGCAGAGGGGAGGTATGTATCTTCTGGGAGGTGAACGGACTTGTGAAGGTACCAAGAGTGTAGGCAGTGAGACCAGCTGGGAAGCTGAAGTCCAGAGAAGAAAACAACTTGCTCGAGATCCTTCAGATAGTTGGTGGCAGAATCAGCTCTAGAATTAGGTTTTCTTCCTCAAGTTTCAGTGTTCTTGTCATTTTGCAAATAAGGAAATGTTTAAGGGATTTTAATTACTGTTTTTACAGGAGCATCTGGAAAGTTGATCCTCTTAGTCTTCAGAAAAAAATATTATTTTGAAGACTTTTTACTGTGTGGGTGTGTGTATGTGTGTGTGTGCATGTGTGTATGTTAGAAAAAATGAGAGCGGTCTAGATTGCATAGCCACTAGGCATGTGAGTGTGGCAGGTACGTCTTGCTGTCTATCTAATTTCCCTTCTTTTCCTTTCTCTTGCCCACAGATCCCTTATTTTGTTCAAGACGGCATTGTGTCTTCCAGTCTCCTTTGCAGCTCAGTAGCTTAGCTTTGACCAAGTGTAATTTTGCTGCGGATTTCTGGGAAAGTTTTACTTTCCTGATAAATCCCCACTTCTTTCTACATCTTTGCCATTTTCTCCTTCCTATGCAAAACCATGGAGATGGAAACCGCATGTTAAGAGGGTGGAATGAGAAGCTGGATGGAGCCTGGTCCTTGAGGGTCTAAAAGCTGCCACACCAACTTCACACATATTACTGCAGAACTTCATGGCAGATGAGGTAATGGTGACTGTGTAATTGAAAGCCTCAAAACAGCATAAAGTCCTATGTGTTATTCCACAAATATTCACTGTGTATTTAACTCTCGGACACAGAAAGGAGTTCTCACAGCTTCCATAGAAAAGGCTGAATAACAGGGCATTATGCAGGTTTATAGGGGCAAGAGGAACCTCGGGCTTTCCAGTCCCTCAAAAGTGCCACAAATGCATGACCACTGAATGTCCTCCACGAGTAGTCTAATCCCGGACTAGGCTAAGAAATCCAAATGGGTATTATCCATAACAACAACCTGTGACATTGAAAAAGTATTTTCACTTTCTGGGATTTTTGTTCTTCATGTATTATCCGCTCACCGATCTATTCATGGAGCACACATTTATTGTTTTCTGGTTTCAGTTATTCTATAATTCTTTTAGCTTGCGGGGTATCTGGGAAAATAAAGCACCTGGAAGGTTACCAAGAAAGGCTGACTGTGAACTGGCCATCTCGTGCCGCCACAGCCCTGCAGGCCAGGCTCGCGCCAGGAGGCCAGTCATGGGGGTGGATCAATTACCTCCAAGGGGTTATGCGCTGCGTGACGGGAGCACCTCACATGTTTTAGCAGTTACAACATCCCCTCTTAAGCGGCTTATGCTTTGGTATTAAAAACAGAATTTGTATGAGACATGAAAACTGGTTATGGCTCACGTTTGGGGAATACAGTCGCTGAGGTAATTTATTTTTCTTTTAAAAAAATACATCTTAAAATATTTCTTGACATTCGTTGGTTTCTTTTCCAAAGGGTGCCCCAGGAAATACTGGCTTTGTGGTCATTAACGGTTCTGAGGTGGGGACTTGCACTGATTTGTAAGCGGGGGTGGGGAGAGAGGAAGAAGAGATCAGTGTGTTTGTTATCGGGCAGCAGGGATATACTTTTCAAAAATGCACAGCATCTTGAAAGTTTGGTTTTGCATCGCCATTTATATTCCTGAGGAATAGACGTGTCTCTCACTCTGCAGCAGTGCTTCGTGACATTTGGATTTACAACGTTCAAGTTGAAGTCTCTAGCCCCTTGCAGTCTGTCAAAAACAGCTTCGTTGTCCATTTATTTTTGTCTTCCACACCCAGTCTGAATATCTTTTGTAAATTTATACTTGACAACCCTCGTATTTCAGTAGCTGGCTTCGGTTTCACAATCTACCTTGCTTGCTCAGTTACATTAGCTGAAACAACAAATTTAATCCATGATGTCAATAGTAAATTATAGCAGAGAGGTAATATATGTCTGACATCATAAGGTCAAGGCCATGGTAAAAACACTGCAAATTCTGGAGCCATTGTGTTTGATTAAGTGGTGGGCTTGTGCTAAACACTAACATTATGAAAATCAGATTATAAAAACCGCATTTGGCTAATCTTATTTTTTTAATATCTTTTTTAATGGAAATTTCTAAAAGCAGAAAGCTCTTTTATTCTACACTGCACTGTGGATTGTGCTCCCATGGACATTGGCTGTGTAATTATATTTTATATTTGGTAGTGGATAAATAATTAAAACGAGAATTACTTTCCTGAAAAGATTCATTTAGAGCACACATTTTCTATTACCCTAGCTGTTAGATGGGGGAGGGGACGTCACCTCCTACCTACCTAAACTACCTTGCCATTAAAGTATCTAAATTACCTCGGTGAATTCTGAGCACAGAAGTGGTTGATGAATTGCTTTTGCATAAATGCACTTTCCCTTTGCTAGAATCTAATTTTATGAAACACTCGTGAGTGTGTGCGTGCACACACTCACCAAGAGACACACACATATACCAAAGCAACCACTGAACCCTCTCAAGAAGAAAAATTGAAGGCTGGAATTTTCTCTATATAATGAAGTTTTTTTAAACGTTGCCAGTAATATAAGCATCTCTGAGGAAAGCCCAAATGGTTTCATCTCCTGTAGGGAAGAGCAATTCATGAATCATTGTTTCCAAGCAAAAGTGTTTCATTCCTTTAACTGGTGCTATCAATTGTACTGGCTGAATTTTTTTAAGTATCAAAATTTGATTCTGGCTTAAACTCATTTATTACAAGGAGGGAAAAAAACCTTTCTGCAGAGTGAACCCAGAAGCCATTCTACGGATGAAAGGGTCTGAGAATCGCATCCTTTTTGACATTATAGCGTGTTTAAATGGTTTGATCTGTCATAGGCAACCCACAGCCGCCAACGAGGGTTTTTAAGCAGCGACATCTCTCACTTCGCTCAGAGGTATTTTTATTTGTTAATGAGAAGCATTCATTATAATTTCCATGTGTTCTTGCTGTGTGTGTTAGACATAGGAAAGAATGCAGTATCTGAGCCCCAAGATGCAAGGTGGTGGAATAATCTGTGTTAGGTATTAGCTCATGGCACAATCATTTGCCATTTGTGTCCCTGAGAAAGGAGAAAATGACTTTAGCCTCCCGTGTGCCAGGGCTAACCCGCTATGGGACGTAAGCTGGAGCGATTTCTCTAAAGAATCTGGAGAAGACAAACAGGCTGGCAGAAAAGAAGTAGCCTCCAAGTGCCCCAGTCACAGCCTCTCTGATTTGCCCGCCTCCATTGTTGCGCAGCACGTGGTGAGTTTGGCTTTGGGCCAGAGGAGAGAGGGAGGGTGGCCAAGCCGGAGGAATCCCACATGCCTAGGCCAGTTTCTCCGCTGCGCTTGCAATCACTTGCCAGGAGCAAGCTGAAGAAACCTATTCCTCAAATTGACCTTGGCTCAAACTCATAAAGCACTTCAGGAAAGAAAATGACTCCTGAATACTAAGGTTATTGCAATTAATAACTGTCCATCTTTTATTTCCAAGATTTCTTAAGTTTTGTAATTGATGCTCAAGAGAACATGAACAAGATATAATTCCTGCCTTCGAGAAACTTAAAATTGAAAATCATGACAAAAATCCATATCCCTCTAAGTCAGTAGTCCCCAATCTTTTTGACACCAGGGACCTGTTTCATGGAGGACAATTTTTCCACGGACTGGCGATGGGGGAGTGGGGTGCCATGGGTGGGTCGGTGTGTGGTGCGGAACTCAGGCAGTGATACGTGGCCAGTTTCCTAACAGGCCCTGGACGGTAATGGGCTGCGGCCCGGGGCTTGGGGACCGCAGCTCTAAGTAGTCTCTCAGCCTGGAATCCCTCTCTATGTCACACTGCTGCAAGGGAGACCGGGAGGGTGGAGAACAGGCATGGGTCATTCATGATGGGCTTAGTCACATGGTCTACCATGGTGCGCACTGATTCATTATCGCATTACCGCCATTGACGGGCATTGATTTCCATGCCAGTGAAAGATCACTGGTGTGTGTTATGTATCTTCCCTTATTTCATCAACATGTAATTGAGATATTTTTCTTCATAATAAAATTTAAAAATTATTTAATTTCTCTAATTTTTGTCACAAAGTAAAATAACGTCCTACAAAGCAGGTTTTGATCATTTCTGGCAGCAATTAGTTTTTTTCTCTACTTTAATCCAAGAGCAAATTTTGCCTCCTGAATGGATGAATATGTGAATTGTTGCTGGTACTGTGACCTTCCCGCCTGCACTTAATGGACTTCCCTTTCACTCTGATCGTGAATAGAAGCTTGCAAAAGTTTACCATCCTAGTTTGGCCTTAAAGACATAGAACTTTGGCTTCTGTGATATTGGGCTGCTTCTGCTAAACAATAGAAATAACTAACAACGTCTAAGTGTGCTCCATGTCCCAGGTACGTGCTTGGAACTTTAGTTGCTGTCTCTCACTCAGTATTTGCACCAGCCCTTTGGGTTAGCTATTGCCATTTTCCCGTTTTACAAAAGAAAAAACCAGGACTCAGCAAGGCTAGGTAACCTTTCAAGGCTACACATACAATAGGTTGGTTGCCAGCCTATGAATCGATTTCACTTAAGTCAGGTGTCCACTCCTGCTTCAAAAATCCATGCATGGATCCAAACTCGACTGCCTCCAAATGCCATGTGCCTAACCACTGCCCAATCCTGCGCCATCATTGGTTCCCATTACAAAGTTACCTTGATATGGATTAATCTCCTTTCTACTTCTCTCAGTCCCAGAGTGACAACTTAATTCCTTTATTATTTAGAAAGCAGTAGTTTCCTGGGTTCACCTCATCACCCCAAGTGAGCCTGTTAGCAGCTGCTTGTAGCAGGAGCACCCGGGAACATGATAAATGATGGCCGACTGCTCCAGGAATAAAAAAACTCTTCGTTATTTCATTACCTATTTTCCATTTCCTGCTAAACCTAAGGATTTATTAGCATGATTTAGGTTAATGTATGCCTGTATTGTTTTACATTGTTTTACTTTATATTCTTCACATGGTGACACATTTAGGTGTTCAGATCCTCTGTGGCTTTCTGAACACAGAATTGGATGAGTTTGAGAAGATAACTCTCCCAGCACTGGCACCACTAATTCCTCTTCGCGGAGTACCCTTTCTCTAAGGTACTGAGAAGAGATGGGAAGATGGGAACCGCGAATCCAGTAGGTTTGAAATGTAAGGCAGCATTAGAAAAGAACATTGATGCTCACTTCTCAGTCATCCTACGCTGAAGGTAAATCTTGTGGGGTGTACCGAAAGCAGAACTAGACGAGAGCCTAAAAGCCCACTACTTTGCAGGGTTTTTTATGAAAATCAGCAAAGGCACGTGTGTGGGTAACGACTGTGAAAAAAGAGACTCTCAGTCAGACCCCTTTAACAGAAAAGCATTTATAGCAAGATCACACGTGGACTGCAATAGGCAGGGCGCTGTAGGGTTTCCTCTGGCCACGTCCCTCTCTCTCTCTCTTTTTTTCTCTCTGTCTCACAAGTGACATGGTCTTGCTCTTGTGGTGTCTGTTTCTGTGACCTTGATGTCCTCTTGGTATGTCCACTGCTCTATCCACTCTGCCCAGATTCTTCTTTTCATCTCCTTTAGGGTTTAGGAAATGGTGGCCAAGAAGACAAACAGCCTGAAGATGTGCTTCCTTTGGCTAGCTTAATGTTCAAAACAAATTTTGAATCTGAGTATTTTTTGGTAGCGCATGTATTATTGACATGTAATTGCAAATTTGCACATTTACTTTATTCAGATAAAGGCATTTGAGTTTAAAACCACTGTGCCTTGCATATATTTTCTCTACTTCTGTCTGCTTATTCATAGTTTTTGCTACTTCTTAACTTTCTATGACTTCTCAGGCTCTCAGCACCCATCCAATAATGTGCTCAGCTACACACACACATGCACACACATACATATCTACATATTCTCACTGCTAACCCTTGTTAGATCTGTTTCTCTCCATTTACATTTCCGAGAAAGAGTCTTGCTATACCATACTACATAATAGCAGTCCAAGGCATCACTACTGACATGTTTATTATAGTGAGAAAGTACTTTGTAACTTGTACAATGCTATACAAATGAAGGGTGTCCATTATTATTATTGTTATTATATGGTAGTATATATTAAGGTCATAGAGATAGATCTAACTTCCAAAAAAAATTCTCTCCTGGCACATGTGATGATTTATTGCTTTGGAGTTTATCCAAGACCTTAGCTAAGAAACACAGCAGTTAATCTAAGGACCAATTTTTTCACTGATGTGAACATACCCATGGGTCTTCTGTATGCATCTATGGGGAAAAATTTCAGATTCGGAGAAATGGCTTGGATTCTTGGTTGAGTGAGGTAGTCTGTAGGCACAGTCAAGGCACCCTAGAGATACATAGGCAGATACAGGTCATTTGGGGGTTCCTTGAAAATAGTTTTTCATTTTTGGACACAACAAAGCCATCAGTGTTGATAAATGTTGTGTGGTCTTAATTATGCTTACAAATTTGGCCTCTTCCTCATCTTTGATACACCCACCATCTCTATTAACTCAGTAATTTACCTGTTTTATTCTCGTCTGAACTTCTCTGCCAACTGGGACTTAGATTAAATATAAACTCTTATTAGAAGACAAATAAGGGATAATAGAAGCTCTTCCCTGGGCACTAAGGCTAGATGTGTCTCTCTCAATGTCTCATTTTATAAAGAGATAAAGACAACCATTATCAGAGAAGCCAAACTACTAGATTGAAAGATTTTATAAATATTTAGACTTAACTAATAAAGTAGCACATATTTACAAAGAATATAGTGTTGGAGCTCTCATAACTAGAACTAATTAAGGTTGGTAATTAACTTTGGAAAGAACCCAAAAGCAAAGAAAACAATTACACAAATGATCTCTTAGTCCAGAAGATGCAAGATTTTGCAAGTGCCAAGACTCAGTTGAATGTCTCTTAAGCTTTCTAGTAGAAGCACTGGAAACCCAACAGGCTAGATCTTAGCCCATGTGTTATAGTGTTATCTGCCTTTGCCCAATTCACAGGGATGTTGTGAAGATAAAAGAGGTCATAGATGTGAAGATACATCAAGCATTTAGAATACCTGTACACCTCAGGTATTATTAGCGTTATTACCATTACCGGTGCCAGCAGGCTTTTTTCTTCAAGGATGCTGCAGCACAGTATCCAGTTGAGCTTAAGAAGTAAAAACAAACAACAAAAACAAGACAAAGCAAACAACAAATCTCTTGAGTCAGTCCAGGAGTGCCTGGTCCCAGCATCCTTTCATCTGTGTAGGAGCTCTGTCTTTTGAAGGTTGCAGTGGACTGAGCACAGAGCTTGAGAGCAACATTGTCATGGAATCAAATCAAAATTATGTGTGGCGGGGGGTGGGGAAGGGTGTCAATTAATCCCTCCTAGTGCCTGCAACGTAATGCAAAGAACTTTACCACGAGAGAATCGAATCCCTGTGGATAAAGAATTGTAAAGTGATAGTGCCAATGCCCCAGGTCTTTAGGTAGTAATGCCTTTACACTTGAACAAAAATGGCAGAGATTGGAGCCGTTAGCAAATGTTAAAACACATATTTATTTTCAGCATCGTATGAACATCTGCCCAGGATATTTTTTTAAAACTGTGTCTTCCAGGTACCTAATGACTAACTGGAAAAGCCTGATCAAAATTAAACATTTAAAACAATTTTTAATAGCAGATTTTCTTTGGAAGGAAAACAAGGACAATATGGGCATTTTTAATAAAAAAAAAGAGTCAGATGTTTAAAAAAGGATGATAAGGGTGATATACTGTTATACACATCTCATTCTCAGCAGTGTTAAGTCAACCTCTGTGGAGCACTGTGTGGAAACAATGTTGAATTAGGGCATAATGGTTAGAGAAAGGGAGAACACAAGAGGAACTTGGAAAAATGGGAGAGAAGACATTTAGCAATCGTAGTCATTAAATCAGAAGTTCTGAATTGGAAAGAATCCCAATTGTTGTCTCTGGTTCTTCCCAAACTGGAAGGTACACATGAAGGTGCACTCAGAGGTCTGGTTAAAATACAGATTCTGACTCAGAAGGTGGGTGGGTGGTACTGACGTTCTGCTTTTCTAACCAGCTCCCGGGCAATGGGTCCATAGACTACACATGAGTAGCAGGGATCTACCCCAGTTCCCTACCCGATAAATCAGTGTACTTAATCACATCGTATCTTTCACATCTGGTATGGGCTATAGAGGTCACAAAGCACTTTCATATGTCTTCTCATACGATTTTTGTGATCCTATGATTTGGGGCACATATTATTATTATCTCCATCTTCTCCCAACCCTGCTTCCTCCATCTAGTTTGCAAATGAGAAAACCAAGGCTTAGATAAGTTGGACAAGGTCTTGTGGTTGCAATGAGGACAGACCAGAACTGAGGTCTTCTTATTCCTAGCCAAGATCTCTCGTCTCAGGGGATGTAGATACCAAATAAATAGGCAGAGAATGGCAGCTAGTTAGAGGAGAAGAATTTCAGTAATTTTCAAGTGTTTCTTCTGTGAAGTTCAGAAGTGCTTTGTATACAAGCTGATTCTCTTTTAATATTTTTTGTATGAGGGGCCCTTTTGAGACTATGTCAAAAGGTATGGACCTGCCTCAGAATATTACACTCATTCACACTCACACCCAAATGTTCGGGGTAATGAACTTCCTTGAAACCTGTATCACTACATCCCAGGTTAAGGAGCCTGTCTGTGGCTACCTTTCAGTTTCTTGCTCACCTTATGTCTTGAATTCTCCAACTAGCAAAAACATATTTCCCTTTCTTTGTCTTCTTTTACTGTCTTGGAGATTACAATATGGGTGACATATAATTTATATATAAGCTTCTAGGTGATAGCTCTCAAGATATTATCATTATTGTTTTCCCCTCCTTTGTTCCCTCCTCCCTTCCTCTCTTCCTTTCACTCACTCTTGCTCTCTTTCTCCCTCCCTCCCTTCTTCCGTTTCTCTCTTTTATCAGAGCACGCTCCCATCTTTGGCTGAACTCGTCATTTATTAAGATCTATTTTTTACATGATTTTCTTCCAGGCCAGTGTCTTCACCTGGGTTCTCCTCAAAGTAGAGTCTGATGACCAGGACTTGTGTGCAGTGGGTGTCTTTTGAGGTGATCTCAGGGATTGGGGTGGGAATCAGGGGACCTCAAATAGGGAAAGTGGAAAAGCCCATCAAAGGTGCTTTATGGAGTTGGTTCCTACTGTGGTCAACTGGACCATCTTGCCAGGACCATCTGAGGATATAGACTGCTTCTCAGAATTGCTCACAATGAAAACCATTGCCAACAAGATGTGTTTATCCATCAGCTCTCATGCCCCTTGGTTAGGGGTTGCCCCAGCTACTATTACTGCATGTAAACTGAGAAGGCCTCTCTAGGTGTGGTTCCTAAGAATCCTAGGGCTTTATCCATTCCTCTAGATTTTCCAGTTTATTGGTGGATAACTAATTTATTATACACTACAACATAATATACTATGGTGTTCATAATAATCTCTCACGATCCGTTTTATTAATATTTCTGTGATATCAGTTGCAATGTCTCCTCTTTCATTTCCGATTTTATTTATTCGTTGGAATCTTTTCTCTGTTTCTTTTCTTAGTCCAGCTAAAGTTTGTCCATTTTTTTTTCTTTTCAAAACACCAACTGTTAGGTTTGCTTATTTTTTTCTATTATTTTCCTATTTTCTATTTCATTTGTTTCTGCTCTAATGTTTCCTTTCTTCTGCTAACTTTGGGCTTAGTTTGTTCTTTTTCTAGGTCCTCAAAGTGTAAAGGTAGGTTGTTTACTTGTAACCTTTCTTCTTTTTAAGTGTAGGTGTTCATTACTACACAAACTCATAGAAGCTGAGATTAGAATGGTGGGCACCAGGGGCTGGTGGGAGGGGAAAATGGTGAGTTGTTTGGGGGGGGGGTACGAAGTTTCAGTTATGCAAGATGAACAAATTCTAGAGATCTGCTGTACAACATAGTACCTATAGATAACAATACTGTGTTGAGCACCTAAAATTTTAAGAGAGTGGATCTCATGTTAGGTGTAATTACCACAAAAACAAACAAAAATGAAACCAAAAAAAATACAAAGGGGCACAAGGAAACTTTTGGAGGTGATGGGTATGTTTATTACCTTGCTTGTGGTAATGGTTCCATGGGTGTATGCATATATCCAAACTCATCAAATTGTATACATTAAATATGTGCAGATTTTTGTACATCAGTTATATTTAATAAAGCTGTTAAAAAGAAGAAGAAGAAAAAACAATAATCCAAGGGCAGGAAGGTGAGCTTTTTAAATGAGGTGCCATTAGCAGAAGTATCTTGCAGAGCCTCTAGAGGAAATGAGCTGTTGCAGTGGCTGGAATCAGAGGTGAGGCTGGCAGGATACAAGGTGATGCTCAAGAGCTTCTCATGTGCCAGGTCTTCCCCAGCCTGCTTTTGTGTAATTGACTTATGTTAATCTAATAGAGGAATTGAATTTTATTTCTCTTAAATTCCACCACATTGATTTTTGCCTGGCAATGTACCTAGAGAATATTTCAAATATTCTGTTTCTTCCACTTATGGTTTCACCAACCCTGGCTGGTTTTGCTTGTCTACTTAGGTGGTTTAGACCTTTGGATGGGAATCTGCTGGCCTGGACTCAAATCCCAGCTCCACCACTAACTAGCAGTGCTACTTCAGGGAGGCTACTTAACTTTTCCCACTTATAAATTGGGGATAATTACAGTACCTACATAACAGAATTTTTGTTTCAAAGATTAAATGAAATGATTCTTGTAAAACAATTAGCCTAGTATATGGATCATATAAAATAAGTGCTTAATAAATATAAACTATATTTTAAGTCTGATGAGTATAATTTTATATCTTCATCTAAGTCATTGGTAAAAGTATGGAACAGAAAATGTTCAAATGAAGACCTCAACAGTAATTTTTCTGAATCTTTCCTTCAGATTAATCCGTGGGATCATAAAATCATATCATCAACCACCAATCTCATGCTTAAGTTCATCACAAGAGAAAACCTCAGTTGCTTTGGTGAATTAAAGGAGTCCTTTATCTACATAACAGTGCTACTCAAAGTGTAGTCAATCAACTATTACTAGTCTGAAATGAGATGTATAGAAATTAAGAGTAAGTGGGTACAAATTTTTATAACAATTTGACATTGCCTTGACATCCCAATCCATTATCAATGGATTCATTTCATTGAACAGTATATAGACCAGATCAAGGATGTTGAACTATGAGATGAGTTATATATGGTGAGCAGTAAGAACGTGATAAAACATATATACTATTTTAAAGTTAATTTGTCAACTGTAACTAAAAAATACATGAATACAGAATCCTTGTCTGTTCAGAAGTTAATTTAAACTATAAATTTACAGAATAAATTGTTAGAACTGCTTACTTATAAAGAATTGAAAACTTTTGCAAATACAGTATCACCTGCTACATTTTGAGGAAAAAGAAAAAAGAGAAATCCTGTTTTCTTCTTGTTGTTACCATGAATACATCTCTGTAAGACTGGTTTCTGTATTTTAAGTGTTATTAAAACAGAGCCAGTTTTGATATACATCACCCCCTAGGAGTAGCATTTTCATCAATTTAACCTAGATTAGATAAGTTAACAAGCAAGAAGTGAGCTCATTTATCACATTAAAATCAAATATTGATATAAACAAATTGTTCATTAAAAGCATGTCTATAGGTGTTTAATATGAGGAACTTATTCTATGCATAATTTCGTGTTATGATTGCAGAATTACAAAATTTATGAGTATACAGCAATTTTCTTATTATTCACCTCTACAGATGTTTTCAATGAACAAGGAGTACAGTTTTTTAAAATTCACTTCTTTTTCCTATGTTTGATAATTATGGAAATGTAATTTTACATCTACCATTAAATCTAATATTAAAAGGGGCAATATATTTCACATGTCTTTTTAATACATTTTTAATTGACACATTGTGATTGTACGTATATATAGGGTAGAATTTGATGTTTTAATACATATATATGAAAAAATACATATATATGTTGTATAATGATCAAATCAGGGTAGTTAGCATATCCATCACCTCATGTATTTATCATTTTTTTGTGTGTGTTGAAAACATTCAAAAACTTCTCTTCCAGCTATTTTGTAATATACAATACCTACTGTTAACCATAGTCACCCTACTGTGCAACAGAACACCAGAATTTATTCCCCTTATCTAATTATAACTTTGTATCCATTAACCTACCTTTCCTTATCTTCCCCCTCCTCCATCCCCTGACTAGTTTCTGGTAACCACTGTTATACTCTCTGCTTCAATGACATAGACTTTTTTTTTAGATCTCACATGAGTGAGATAATATGATATTTGTCTTTCTGTATCTGGCTTATTTCACTTAACATAACATCTTCCAGATTCATCCATGTTGTTGCAAATGACAGGATTCCATTCTTTTTCATAGTGGAATAGTATTTCATTATATACATCAGATTTTCTTTATCCTTTTATCCATTGTTAGGTACTAGACTATTGTGAATAATGCTGCAATAAACATGAGAGTGCAAATATCTCTTTGAAATACTAATTTCATATCCTTTGAATATGGAATGGAATTGCTAGATCATATGGTAGTTATGGTTTTAATTTTATTGGAAACCTCCATCCTTTTCTCCACAACCTCACCAACACTTTTCTTTTGTGTTTTGACAATAGCCATTCTAACTGGAAAAAGGTATATTTCATTGTGGTTTTAATTTGCACTTCCCTGATGCTTAGTGGTGTTGAGCATTTTTCATACACCTGTTGACCACTTGTATGTCTTCTTTTGAGAAATGGTAATTTAATATTATTGGTTTTACAAAAGTTACCAATCTCTTGAATATTTTTTTAAAAGCCAACCTTCCGTACTAGATAGTTTGAGAAGCACTGCTCTGTGCTATTCACTTTATTTACCAACCCATCAAGAAAAACAAAGGAAATGAGTAACTCTTATGAAACTGACTAATATAACCCTTATAAGATCTTATTATCTATAAACAATTGCAATTGTATCACACGAGACATTGAAGGCTAAATTATTGCTAATTGAATTAGCTTCGAAGACAGGTTAAAAAAAAATAACCACCGATTTTTACATTCACAAAAATGGCCACCAATCTCATCCATAATCGTAGAATGTTAGAAGTGGAAGGTATCACAGAAAATGTCACCTTTCAAATTATGATGCCTGAGACCACAATAAGCATCACCCCCCGGAGAAGGCAATGAGAAGCCAGGAAGGTGGGGTGGGCTGGGAGGGGTGCAGAAGCACATGAAAAGCGTCACACTGGGTCAGTTTCATTTCTTAGTATAATTTTTCTTGCTGACCCCATGACACGGACAATGTGGCTTGGCCTGGCAGCTCTAAAATTGGAACAAAGCTATAATTCATTAGCCAACATTATCAGTTCTGGAGTATATCCTGGGATTACCAAGACTTGAAGAAGGCAAAATAAAAACACAGAAGGAAGGAAGTCAAAAATAAAAACAAAACCCAGTGTATGATTTTCTTTTTAGGAAAAAAATGGATAAATACATTCATTTTTAAAAACATCTTTATTGAGATATAATTCACATAACATAAAATTCACCCATTCAAAGTGTATAATTTAGTAGATTTTAGTGCAGTCACAGAATTGTGCAACCACCACAACAATCTAAGTTTGGAACATTTCAATACATTCACTTTTATATAAATACTAATCATGCATATACAAATATTCTTCTGAAAATTTTTTAATTATTATGGGTACATAATAGTTGTTTATCTTTATAGGGTACATGTGATGTTTTGATGCAGGCATACGATGTGAATTGATCCGATTAGGATAATTGGGGTATTCAACACCTCAGCCATTTGTCATTTCCTTGTGTTAGGAACATTCCAATTCCACTCTTTTAGTTAGTTTAAAGTATACACTAACTTATTGTTTACTACAGTCACTTTGTTGTGCTATCGAGTATTATTCATTCTAACTCTATTTTTGCACCCATTAACCATTCCTTCTTTGTTATTATTGAATAAAAAACTATGTCAGTGGTCACCTTAGAGGAATTAAGAGTGCCTAACTAAAGCACCTTAGCTTCTCGCCACTTCTCTGTTTCTTGCTCCAGAGGAGAGGTGAAGGGGCAGCGCAGGGCTGGAAGCCCTCACCTCCCCCACTGGAAGTAAGTGCGCTGCTGTTCCCCCGCCATGCCCTGGTCCTGACTGTGAGTGGTATGGGCAGGTTTGGGCCAGTAGCTGAGCCTCACCAGTCAGCATCAGTGGTGCTAGTGGTTTCTTAATGTTGACACTAGTCTGGTTGCAACTACCAGTGCATGTCTGAGGTGACCACAGAATATCAGATGATTTTACCTCCCACGAACCTGGATTATATTCAAACCAGACATCTACAGAGGAGAGGATGTATGCATTCCATTTCTTTTCCTAAGTTTCAAGTCCTAAGTTCCTTGATCCACTTCTCACTTCCAAACATGGTCTGTCCTTCTAGTTTACCCCTTCTCACAATTCTTACCCTTTTCTTTGATTCTTTAGGAAATCTGATTGCCACTCTTGGAAGGATAACTGGAATGAACTTTCTTTTGATAAGCTGTTATTATTTTAGTGGCTAGACATTCAGCCAACAAAGTATTTTCTTAAATGCAAATAACACATTCTTTTCCAAGTGCACCACTCCGGAGCACCCCAGCCACCAACCACAGCCCCATGTGGAACCCTTCATGGATTAAAACAATAAATGTGTTCATCTGGGAAGAGGGAAGAAAATGAGAATGTGATTTTATTGAAAACCCAAATGACTTAAAAATAAATATGGGGAAAATATAGTTCCCTAATGTAAACTTCACTGTGAAAAGGCAAACATCATAAAAATGTGGTCTCTGTTTGAGGTGTTCTGGAAACAAGCTCACTTTTAGGGTTTGGGGAGCAAGTAGGGAAACCAACAGAATGGAAGGAGGAATCCTGTGTTTGTAGGCCTGTGTAGCATCCTCCTTCCTTTCTCAAATAATATTTTCTGTCTTGCAGAATTTTTAAGACTGTAACTTTGGTTCCGATAAACAGTTAAACAGGCTCATCCACATGTATATAAATAATTCAAAATTTGAAAACATTAGGCAAAGACTACCCTGGTTTACATTTTCATTGTCCATAAGGGGAGTAATAGTGAAAACAACCTGTGCAAAGAACTTTGATATGTAAACTCACAACCTAAACAGAGCTCTTCAATATTTTTTAAGCATGGCCTCTGGGCACTGCACTCACAGGGTGTGTGTGTCAGAGCAGAAGCACTCAGTGAACAGCTATGATAAAGCCAGTGTGCTGTGCTGGACAAAGAGCATGGTGCTGTGAGAGAGCATGGCAGAGGTCCTCCTAGAGGAAGTTACATCCTATGGTAAATGGAAATCACAGGGTTCCCAGAAATAAAATGATTTTAGCTTCACTGCTTAATACTTGGGTCAGCAGACACCAACACACAATGGAAACCTACTTCTCTGTTCCATTCAGGTTAGAAGCAGCTTCCTGAGCTCAGGAAATTGCCAAAATAGAAATGCTACCTCAATGCATTTGAAAAGAATTTTTCAATATTAAAGGATGTCAATTGCATATTTTCAGAACGGGAGCACACTGGTAATCTTCTCCATTTATCTTTTTTCTCTAAGATGCTGTCATCTGTTTCTGCTCTGTTTGCTAAGGTTTTCATTAGAAAAAGTACAATTATACAATTCTTCTCTATTATTAATGCAAGACATACTGTCTTTTGTGAGTGATGAATTCAGACAAGTAAAGTATCTCTGTCTTTATTTTCCATCATAGTTGGTCATAAATCCTGCGACCTACAAGTGATAATGTGCTTTGGCTTTATGTAATTGTGCTGGCTGGAGCTGTGGATGCTCGTGTCTCCGGTTTTATTGTGTTGGGAAGACAGACAAGTCTTCCAAGTTGCTGATGGAGACGCTGGCAGTGGCCCAGCTCTCTTGGGTGATGATATGTGGATTGCTTTCTCTAAGGGATTGCTTTCCTCTGGCTAGCAATTTCCCTCATGGCAGTGTGTCCATCCTTTCGAAGACCATGAAGAAAGTAGAAATACTCCCCCTCTCCACCACTTCACGGCGGGATGTGTGGAAGGAGTGGGAATGGTCATGTCGACTTTGAAAGCATAAAAGAAAATAAGTGAGTGAATTAATTCATATACATTAATTCACTCCTTTCTTCCTCTCTCCCCCTGTCTTTCCTTCCTTCCTGCCTTCCTTCCTTCGTTCCTTCTTCACTCCCTCCCTTCCTTCCTCCATTCCACATGCATTTATTAAATACCTTACATGCCCTGCACTATACTGGGTATCATGAAAGACCTAAAGGTGTTTCAAGTTCTGGCATGGAACCGACACCTGTCATGGGAAATGTGGGGTAGAGTGTCGGCTTTGACAGTATGTGCTAGAGCAACATTGGCTGCTATACAATCAACTTCAAAATCTCAGTGACTTCACACAACAGAAGTTTATTTCTCACTCAAATAACAATCCAAAGCAGATGTTCCTTTCTGTGGGGGGTTTTCCTCCATGTGGTGATAAAGGATTCAGGCTTCTATCTTGAGGTTTGGCCTTTCTCTATGTCTTCAGAATGATTTCCAGCCCAGAAGATAGTGGAAAAGGAATAGCCACTTCCTAGAAACCTATTTCTGCTCATTTTCTATTGGCAAGACCTTGTCCCATGACCCAGCTAGATGCACAGGAGGCCATCTGGGAAGTACTGTCCCTGGCCGGATAGCTGCATCCCACAGTATGGAAGGAGAAACAAAAAACGGAGTGGACAGTTAGCCACAAGGAGAATATGAATGAATTCTCAATCTCTCTTTCTCTCTGCCCTTCCTTCTCTCTCTCTCTGTTTTTTAACAATTAGTCTTTAGATGATAATGGAACACTCAGCGGGAAAAGACTGGTGGACATACATAGATAAGGTAGAAAAAGGACAAGGAGATTTGGGAGTCTAAAAGTTGGGATACAAGCAGGTCCAACATCCTATTTTTCGAGTAAGAAAACATGATACTGTTTATGTCACTTCTCATTTTCAATTCACCTACCACGGTGTGATTTGGCTCATTTTCTTTTCATTTTTTTTTTCTTGAAGGGATCATAAAAATTAAATCGAAAATGAATGCAGTTCTTCAGATAGCAGGTTTGGTTGCTTTTCAAGACACCTAATTTACAAAGCTCCCTTTAATGGGCGCCATCTTACAGTCGGGGAAATGAGCCACTGCCTTGGCAGTCAGGTTTGTTAGCTTTTTTGCCTGAATCCCCTCCATTTTCCTCCCAGCCTCAGTGAGCACAGTTTCTTTTCATCCTAATGTGGTGGTGGATAAAACGAAAGGAAATTTTCTTTAATTCAGTAGTGAAACTTTCCAGTTGTGAAGCACTTTGAAATACAAACTAATTAATAAACACAACTCTCTTCCAAAGCAGAAAGGATAGCTGTTCTCATTTTTCACAGCTGAGAAGGCTGCAGTTAAAATAGTTTGCCCCAGGCTGTGCACCTCAGCGGTGGAAGAACTTCCAGGCACCAACCCTGTATTCTCTCAAGACAGCATGTTGCCTCTCCAGAGAGTAATTGGCTTTTATTCGGGTTGTAGCTAACAGTGACTTCCTCAATGACTCCACAGTGCCCCTGGCACTGGCTAGGCAATTAGTAATGTTCTTGTCACAAACTGTGAGTGACCCACTAAAGAAAATAAAGAAAAAGTGGCTCACTGGATGGCCCTATTTCTCACAAATACTTCTAGAGATTGAAGAAATACTTTTGTAATCATAAGCGCTGTGCTAAACTGAGAATCGGAAAGATGAGAGTATTCGTTAATATCCTCATGGTACTAAGACCTTAGAGCCAAAACTATTATTGTCATTTCACAGATAGAGAAATTGAGACCCAGAGATAGTTGCTTCCAGTAGTAAATCATTAATAGGTCTTTCATCCCAATGCCATTATTTTGTCTTGGCTCACAAAATGATAATATGCTGTATGCAAATAGCAGCTATTTTAGTAAGAAAAAAATTGTGATAGGTGACATCATGTGTGAAGGTTTGCCTTGACGACGTCTTTTGTGGTGGAATAATGGATTCTGAATTGTATCATGGTGCATAATCACAAACTGGCCCTACTGGTAGTGGCATCCATAGCCCACCTGGGAATCCCAAAATGCTTTTACTGTACCCACAGTTAAAACATTTATATTTCCAAGACTGCATCACAGTTTGGTTATGAGGTATAGGGCCTGTCATAAGAAACACTGTTGGCTGTCAAATATAAGAGAAATACCTAGGACAGCACATAGATCTTTGTAGAATCTTTGTTTCTCCCTTCTTGAAGTATATGCTATTTATGTAAGCAAAGGATTAATAGTCATGAATAAATGCAGCCAGGACATTCTGGGTTCATTTGCATTTGTGGCCATAGTGAGACTTGATATCGATGTTATAAAACTGCTCGGCTCAAAAAGGGAGGCACGGCCGGGCACGGTGGCTCACGCCTGTAATCCTAGCACTCTGGGAGGCCGAGGCGGGCGGATTGTTTGAGCTCAGGAGTTCGAAACCAGCCTGAGCAAGAGCGAGACCCCATCTCTACTAAAAATAGAAATAAATTAATTGGACAACTAAAAATATATAGAAAAAATTAGCCGGGCATGGTGGCGCGGGCCTGTAGTCCCAGCTACCCGGGAGGCTGAGGCAGAAGGATCGCTTGAGCCCAGGAGTTTGAGGTTGCTGTGAGCTAGGCTGACGCCATGGCAATCACTCTAGCCTGGGCAAAAGAGTGAGACTCTGTCTCAAAAAAAACAAAAAAACAAAAAGGGAGGCACCAGCCACCTGTGGCTCCTGAGCACGATAACACAGCTGGTGCAAACTGAAACATGCTCTACCTGTAAAATACACACCAGATTTTGAAGACTTCGTAGGAAAACAAGATTGCAAAATACCGCATTATTTTTGTATTGATGGCATGTTGATATAATATTTTGGAAATATTGGGTTAAATGCAATAGACTATTAAAATTAATTTCACCTGTTTCTTTATACTTGTATGTGGCTACTAGCACATTTAAAATTCTATATGTGAATCACATATTTCTACTGGAAAATGCTATTTTAGAATTCTAGCCTTTTAAAAGTTTCCTAAATATGAAAGCTTATGCAACCACTCAGTCCCCTAGACCACCACCAACAGCTTCCTTTCGAATGCACTGAAAGACAAAGTTCAAGTGAAAGAATGTTTCTTGACTTTGGAATTTGTCTTTATTACTTTATTTTCTAATAATAGAAAAGACATTAAAGAAAATATTTTTCCTATCTTTTTCCCTTGCCTAACTCCTGCATGTCCTTCAAGACAGCTCTGTATCCCTGCCTTTTGGAAGCTGTCCCTCACCACAACACCTCTCCCTTCCTCTCCGTCTAGTGGCCTGAAGCTGGCTTAGGTGCCCCTCTTCCACACTGCCCTAGCTGTATTAGGATCACTGGCTTACTTGTCTCTCTGCCCCATTTCCTATAAATTTCCATGGTCAGAGACTGTCTTTCATTTTTATGGAATATTTCTCATATTTAGCACAGTGCCTGGAATCATTTCACAATCATTTGTTGAATGATTACTTAATTGAAGAATAAATGAACAAAAATAATTCTTTAGTTGACATTGCTATTTCAGAGCTACAAATAATAGTAGTTTACATTTGATGGACACTTTACAAAAGTTATATTAGTTGATTCTCACAGAAGTATCTGAGGGAAAATCCTTCCTCATTAGAAGCACCCCATTTTATTAACCACGGTTCTTTGTAATTATTATACTCCCCCGCCACTCAGGAGTACTGTGAAAATGATATTGATGACTACAGATTGCCATGTGAAAATTATAAGGTAAAAATGTATTTGTATTTGTCTATCACAGGTCAACTAATTTGATGGTAGAGCGGTATTAGCAATACACATGAAGCATTTGTTGGCAGTTGAGAAGGTGTCTATAGAAAAATTAATGTTGTGTTCAGGGTGTCATATAATTTATTGTGCAGACCTAGATACTTTGAAAGTTAATGGGAGTGCTATAATATTTATTCTGGCACAAAGAGCATAAACTGGACTGTCAGGAACAAATCAGGACATATCTTCACCCTAGCTACATTAAATGAGAACCATTTCTCAGGCAAGTGATCCATGGTATAGAAGGCATGGATGGGCTGTTCCCACAGGTTGAGGCAAAGAAAGAGACCCTCACTCTTAACGGAGGTCCCAGGAGTTAGAACCAGCAGTTCCGAGAGTCTATCTTTTCTGATGGCCAATCTCTCTCGAGTGGAGGAAATCTCTCCAGATGGAGCAACTTAATGGGCCCTGTGAGTGGGAGCTCTGTCCCTTCCCATCAGCTCACACACCCAGAAAACTTCTGGGAGGGATCTGTCCCATCAGATTCCTTCCTTTATCAGTGCTTAGAGATGAATACTTTCCTCTTCCCTCCTATGCCCCCCATGAAGGAGGCTGGAAGGAGGAAGGAACATTTGAGCTGTAGTTTATTAGTGTCACAAGCCTCTGTCACTATCCTCAGTCTGTTCCTACTAGCCTTGGGGAAAAACTAAAAGTTGTGTTACCTTGATAAGTGCTTTCAAACAAAACCAGTGCATACATTATTATTATCTTTTAAGAGATGAAGAAATTGAGGCTCAGAGACATTGAGAGATTCATCCAGAGACAGAGTCATGGTAGAGATTCGTGAGGCCCAGCCTGGGGCATTTTCCACTGTAACACACTGCTTCAGGGAAACACCTCATGAAGACTACACTGCCTTAATTACATTTGCAATATAAGCCTGAATGTTTCCAAAGAAATAAAGTGTGACATTCACTGTTTCCCATAGGTGGGGCCACCCTGTGCCATTCCTTAGGCTCGTTGTCCTTGGACAAATGTGACTCCGTGGATCTAATAACCACAGCCAGGCTAGCGGATGCACGTGCTGCCCGAGAGCTTCATAGATGCCAACCAGGATTATTTAAGTTTTCATTCAAAATCTCCTTTAGGGTGACTTCTGTGCACCTGAAGTGCCCATTCGAGAAGATCAACAAATGGCTGAAGACAGATTTTTCAGCCAGAGGAAAGAATTATTACCTTACCATCAGTCTAATGAAAACAGAGGTGAAATACCAACCCGCACTAGATAAACAGCACACCAAGCCATCCATCACACTCAGCCGCACTGAGCAGAACACCCTAACCGATTTCACCTGACTTTCCCGTGCCTCACTCAGACAGGCGTTCGCAGCATCCGAGAGCTGGGACCTTTTCCAGAAAGTTTCTGTCAGAATAAAGACCGGAACAGGAATCCTTTAAGCCGTTCCCTCTCCTGATCTAAATTCTCTGTTCTGTCTAGCCATGGACAGCACTAGCTTCTTAAAGACTTCCTTCGCACTTGCCGGCTCTGCCGAGCTGGTGTTCCTTCCGGGACCTGGTTTCTACTATTGGGTCTCCTACTCAGCACCTCCAATTGCAACTCTCGTTCTCAGAACCTCTGAGTTGATAATGAGCATATCCACTCATTCAGTAGAAATGTCTGCCCACTAGCAAGCACTTTGGACATAGAGATACAAGGCCCCTGTTTTGTAGGAGCTCAGAGTCTAGGGCAAAAGAAATCTTGCCTATGTATAAAGGTTTCTTTCACTTTTCACACATATTATCACTCATTTGGGTTTGCCAGGCAAGTGACTGCTATGAGTGTTTGACTGTATCTTTCCAAAGGTGAATCAAAGACAGCAATGCACGTTTTGTTAACAATGGCCTGTTAAGGAACATGTTTGAAGGGCTCTAGCACATTATAAATTGTGTTGATGTCTGTTAATCTTTCAAATAAGGAATCATAATAGAAAGAAAATTGAATATTAAATAGATTTGTGGAATACTTGTGATGTGAAAGGCACTAAGCATATATTTTCTTGTTTAATACTTTACAGCAATACCAATATACAAGAGAAGAAATTGAGCCCAGCCTAAGAATATATATCTAGTGAGCAGCAAAGCTATTATATGGACCCAGGTATTGTTAATGATTTTCAGAGATGGTTAATTCACAAGAAACCAATGGTTAATGAAAATGTTGACTGTAGCGGAGGGTATTCCTTTCTGAGGCACAGAACACCTTTTGTCCTATCTATAGTAACACCTTCCTGGTATCACATTATCTAAGAAGCTGTTATTAACATTCAGAAATATACAAAGGGAAAGTGAATAGTTTCAGAGGATGTTCCATGCAGACTATGGTAAGGACAGATGCGATGACACTTCAAGCCATACACACATACACACACACACACACACACACACACACACAATCTCCAGTGAGTGGAGTGATTTCCACCTTCACCCCCATTATCATCTCTCTGGGGAAATTCTAGATAAGTCATGAAACTCTGCCTCTCTGATTACTTATTTTGTATTCCCAAGTAGTGCATCCAAGGTCACATTCTTCCCTTACCTTGGGCCTTGCTGTATTTCCAGAGTAGTTTTGCAAATCAGTTCCTTAGTATGCCAATGAGTGTGACTTAAAAAAAAAAAAAAAGCTGGGAGTGCTGATGAAGTTCCATGGCTTAAAAGAATGTCTGAGAAATGCAAAGGTAAACAAAGTGAAGTAGGCATTGTGACTGTGGAAGCTTGTCCCAAACTGATTTGAGAAGCATCCTAGGATTGGTGTTCCTCAGGACACTGGGCTACCTTCCTGCTGCTTCTGAAATCACTTTTCTCAAAGGGTAAGGGAACATTTTTGTCCCCTTTAATTATGCATTTATTTAAGTAACTTAATGCTTAAAGGTCAACTACTTTCCCTATTTCCAAGCTTCTGAGACACCTCACCGTCACGGCCAAGAACCATCTATCATTTATTTCCATTGCCTCTAACACTTACACTTGTGGAGGAATAAACTTGTAAGTAATCATTTTACCGGAACCATGTCTAATCATATTAGCATCTCACCCACTGTGGCTGCTCCATAAAATGTCAAAAGATAAGAAGAACTGAGATTTTGGACTTCTCTTCTGTGGTTGTGAACTTGGAAGTAATCCAGCTGTCAGGTCAAAGACAAACTTCACCTGTGCTGTTTCAGATCCATCATGCGTAGGATGTGGCAAGATAAGGTTACACCCAGTGAGGTGTTGAAACATGGGAAATCGAACCGACCCCAGGGCCATGTTAATTAAACCAGAGCTCTGCCAAGCAGGGCTTATCAACTGAAGGGGCTGGAGACTCCTTAAACGTGCTCAGCTCAAGATCAAACCCAACAAGCCCTTACCCATGGCTGAGAGGCACTCTGAGGACCCGTTTGAAGTACAACCTGAACTTTGCTGGCACCGACCCAAATGCCTACACTAGACTTTGATCATGTAGCTCTAAGTGCTACAGGATTTCAGGCCAAACTGAAGCTCAACTGCCTTCACTAACAACGACAAAAGGTAGAGATCACAGGAAAGCAAGGAAGTACAAAAACTTCAATCACATGCTAAGGAGATAACCCTACACTGAGAGAGAAGCAGTCAGTGCCTCATGAACTGTGCTGCCCTTAGGGCAGAGGCATCAATGTCTCCCTCACAGATACTGTGTATTTTTACATTTCTTTCTTGCTATTAGCTTCATGGTCATCAATAGCTTTTTGTGTATTAACATTTATTTCTCTAGTGCATTTATGCTCTCTATGCCATGTCACGTGCTATGGCAGTAAGAGAATTTTGATGGAGCTATATTCTGGACAAACACAATGAAGATTTGTTTTTCTATGTTATGATGGAGCTCAAACCAAACCCTAGGCTGGAAAGCTGTTCTCATAATGAGTTTGCCAGTTTTGAAAAAGATGTGGTATTTGTCCAGCCCTTATTTCTTGTGCACCATTTTCTTGGGGGTCTGTGAAGGGCTGAGAGCCAAGTGTTGAGAGAAGGGAAGCTGGTGTGTGTGGTGTGCGTTGGCGGAACGCGGGCAGCCCAGGGAGCCCGTGAGCCGCGCTGAGTGACGTTCTGCATCGTTAGCCTGGGCCAGATGTCCTGTTACAGAAGGGATTTGTGGCACCCATACAAGTTATGAACTCTGGAGTCTCTGCCTATGAAGAGGTATTTCAAGAAAGGAATTCCTTCTGCTTGCAGCCCCTTTCTGGCCTAATAACTCATTCCCTGTGCATGAAGTAGCTATATATGGTGCTAAGTGTCACCTGATGAAATAGTTACTTTAACTGCTAATTTACTAGTAGTAGCCAAAGAATAAGGTCCCTGAATAACTAGATCAAAACAACAAAACCACCACTATTTTCTATGATATAAGTATTCACTGCCCTGTCTTCCCCCAAGAAGGTAGATTCTAAAACAAAATTATTTTGTAACTGACGCTACCTCCTTTCATGTCCTTTCACCTCCATGCGTGAATCTCCTGTGAAGACACCACATGGGGTCGGGCGCTCACTATGTCGCACATGATACTTTTGCATGTTGCCTAAGATCCCTGGGTGGTGTATGATTGCGTTGGGATCTTTTTATTCTACAAGTTCATGATAGCTGAGCTTTGCTCCATGTTGGATTGCTATTATTGTTTTAAATCATTAAAACTGTCACGTAAAATAATCTTTAAAGCAGAAAAGTGCACAGCCTAGTCTATCTACTTGGATCTTCCAATCTAAAGCACACGTATTGCATAATAACAAACAACAGTCCTTCTCCAACCATTTGCTAAAGTGCATAATTAGTGTCCTTCCCCACTGTCCAACCCCCACTCTCCGACCTCACTTCCCTCCTCTCCCCTCCTTGCTCCTGATGCTCCATCCCCACTCCCTCCCCCACTACCCCCAGCACACTAGGGGCCTCTGCACTTGTTGCTTCCTACAGCTGACTGCTCTTCTCCAGCTGTCTGAATGGCTCATCCCTGCTTCCTCCAGGTCTTTGTTCAAATGTTACCCTCTTAGTGAGGTCTCTCCTGGCCACCCTATCTAAAGCTCTCCCGGGACCAAAGGCTTTCTGTTCTCCTTTCTTCCTTGATTTTTCTCTCAAGCATTCATTGTTATATTATATATCTATATCTATATATATCTATATGCTATATATTTTATTTTTAGCTTGTTTTAGTGTTTGTCTCCCCAGGCAGAATGTGAGAATAGTTTTTGTTTGTTTTGCTCTCTGATGCATTAGGTCACATGGCAAATTTTAATGGGAATTTTTGAATGAACGAATGAATGAATGAGGTCCAGTCTTTCTACTGGTCACTACTGATCAAGCCAAACATGGTTTCTCATTGTAAGGAATTTATAGTCTTATGGGACAGACAGATACTAAGTAATTAAAATAAAATATGTGTACACACAAAAACCTGCACACAGATGTTTATGGCAGCTTTATTCATAATTGCCAAAATTTGGAGGCAGCCATGTCCTTCAGTAGGTGAGTGGATAAATAAGCTTTAGTCCCTCCAAACTAAATGGAATATTATTCAGTACTTAAAACAAATGAGCTATCAAGCCATGAAACGACATGGAGGAAATGTAAATGTATATTACTAAGTGAAAAAGTCAATCTGAAAAGGCTACGTACTGGATGAATCCAACAATATGACATTCTAGAAAAGGCAAAACCATGAAGATAGTAAAAATATCAGTGGTTGCCAGAGGTTAGGAGGAGGGAGGGATGAATAGGTGGAGCATCACAGATTTTTTAAAAAGCAATGAAATACTCAGTCTGATACTATAATGGTAGATATATGTCATTATACATTTGTCCAAACCCATAGACCACACAACACCAAGAGTGAATCCTGATGTAAACTTATGGTCTCTGGGTGATAATGATGTGTCAATATAGGAGCATCAATTGTAACGAATGTACCATTTTGCTGGGGGATGTTAACAAGGCTGAGATTAGGGGGCAGGGGGTATATGTGAGAGCTCTGTACCTTCAACTCAATTTTGCTGTGAATCTAAAACTGTTCTAAAAAATAAAGTCTATTTTTAAAAACAAATAATTTGTGAGCAAATCTAAGTGTCTCCAAGATCACTAGTTTGAACACAAAAAATCAGTGTCTACACTATGAAAAAAAAAAAATGCTACTGCAGGGTTTGTGAGAGGGAAGGGCGGCGGAGCCAGCCTGGGCTTCCTGTGGACGTGGTGTTTAAACCAAGAACTGAGCTTTACATGAAGGGCCAGGGGCAAGAGAGAATAGGGGGGGTTCCAGGAGCTGAAATAGTAACGGCAGGTTCCAGGTGGCTGAAGCCGGGGTGTGAGAAGGATCCAGAAGTTCAGTGAAGCTCAAGGAGAGGGGAGGGCTGGGCCACGAAGGTCTAGCCAGCAATCCTCCAGAGACTGAGCAACGGGGAGCCGTGACCCAGTCGGGATAGCATTTTAACTGAATTTGAGAGAAGCAAGATGAAAAGCTAAAATGAAATAAACCACAGTGTGTGCAGACCATCAAATCCGCCCCTGGGAGAACCGGTCAACTCTGGACAAACAAAAATAGTAAGTGCAGAGGGTACGAGGGAAACAATTTCCTGGAGTCCTTACAGTTTTGGGAACACACTGAGCCCATCCCTGCCTCAGCATTTTCACCCACCATGTCCCCCTCACTGGAAAAAACATTCTTTTCATCCATCCAAAGCTACTCACCCTTCACAAATACAGTTGCAGCCCACCTCCGCTGGAGAACCCTTTCATAGCTCTTTCTGTGCTTCCCTTTGATCTCCTAAAGTGCACACCACACAATTTAGCTCTTTGGTCTACCTTCTTGAATAACCTGATACTTTATTACCCCAAGTAGAATGTCCTCTTCTTGCTAACAGGGACCCCACATCCTGCCCACCTCCTCCCACCTTCTAGATGAGGACATACTAAGTCCTTCCAAAATGTACCAATTAATTTAGGACCAGATTATTGAATATACCCTGACATTTTACAATCTTAGAATGGCTCTTTAAAGAGTCACACTTTATAACTGAGAACAACTGGGCATATGTAGGTCAGCAGGGAAAGTCAGGGGAAGAACCAAGCTTTAGAGTTATATCTGGCTATACCTGGCTACAATTGAGTCATAATCCCAAGCAAAAAAAAAAAAAAAATTAGAAAGCACTCTAAGATGGTTGAGCATTTGTGAAGAACAAAGGCAGAATATCTAAAATTTAAGGGTAAATCTCAAATATAATCCAAAATTAGCCAATTACCAGAAGAGTACCCAGTAGGATCTGAAAAAAAAAGAAGCTTCAGGGGAATTTGGCCAACTGAATAAAAGACTACAAACCTCAGCATGGTCAGTATTGATATCCACAATAACAGGGTAAGACATACAAGAACAGCTCTATTTCTGAAGTAAGATGTCAGAGCCTTTCTTTCCCTTTCTTTCCTTCTTTCCTTCCTTCCCTCCTTCCTTCTTTTCTTCCTGATATTAAGAATATTATGAACAGATTCATTAAACATGACCTCATCAGTCAAGTACTCTTTTAGTGTCTTTTCACCGGCCATCAAGGACCATTAAATGGATGAACATAGGTAGTGTGCTATCTCTTGACTCCAGTTTCAAAAGCTCAGTATACTGCAGTAAACTATCTCTTCAGTGAGAATCTGATGATGTTTGACTAAGGCCTTGTTGAAAGAAGACAACGATGAATGGGTTACACATTGCTGATCTAGATGGAGCAGTCCGTCAGATGTCACAATATGCACGTACATAAAAGTTACAGCAGGTCCTCACTGCCCACACTATGCAGCAATTATCCTAAGTTTATTTGGGGTCGGTACAGCATGATGAGGGTGCCAACCACACAGCTCTAGTTACAGGTGTGTCAGCATTACTATTCTCGGTTCCCATATTCGAGAGTTGATAACTTGGCCATAAAAACCTATCATGGAACGAATCTTGGCATACAAAAGTCACTTCCCAGAAGAATTTTTAAAAATTACAAATTAGAAAAAAGCTCCACATGCTTTGCCTTTCTCACGTTACCCACAAGCCCCAAAATGAATTAGCAAATCCTTTTCCTTTATTTTTTCTTTCTCCAAGGAAACTGTGTACTTCAGAGCCTTTGGGTCAGTTTTTTACCTGACTTGTCTGGTAAAGGTTATCATTTGGAGTGAAAAGAACTAAGTTCTTCTGTGCTACACACAGATTTTCCTTCAGATGGTGATGGAAGTAGAGAAGGTTGGCTAACACTCAAATCTTGAGTTTGAGTTCAAAGCTATATTTCTGAATGAAAACAAGAAGATAGTATTGAAATTGTGCATTTAGATGCTCTTTTTCTTGAACAATCTCTACTACAATTTTAAGTAATGAAAAATGACAAGAACAAAGATTCAATTTTGTTTTTGCCTTACAAATGTAGTAACAGACATTTACTGACTGCAAGTTGTGTTTTAGATAATTTGTGAACGTTATACCATTTAATACTCACACTATTAATAATACGGCAAAAGGCATCAATTAACTGCCTTCATTTTATAAATGAGGAAACCAAAGCTCAGACAAGTTAAGTAACTTGCCAGAGGTCACACAGTGGAGCTGGAACCAAAACCCAGGCCCATAGGCATAAGTCATATCTGTGTTTGTCATGTATCTATACAATAATAACAGAGGTAGGTCATGCTAAAAAGTACCAACACTTAAGTGGAACAAATTGCTCACAATTAAATATATACTCTAAAGCAGCAGTCCCCAACCTTTTTGGCACCAGGGACCAATTTCATGGAAGACAATTTTTCCATGAACAGGGACGGAGGGGAGGGGTCTGTAGTCCAGTTGCTAACAGGCTGCAGACCAGTACCAGTCCACAGCCCAGGGGTTGAGGACCACAGTTCTAAAGAGCTTAATTTTGCTAACATAACAAGTGTTTGAATGGCAACTGCTAGGGCTTTGCAGGACTGGGCCAAAGCAAAATGCTGATACAGGCAGCCCCGTCATTTAGCATGCCTATTTTTTGCCAATGTTGTCTTTGGCAATTTCCCTAGTCATCTCCAACTCATTCAAAAAGTTTACAAGAGTTAATTGATCATGATGGCTGGCAGGTAGTATTAACTCAAAGCTCTCAAAGATGACTCCCATTTAAGCTTAGTGGGTTACCCTCAAATAATGATTCACACTCATGTAAGCTGAACTTGTCCTCAAACAGCTGCTGGTTATTAAAGTTTAATTTTGATCACACCCTCCCCCAATATTTCATAGTAAAAGTCTAATTCATCAGGTTTCTAGGTTTTTCATAAACCACTTTTCCTTCTCATGGTTAGTAATTCTAGTTGGAGAAAGGGAAAAAATCTCCAAAATACAAAATCTTTTACCATCTTTCATCTTTTTTTATAATATATTTATTTTTATCCTAAGTCCAACAGGCAAAGACCAAGTCAATTTCAGTATCTGGCATGGGGCCTGCTGCAATATTGATGAGATAATATCAATCATGATTGTAAGTTTTTCCATCATTATATGAATATTATTTTATAAGCTTTAATAAGATGTTTGGGTATTTAAGATGAATGGTTTAAAAATCTGAATTCATATTCATGCCAAATACACAGGACATATTTTTCATAATTGTTCTTGTCCCTTGGGTCGGTAATGCAGTTTATAATCATCATAAAATTTCATTCCTAATTCCTTTTAATTTATCAGAAAGAAAATATGGATGGTTATTACCCAATTAAAATACTCCTGATGCTTTTAAGGTAGACATTATGGGGGTTTTGGAGTTTCACTGAAGACAGTTAAAAAAAGAAAGAGCAGCTGCATGACTTCAAAGTGTTTTCAAGTGCTCTGAGTTTGTGGCGATATTCAGCTGTTCAGCGGCACCCTTTCCCACCTGTCTGGTTCCCATCTCATCTGTGATGTAATCAAGGGAAGACTGGAACATTTTGCCCACATGAAAGACACAGGAGCATGTACCTAGAGATAGAATTTTCATTTAGTAGCCATAGACTCCATTCTGACATTCACACACACTTGGCCCACAGTTGCCAAGAGCAGGAACTGAGAATAGGGTCACCAAACAACCTGAGACAAATGCAGGAATCCGAGTCCACCTCCTTGACTGGACGTAGTGCCACTTGCTTTGTGAGAGACACAGGAGCTGTGCCCTTGGGATGGATGATGCTTTGTGAAGGTGTTTGCTAAAGGTGTTTTCTCTAGATGATTCACATGCTACTGGCTAGAAAGCAACCTGAAAGGTACCTATGCATAACTCAGTAGGAAAGACTCTGCTACAAAGGCTACAATTTCTTCCAGAGAAATGAAATGGATCAAACTGATTAGTAGCCACAAAAAGAAAATGCGCAGTCATCGAAATTGCATTCCAATTCATTATGAAAGAATTACAAACAGAATTTAGCCTGACGCTCCTTCCTTTGACACACTCCATTTGTCTAATTTCTTCTCTATTTGATCATGATCTTAAGCCATAACTGTATTGAAATCTATTTTCACTTTCTTCCCCTCACTTATCAGAATATCTTAATTTTATATACACGTGTCCAATTCTCTGAAAAGAAAGCCCCCAAAGTCCATGATATTAAGATGACAGCATTCTTGATGGGGGATACCATGAAGATGCCTTATTTGTGGTTTTCAAATAATTGGTGAGCCTCTTCAAAACAGAGCGAAGTCAAGTCTTTGCAGTGGAAGCACAAGGATTAGTTGGAGGGTGTGGTAAAGGCAAACAGATTTATTTAAATATATGCAAATAACTTTCATCTGTGGCTGTGTTACAGTTTATAAAGAGCTTTGGCATGCCCATGTTGTATCCTTTGGTAAAAATAAGCATATCCACTATTCCTAGAAACAATTCACAGTTGTTTCCTAATACACCAGTCATTTGTGAATAATATTTGCTTTCCAAATAGGCAAATTTTCACTAGAAGTACTTAACTGTAGTATCTATATCATAAAAGGTGATGAAGTAGTATCCATTCTTAAGCAAAAATAATACTGTGTTCTTAAAAGGACATTTGTTGGTTTATTACTTAAATGGGTTTCACCCACTATAGTACATTTGGCACTAGTTATTGTGTTTTGCTCTAGCATGAGACTCGAATGCCTGAGTACTAGTTACTCTGGTTCTGAAAAGCTATGAATGTTGATATACGGCTCCTCATTATGAAAGCTTACCTCTTTATGGCTTCACCCAGGGGAATGCATGGTTTCGGGCTTTTCTTTTAGGCTCTCTGACCTAGAGGAATGAAGCTTGGAACACAGGATCTGCAGGCGCTGACTTGTAAAGGAGAGGCTCAGAGCTGCAGGTATCACTGCATTCAATAAGCTGGGAAACTCTAGCTAGGGAACAGGGAACAGTCACTTAGCCTTTCAAAGTAGGAACGGAGCCCTAACTTTTAAGGAGGCTAGCCAAACAGGTGACAAACTGTTGTACTTCAAAGACAGGAAATCCCTTCAAATGTCAAACTGTAAGGACCCAAAATGACCTACATTCAGGAAAACGGGGAGCCAGTAATTCAGCATCATGTCTGTTCGGGTCTAATGAAGCATGTCTGGTGGATATTAACTGGTCCTGAGGATCCCTACTCTAAGTAGATGCCAGCCTTTTCCAGTGAAAACCCATGTTTTCAAGATCTTTTACAAATGTCATTGGAGTTCACATCAAATTGAAGTTACTATGTAAAGACACTCTTTGGACCAGTTTTCACTCATAAAATTAGTCTGGTTTAAAATGACGATTACTCAGAATGTTTAAGAAATCTATGAAAATGTTTAAAAATCTTCCTAAAATGCAAACTAAGGGAAAGCATCAGCCTTGGAAAAGGAACAGATGGATTACTTAAAGTTTGAAAGACAGACTGGAAGCTCCCCAATACCAAGGCATGAGATTCCCCAGTAGTTTTTCCCAGCTCAGAATGCAAAATCTAGATGGATTTCCTGCCAATCCCCAAAAGTACTTAGGGCTGTGGATGCAGAAGTCTGAACCATGCGTCAGTACTAAATTCCTGTCCAATAGGCTCAGAATAAAGGGAGGGCTGGAGGTGGGGATGGCTGAAGTGGGGCAGAGAAATGGCATATGCTATTTTCTTAAGGCAGGGCCTCTGTCCCTCTGCACTTGGAAGAATTATGGAACAAATGCGTAAGTGGGAAGGAAATGGATGGGTGAAAGCCAACCTCATCTCAGGACAAAAAAGTTGTCCTGTGTTTACATTTTCAAAAGGTGAAAATCCAAAAAGGATTGAGATTGTGAAATTCCTGGGAAACCAAAAAGCTTAACCCACATTCCATAATTTTATCAATTTAAGCCTCTCTGAGCAGGGAGGTCAAACTTCACTCTGCTTCCTGCTTACACAGCAGGTCAACTTATTTTGTATGTATAGCTATAAACTGTTTGCAAGTTTCCTAAGTCAGGCACTCGGGATGAATTATGAATGGAATTAGCCAGCCCGACTTGGAATTTCCTCACTTTTACTGGTCTTTAAACAAGATTTTTATACA
The DNA here is from genome assembly GCF_000956105.1 of Propithecus coquereli. Lineage (NCBI taxonomy): Eukaryota > Metazoa > Chordata > Mammalia > Primates > Indriidae > Propithecus > Propithecus coquereli. Next base: position 9,250,855 of record NW_012149063.1, read on the forward strand.
TTCATATGTAACCGATGGACCCAGCATATGAAATGGCCCTTCACATAAAACACTCTGTTTTAGAGTGATTTTGCAGTTAAGGAAACCTAAATATGAACTTCTAATGTGGAAAAGGTAGTTTTTATATGCTGTTTTAAAACTGATCTGGAAAACTGATGAGCTGACCACAAGATTTCTGTCAGGAACTGAAATTAAGTTTATATTTTAAAATACAATTTTAAATGCTTACTTTCTTTCATAAAGCCAATCTGCTTCTCATATTCGTAGCCTTAGTCACCTTAAAAGTACATAAATTTGGTATTTGGTTATTGAGTTTCGAAGTTGCAAGGTACAATAATTTAGATATTCATAAATACAGAGCATAAGAAAATTCTTCCTGAGTGCGAAACTACCTTTAAAATTATCATCCAAAAGAATGAATGCTTCATCTCTTGATTTAATTTCAGCCATTAGCTATGTCACACCTTAATATATATTCTTCCATATAAAACTTGCACTGTCTTAAAATTTTCGTACAAACTGGCATGTCCAAATTGATTTCAATAGTAATTTGTGTGCATAAAAAATGAGATCAAGATCAATGCCAAGTTTGAAAGAGAAAAATGAACTTGGATTGTTTTTTACTCCAACAAGGCACATGTTCAAACTTGTCCCATGTATATAAAAAGAAGATGAATATAAAATATTTTCAACTGTTTATGCAGAAAGTAAATAGAACAAAATCCAATAATTTTCATCATATAGCTGATATAAATATTGAGAACATTTAAAGAAAGGTACTAATTAAAACATATAACATTTTCAAAGTTTAAAAAGCAGTTGAAAAAATACTTCTGTTATTTAGATAGAACATAATTGCTTGCACATGTTAATGATCTTATAGATTTCAGTAGTAATATGTGTTGACAAACTTCCTGTCTTTTCCAGTTCCTCAAACATATAAAGGGCAGAGAATATTCTTCTATATTTTTCACAACACATTAAAAAGTATCCACCATTTTGACAGAGCTATAAATTACGGTAAATTTTTTATACCTGATTATGGAATTTCTATAAGATTGAAAATAGTCTCTGAATTTTTTTCAGAGGTGGGGAGGAACTTGTGGGTAAACTACTTTAAAATATGTTTTTATATTCATTTAAAATGTATAAATTCCCAAGTCTCTTTATGAAAAGCTTTGATCTCACAATTTTATATAGATTGCATTTACAGGCTTGGAAATTCTGTTCTTTTCATTAAACTCCTTGAAAAGGGTTGTATTAATATTATTTGGAAATTTTTTTTACAAAAATACAGCAATCATGTATCTAGCTGGAGAGAGTTAAAAATAATAGTTGTAATACTTTAATATTTATAAAAATATATTTTTCTGAAAGAGAGATGAACTTCAATCTAAAATATGAACACAGAACAAAATAATACAAGTGTAAAGTTTTCTTTTGAAATTTTTCCTTTTGAGGAAATGTTTATCATACATTTCTAAATGCAAAACTTTTAGTGTACACTATTAAGAGAATCCTAGGTAGTAAAAAATTTGTTTCTGTGTTTCCATAAACATACTTGCTGTACATTTTCAGAGGCAACACTGGCCGGTCACATTCACAATTGCTGTCTGTAGGGAATGGCTCAAAGGCCACTCAGTATCATCTGCCCCTTCCCCGGGGGAGGCACAATGAATCAAAATGGAATTTTATTATTTATATCCATTCTTTTAAATTCTGTTTTTATTAGCTCTTAAAGCCTTTGGTAGCAAATGTCAAACCACGCTGAAGTTAACCTGTTTGCTTTTTTAACCCCATTGCTCCAGGATATTTCAAATTCAATACTTTGCAAATGACAACAGACAGGTTTTTCTTTTAATTGTTAGTGAACACCTTTTCCGTATAACTTATAACAAAAGAAAGTATAAAAAACATGGGATTATAACTCTCACTGTGAATTAATCATATCTATTTCAGGCTAGAACTATTAAGTGAACATTGCTTATTAAGAGAACATTGCTTATTAAGAGACCCCTGGATGTTCCGTTTGCCCTTGAACATTAAGCTTGCCAACTCAGAACCAAACGCCCTTGCCATCTAGAAAATTAAAACTACAAGTCGTCCTCACCCTAGTAACCTGTGCAAGTCTCTCTAGGAAACTGGAGGATCTATGTGGTAACTTTAACTTATCTCCTCTGGGCTTTATCAACGGCTTTACCTAAAAAATATTTTCCTTCTGGCAAAATGTAAGTTTAAGTGCAGCTTAAAACTTTGGACATCCCTAAGGAAAAATGACGCCACGAAACGTGGTCGCTGAGCATTTATTTCCTATTTCACTCACACTGATACTGACTCCTCAGATGGCAGCGTCAGCATCATTTTGGAACTGCAAAACAAGACGTGGCACGTCGATTATCTCCAGCCACAGAGCACCCATCTTTCACTGGGCACCGCTAGCAACGTCTTTCGCGCTCGAAGACAAATACTTTTCAGAACTCGCACCTCTCTTTACAAACCTGCGCGGGGCTTTCGGGGGGAGGGGGCGCGAGACTGTGGTGGGAGCCGCTTCTCTTCAGCGACGCGAGGGCGGCTGGGCGTCCGAGCCATTTCCTGCCGATGGCAGAGTCCACTCGGAGCGGCGTGGAGAGGAAGTCGGGCTCTGGTTCCAGGCGGAGCCTCCGCGGTCGGCGCGGGGAGACCCCCGGGCGTGGGCCGGGGTCGGGGCCCGGGAGAAGCGGCTGCCGGTGCCCGCCCGCGCGCCTCGGCAATGACCCGGAGCCGGGCGGCCCCGTGCGGCGGGGAGGGCGGGGGCGAGTCCCCAGGACCGCGGGGCCCTCTGAACTCGGGAGAGCGGGCCGGGCGGGGGAGAGCGCACTCCCGCAGCCGCGCTGTCCAAGCCGGGAACGCACTTGAACCCGCGGCCGGGCCGCTCACCCGCCACCATCGGAGCGCACCCGCGCCCCGTGCGGAGCGGGACGTCGGCCGCGCTCGTCCTTGGCCTCCCGCCGCGGGGCAGCCTGTCCCCGGGCGCCGGCCTGGGGGCCTCGGCGGGCGCCCCGCGGTTTAGCACTGCCGCCGGGGGCCCCGCATGCCACTCCCAGACCCCGAATCTGAAAGCGGAGACCAAGGGCTGCCTGCGGCAAAGCTCGACTTACACTTCATTTTCTTCCGATTTGGAGAAAATGTCACAGGAGAGAGCGAGAGAGAGAGGGAAGAAAACCGTAACTGTAAATATGCTGCGGAGGGGGGCGAGGGCGCGGCGGGCGCGGCGCGGGCATTCCCGGTCTCGCAGCGCGCCCTAGTGGACGCCCTTCCGCTCGCCCGCCGCGCTCCTGCGTCTCCCCGCGCTCATTACAATCCGCTATATATTACTTCTTCCCAAGTATTGACAATGTGTGAGACTCCAGTAACCCCGCAGCTCTTGTCTGTAATCAGCACATTTATTCACATTTAGGGGAAAAAATCCGAATGAAATCCCCGTGACCCTTATTGGGTTACAGTGTCATTTTCCCTGGATCCTCTTTTAAATCCACTCCACACTGCTTCTCTATTACATGCTAATTTAATTTTACTATGGAAGATATTTTCAGCATTTGCTGAGGACAGTAAATTTTGTAGTTTATGTTATTTCACTTTTTATGACTTTTTAACACTTAATAAAATTTTATTAGAGCACTTTTGTGTTTACAAGGCCACAAAACTCTTGGCAGGTTGTCAGAAGTCCTTTTTATTATGATCCTACTGATATACTGCGAGTAATGAAATAATCATGTCCAGAAATGTATCAAAGGCCAGAGGGATTATCCCACTTAATAGCTCCACAGATGCGCCCAGAAGAATGCGGACACGCGGCAGGACGGGCGGAGAGGCTGCGGGAAGAAGGAGGCAGTCCCTATCCTTTCTTTAGCATTTCGGTTGCTTTCCTGAAAGGCTCCATGCAGGGTCATGTGACTTTCTGCGGTCTCAATAAAAAAAAAAAAAAAAGAATTTATTCTATTGCAAAATGTGCTTTTCTTTTTATTCTCCTTGTGTGGGCATTTAAGGCTGTTCCAGTGGCAGTGGGGCTGGCTCAACATACCCGTATCAGTCACTTTCCTCTCATTTCTAAGTGTACTTTTGTGGCATTTAAGCAGCCGATGGTGACATTGGTGTTGAGCGGTGTGGCTTCCACAGCACATACTGAAGACATTGGGAGGGACCCAGGAGGGCACAAGGTGGTGTTTTAAGGTCCTTCCCCTCCTGCCAAACAACACCTTTTTCTGTTGCTTTTGGTTTTACTTTGTTTTGCAAAACAGGGGAACAGTGACTTAAGGACTGCTTTCTGCCTTATGCCAGAGAGCAGTGTGCTGCTTTTATTTTATTTTTATTTTTTTAGTAAGACTTGCTATGAGAAGGACTGAGAAATTGCAGCTTTTATTTCTTTTTAAAAAACTATTTCTTTTTCTTTTAAATAGATATGTGATCATTTAACACATGGGTGTTAAGTTCATTCTTGCTGCAAGAGAAGGCCATTGTACTTCCTGACCCTGAAAGCAAGGTGGGTGGCTTTGTTTTATAATTAAATTTTCTATCTTCAGCTTCATATTTCTCTTTCTCTGTTGTTTCCTAAAAAGTGTATCAACGTGATAAAAGAGATGAGGAATGGACTCATAAAAGGAGTGATTTTGAAATTACTGTTGCTACATCCATAGCACATGTTCTTCTGAACTTTGGCTTTGAAGAATTTGGGAGGTGTTTTTTACAAGCAAGTGTGTATGTGTACATGTATGTGTGTGTGTGTTTCATGTTCCAGCATAATCACATTAGGATTTGATAATCTGTCATGGTTTAAAACAGCCCCTCTCTCTCGATCGCCTCCATCACACGCATGTGTGTACTCTCCATTCGGATATATATCAGGCTGCTCGTGAGGGCTCTTTGATTTCAACTTCAAGGGAGCAATTTAGTTCTTCGTATGTCGTTTGCTAACCATGGACAAAACTTAGAGCCTGTCTAATAATCTACTGTGTGCCCAGGATGGTCCAGATTCTGAAAAGAACATATGAAGGATTGCGCTCATCCCTTAAAAAAAATTATGTCCTAAAACTATTGGGGCAGCCATTTTCCTTCTTTTATGGTGTTTTCCATTTACAAATATGAGGCAATTTTTTTCCAAATTATTTGTCTTTCTCAAATTGTTTCTCTAACAGTTGAAGAACTAGGAAAGGAAGCGATGTTAGGCTCTGAGTAAACATTTTTCCTCCATTCTGGTTATTACTCATGGTTTGTGTTCTTCACTTTTTATTGCAAGAGATATAAGATTGGGCAGAGAAAAAGGTTCAGATTTTAGCTCTCCGAATTCCAGAGTGTTTTACATAAGGAAATTTATGCTTAAGCGTAGAAATCAAGAGAAGCATATTAATTTTCATTCAGCTATAAAGTGATAGTTCAATTTTGTATGTAATTTGTGTCTAGGACAATTTAAATAATACTTCAAAGGCTGCAATAGCTTTCAACTTAGAAATCTGTTTTATTAGATCATGAAGTAACCCTCCCCTAAGGTAGATCTTTGTAATGCATCAGAGTATGTTTATAACTCTTATGCAAAAAAGTAAGAGAGATTGGCTTAAATACGATAACTGATGACACACAGCTTGGTTAGTGCCCATAGGGATTTCAGAGTTCCTTCTGAGGTCTTCGGAGCTGAAAGGAAAGGAAAGAGTGAAGCCCCAATCCTGTGGGCTAGGGAATCCATCTTCAAAAAGAGGAATAAAGGAACGAAGCCAGAGGCATGCAACAGTCCCCTCCTGTGACCAGGTGCTGTCAGGAAGCAGGAAGGTATGGGGGTTAGAAGAGCAGCCCCTAGAACCACTTGACTTTGTTCTGCTCCGGTTCTGCTGTGTATTACTTGTGTGGTCTTATTATCTAACCTCTCTGTGCTTAGTTTTTTCATCTGTAAAACAGGACCGTTACTAATATCTCCCTCCTAGTTTTGTTGATAGGTTAAAAGAGTTAACTCATACGGAATGCTTAAAACAGACCCCAAATGCTTCTTAGAGTAAACTCCAGGAAGACTGACATATCCATCACCTGGCACAGTGTCTGGCACATAGTAGGTCAATACATATTTGTTGGATGAATGTTGATTGTTATTTCATTGACTGCCCTAGTGGGTTCAGGGGTGACCCATGAGACAATAATCGAGGCACTGTCAGTCTCAGGGGTGGACTTGACTCTGTTGAGAGTGGACAGCACTCCAAGAAAAGTTGTGTCCGTGCCACAACTGTGAGTTTCTATGGGTTTCTATGTTGTTTCCTTGATCAGCAACTGGGCTATAAAGTTTTTGAAGAAAGAGAGAGTCCAAAATTTTGAGGGATCTCTATACCACTCAGCACAGTGCTTTGTACTTAAGTAACAGATAATTGATAAGACAATCTAATATACTACACATATCAAAGTTGTGTGTATTATAACTTATTATTCAATAAACAGTAGTTGCAGACACTATGCTAAATCCTTTGCACACATTGTTTCATTTCATCCTCATACTAATCTTCACACAGGTAGTTATCAAAACCCCTATTTTACAGGTAAGGAATTATGAGGCTCAGAGATGTCTGGTGGCTTTTCCAAGGTCACACAGCTAGTAAGTGACAGAGCTGGGAGTTTAACCCAGGTCTATGGGAATGTAAAACCTATGCAGCTAGCACTCCTCTACACTGCCTCCCAATCTGTTTGGCTTTATAGAGACACTAATCAACTTGGTCATTTACAATTATTGTGTAAACTGTGATGAAAATGGAAGTGATTAAGGCTGGGACCCAGGCCTATTATTCTTGAATGATCTTGAATCTTGTGCAATGATTAGAATGCTGGGTTGAGGCGGGTGAGACTCAGGTTGGCTCCCAGGGCCTTTCCTGTCCTCAGCTCCTTCCACTGCTACAAACAGATGTCTGAAAAGGCCTACAGGAGAAGTCAGAGTTACTTTTTCTCCCCTTTGGAAAAATATGATTAAGCTGAATTTACCTCATGTATATTAAAATATCAAGTGAGCAGATTTACATGTCAGTTAAAGACTAAGAAAGCAGAACTCGGACAAGTGGGTGGCAGATCAGTTTTTCCTTTTAACCAAAAGGTTTTAATGGACTTTAAAGATACCCTTCTCCCAAGATACTTGATGGGTGTTCTGACCATTTCAGGGAACAAAGAACAGCCTGAGACCATAAGGAAATCCTTGGTCCGTGTACGAGGTTATTTAGTGAATGAGAGTAACGCAGGAGTGTTCTGCCTTAACCACATGATTAATTCTGCACCCTTGAAACAAATAAATCCAGAATCCTGGAAGAGGAAAGTAAGGATCCCAGGAGTTGTTCTAGGGAGTGCTCAACATCCCCTTAGTGAAAACTCCATCCCAGGATAAATTTCAGAAGCGGCTGATGAAACGATGAAAGCCACTGGCCACTACTGGGTAAATGCTACACTTTTCCTGAGAAGAAAGGGCTCATCAGTCTTAGGTTTAGTGAAACTCCACAGCCAAAACACTTAGAATTAATCTTTGACTTGTGACTTCGTGACTGTTATTGCTGGGAGAGGGGGAGAGAAAGAGGGAGGAAATGAGGGATACCTTGGACCAGCTCCTGAGTCCACAGACACAAAGCTCCCCGCATACACGCAGAATCTGGGACTCTAAGCCTCCGCTGACCGCTCAGGAATCTAGGGCAGTACCAGGCCTTGGTGGCCTTGCTGGGAAAGAGTCCTGGGGTTTGCCAGTCCCCTGACACACATGACTCTTTTCTGTCTCTGAGTTTTCCTTTTTGAAAGAGAAAAGTAATCAGACGTTTAATTCATGTTTATGGTGTTTTTGCAGTTAAGGATATACTTATAGCTAGTTTTGAGCTCTTCACTATGAAGTCTGGATAATTTTTTTAAATAGATGAGGAACGTGTGTCTTGATCAATGTTTGATAAAAGCAAGGGAAAACTAAAAAAGCAACGTCAAGCGTTCAAATTCAATTTCATAGAAGTAAAAATGTAGCACTATGTACCTTAAAATCAAGCTTAGAAATCTCTAGAAAGAACAACAAGCGAATAGATGCTCAACCCATGTTGCAGCAGACATAATTTTAAGCCATCAACACTTTTAAGGACCTTGAACCATTTTCTTCAAATTTGACTTGCCTTTCTTTCTGCATCTGTGAATTTGCCAAGTTAAGGTTTATTGCTATAACAGGTTTTGAATGATAGTGCATCTCTTTTGAAAAGGTCTGAGTACTTTTTGATTATTTGATGGAAAGAATGTACGCTTTTTCCATTTTAAGTATCTTTCAAACCAACAGCTCTGATATATATGAAATCTTTAAAAAATGTATTCACCCTTTTTAGGCTAAAACCATGAAAGTCATGAGTGGTTGCTGAAAGGATGTTTTGAATGAAATGGTTTCTCACCTCTAATCTCTGCAACTAGCCTGTGGATCAGACCTTATTCCAAAGTTTCAGAATCTAGAACAAATGCAGATTTATTCTAGATGATCAGAAAGGCCAAAATACAAAACCTTAGGCAATAAAGCAGTGAGCACAGGGGCCGGCTCCCAGGACAGGAAGCCACTGGAATCTGGTTGCTAGGAGACACTCGTCTTTCACTGGCAGCTGGAAGATGTCCTTGAGCGTGGCTTCCCCTGTGGTTGGCTTTGGACAAGCCGTGAATCAGACTGTCCCCAATAGTGCCGCCCTCCCAGCAGGGCCCACCAGCCCACGGCGCAGGTGTCACTGAGCGGCAATGATGGGTCCTATTCCCTTAGAAAGTTTCTTACCCATACCTGATTTTCTGATGTAGCCTTCTGAAATCAGCAAGCATTTGATATGTCTACTATTTGATATGGTTATAAGAATATGGAAAAATAGCTTCCCGGGTAATAATTTAGGGCATTTTTTTTTTTATTTTACAAAATAAAATTACCTCCTAAATTATATGAAGCAGCCTACAGGTGCAGTAAGAAAAAAAGAGAGATGAGATAATTAGTTCGTGGTAATTAAAAGGTTTCCTAGAGGAGAGGTCACCAGAGTGGGAGGCTTCTCCTGGGGAAGAACGAGTCTGGCGGATGAACACCACGCCTGCTGCAGGGAGCGCTCTCAAAAGGCCCTGCGGGGCAACGTGCTTGTCTGTCTTGTTCACAGAAGCGACCCCCCGCCCCCAGCACACAGGACGGTACTCGGCAGGGTACGTGCTCAGTGTTCACGGGCTGTAGGAGTGAAGGAAGGTGCAGGAGGGCGCGCAGTGGGAGCCTGGTGGTCGCCAGGTGTTCCAGGGAAAAGCCAGTGGAAAGAATGCTCAATGAAGAAGGCTAGCCTCATTGTTGTTTGAGCACCAAGTCTGTATCAGAAAATGGTGAAAAATGAGATGGGCTGGGTGAGGTGCAGCCCATTATGAAAGCTCTTAAAAACCAAACAGAAAATGGCTTCAAAAATTAGGGAGCTACTGTGGGATTGTGAGCCTGGTGGAGATAAAAATTTTACGGTTTACAAATGCTCTTTCAAATGCATTATCTCTTGAATATGTGCAGTTTATTATATGTCAATTATAACTCAATAAAGCTGTTAAAAATACATAATCTCATTAGATGTTCAATATTTGGTGAAATGGACCTTGTCATTATTTCAATTTTACAGATGAGGAAACTGAGACCCACGGAGGTCCGTGGCTTGCCCAAGTTCATAGGAATCAGGTCACAAGCCAAGGCTTCCAGGTCTTCTGCCTCCACACGCCCCATTCGCTCCTTTCTGATCTCTGCCCTCTGCGGAGGGACTTGGGACAAGGCCGGCCCGAGGCTGGGGAAGGCAGTTTTCTCCTTCTCCTTCTCCCTTGCTTCATTCATCTTACCTTTCCTTTCCCATTCTTTCTCCTTCCCAGCCAGCGTCTCAGCGTCGGAGTGACGCCCTGCTAAGCCACACGCGTGGGGAGGGGGGGGCTCCTTTGCTGTCATAGGTGCTGTAGGGCCAGCTTAGGGGCAAGGCTGTGCCGTCTGGGACAGGAAGGGCAGCACCTTTGGATCTGAAATATTACATCTGTGGCCCCTCTTTGGAGAGATCTGATGTAAAAGGGAACACAAAGAATGAGATATGGAGCCCATAATATAGTACAAAGATTTGGACAATACATGGGAATGTGGCATTTAAAAGCACATTAACTGCCCTGTGAATTGTATTTAACTCACGCTAGTTTTGAGCCCAGGGCCTCGTGAAGCAAAACCTGGGCAAAACCCTGCAGTTGGTTTGTGAATAATCTTACTTTTTGATATTCTTATTATTACAATTAATATTGACAAATTAATTCTAAAAAAGTGGATTAAGTGAATAGGAGTCAATAAATTTCGTTTTTCGTTAAATGGGAAAGGATCATTTTATTTTTGAAGTTTTTATTCTATTTTCATAATAAAACACCGTGGCCCCAAGGAAAAAGTTTTTTTTTTTCTAGTTTGGCAGTCAGTGTGTTAAACATGCATTTAAACGACCATCTGAATGGTCTTCCAGACCTGGCTTCGAAAGCAGTCACGCAAACCTCACCTGTGTGTAGTGATAATCATTTAGATTTTGACTTGAATATTAAATGGCCTCAACTATAAGCAACCAGATCACATTAGAGAGGAAGCATAGTCCTGTGGACTTTGGAGGTAGATGACTTTGAAGTTGGAATCTGCATTTTACCATTACTAGATGTTATTAGCATTGGATGTTAATTAGCCTCTGTGAGCCTCAGTTTCCCTATCTGTAAAAGGGCAACAATGAGTCCTATTTAACAGGTTTGTTGTGGCAATTAGATAACAAAATGACTGTAAGGTATGGTGCACAGTGGCAGGCATGCAGTGAGCCCTCGTCAAGTGAATGGTGGCGCTGACATCATCATCAGCTCATCTCCATCAGCACCATTATCTGAAGCACTCTGGCCTAGTCCATGACATTAGAGAAAAACAGTCTTATTCGTTATGGCTGTTGGACTCTCCCAAGGCTGAAAGTTATATTTATAATGCTACAACTCTGATACATTTTTTCCCTTAACAGTTCCTTCAGCATCCTTTCTTTTCTAACCAACTTGCACATATAGAGTTGTTTAGCAGATGACACCAAAGAGTTTCTTAGTAAATATTTGTTGAGTGAATGTATAAAATAAGCAACACCACATCCAAAGCAAGTTTACTTTCTTCCATTGATTCCAGTGAAGACTCTTTTTTTTCATTAAGGGGATGGTGGTGGTTGGTACATGGTATTGTTGATAAACAGGAGTGACATGGTACATGTGGTCTGTGTGTTCCGGGACTACTGGCCCATGAAACCAATCATTCAGAAATTCCTATTCATTATATTGCAAAGCAACCAGCTGCAAAAGCAAAATCTAGTTGTTAACTAGATCTAGTTGTTAACTAGTTCTTTTATGGAAAATATTAAGGTTGGCAGGAATTTTTTCACTGATTCCCCTTCTCTCGTCCCACCCAGAACCCCAGTCTGCATCACGGGTATAGACAAGCTGTAAAACATTAGTATCAAGCAGTTGAATACATGGCAAATGGGAGTAGAATTAAGACAAACAAACAAACAACAGCAAGGAGGTCAAGAAGCCTGCTGGGGTGAAAGACAGTTTGGGATGACAAGACACATCTTCCCAAGGGGCATTATACAAACAAATGGAAGCAAGAGTCTCTTCTTAGTAACAGTCAGACATATACACACCCTTTCGTCTTTTGGTTATACATTAAAGGTAAAAGAAATTTTTAAGTACAGGGCCTATATTTTCCTTTATTATCAGAGGCTCTTCTTTCAGATTCTACCAAGAACACTAGTGCTAGTAGTAATCTTGAACAGGTTCTAAGATCCTGGGAAACCTCGCTTAGCTTCAGAGCGGAAGCTCAGATTGCCATGCCAGAACCTAGTTTCAGGCCCCTACTGGGACCAGTCACTGCCACTGGTTCTGTCTTGAGCGATCTAACCTGGGAATCTGGCTCTATATTTCTTTGAATGTGCTCAGCCCAAGGGGTTCATCCTAAAGCAATATCAGACTAGACCACCAGACCTCTGTCTGAGAAACACTGTTTTTTCCCAGCACACTTTTTCCCATCCATCCATCCCTCCCTCCATCCATCCATCCTTTCAACAAATATCCTCTCACAGGTTCTGTACTAGGAAAGGTATAATAGTTATACCATGTCTGTCTTCTTGACTACTTTATCTCCAAAACTTAGCCCCTACCCGGCATAGGCTAACCATTGAAGGAATATTTGTTCAAAAAATGAATGAACAGTTCTAAAATGCCCACTATGTGTTGAATAGAGGCGTATGGATTTGACCAAACACAGTTCCTGCCTTCTTGTTGTTCACAGTTATTTTTAAGGGTGGCTTTGTACCCCATCAGACAAAAATAGGTTTCAGGGTTGCTAATGCTCTCTTTCTATTCAACTGACTGGCTGTTTCAATAATTGCCTGCATAATGCACTAAAACAGACGCACAGTTCCCTTCAGAGAGAAATGAGAAACAAACCAAACAGCTTCACATCAGACAAATTCTGATCATTTCTTCCTAAAGTGCTCAGCACCTTCAGTCACTAATGGTTGTAAGAGACATTGGGGACACTAATCTTAATGCGCCATTTCCTACAGGTCTTGTTAGTTCCTAAAACCATCTGTAAGAAGTTATTGTATTTGGCTTTCTTAAGCCATATTTTTTAAGCAAGACATTTAATTAGCGCTTGTTAAGATGTTTCGAGTGCTTTGGCCACTTCTCTCACCCCTGCTGTTTCTTCTTGGTCAGCACATTTTCTGGAAGTGTTGCTTCCGGGGAAAGGGCATACGATGCATCTCTGTTTGGAGGATTGCTACCCGTAGCCACATGAGGCAAGTCTCTGAGGGCAATTGGAGAGACCGTCCGTCCGGCTGTGCAGAAAACGGCCTCCGTGTTCACAGCGGCTACTTTGAAAGGCTTCTGGTTTTGACATTTTTCTGGAGAAAGCTGAGACCTCAAAATCGGTTTGAAACCAACAACTAAAGGCATGTACAGTGGAGTCCTAGAGAAGAATGTCACAAAAGGGAAATGTATTTGAAGTATTAAATCCAAGCACCTTTGTAAAAAGGAGTTTGCTTGTAAGGACATAATTTCTTAGTTGCTCTAAGAGACCCTATGAAAACTGCAAAATAGCTCATGACACTGAAAAATCCACCAATACTCACTAAAAGAATAAATAGGTTGAATGTAGTTACATTATTTTGCACATATTTAATACCACAAATTAATTAAAACTTCAAACTGTTTTACAAAATAAGACATTTTTACTGAATTTCCCTCCAAAACTTTTATCTATATTTGGATTAGAATGGCTTGATATTTATACTATTTTATGAATCACAAATGCACATCAAATCTGGTTATACTTATTTTAACACAATATGGAATCTGTGAAATGAAATGTGTATCTAGATAGGTTAAAAAACGTCATGTAATCTACTAAGAGAACCTGTTCCTATTTTTTTCTGAAACACGTATTTCAAAAGGAACAAAAAGCAAAAGGCTGCATGTCGATTACTGCTTTAATAATAATTAAAACAAATTTTCCTTCTCTTTGAATTTTATTGTGCTCCTTTAAGGTAATCCTTGATGAAGGGAGAAGTGCAATGAATGTAATATAGAGTTAGCCAAATTATTAAGTCTCCATATTCCACATGTAAAGTAATTTCTATTGGAATCCCTTTTGCCTCTTCAATCTAAACATTTACATATACTGAAGGCGTCAGTGAAGGATTAGCGTTTGGCACTGGGTGTCAAAACATTTCCTGCTGGGCTCTCAACCACTAACAAGCTTTTTTGTTTGGGTAGGAGGTAATGGGGAGGGAAGGGGAGAAGAAGGGTTGAGTTGGCCAACTCTTGACATCTGAAATCTTTATCAGTCACAGTAACTTTTTCGGTGTGTGTTGATGATTTGTGGTATTGTTGTTTATCCGTATATCATTCACTCAGACTCTCTGTTTAGATGCAGAGGTCTCAAGACCATCTGCAATCTTGATGGGTAGTTGTAGCAGCCCAGCCAGACATCTGGCTGTCAGTTATAATTGCATCCCTGTCCCTAAAGTTGTTAGAGTCTTCTGATTCCCTTTGAAAGTTCTACTGCGATGCACCACAGTTTCGGGCTGTTGATGTGAGAGATCGAGTCAATTCCTGGCTTTAGTCTAGTTGGAAACAAGATTTATGAAATTAATCCATTTTGCTGGAAGGGTGGTTGTTTTTGTCTGCATTGAGTTTAATGATACGTCAGTTTGCTCTGCAGCCTGTAGGACTCACTCTTTGAACACAGAGAGAAATAGTGCATCCGAAAAGTATTTTCATGGTGTTGCCATGTTTACTGTTTCCTGTTGTCTTTGCCTGAAAGTGTTTCAGCAAAAATTAGGGTTGAGCATAAAAACATTTGAGCCAGGGGATGAAAGGAGTTGTTATTACGTTTCCTCTCCAGGTTAGCCTGGTTGCCTTTGATTTAAGCACTATAGACTTAGGACAGGATATGACACCAATTAAAAACATGAAACTTAATTTTTGGACTAAACAATCACATAATCCTTCTTCTGGTATCTGGTTGAGGGTTACTGACATGACATTTATTTTTCAGCCACAATCCTAAATTTATTGGGTTGGCTTTATTTAAGGTACATGGGGCAACTAATATTAGTGCACGTAAAAGCCTAGCAATGTCTCAAAATTGTAAAGCAGCTATTATAAAGAGAACATATTTTTTCCTGATGACTGTCAACACGAGGTCAAGAACGCATGTAAACTTATTCCATGAGCCCTGGACTCATTCTTCTCGGTTGGAGGCAGATTTTGATTTAAGATCTAAATTTCAAAACAAATCAATTAATTTTATCTCATAAAGTACAATGGGGAAAAATTTTACTAACAATCTCTCCTTAGCCTTAAATTTAAATTGCATTGCTGTCAAGAGAGTTTTACTATTTATTGAAAATCAAGTTTAGATAGTTATCACAAAATAATACATTAATTGTTTAAAAACATGAAAAATAATGTACTGTATTTCAGTAACATTTAAATCACACAAGTGAATATTAGTGTTTAATTTTAATGCAAAAATAATTAAAATGAAGGCATGCAAATATAATGAGCCAGGTCAGCCTCCCCATCTTTTCACTTTGACACCTTGTTTAACTCTAGCTAATGATGCTATGAAAAAAGTATTAGCGGTTTCAGTTCAGCCCCTGGTGGTCTATGTCACATATTGCATAACCTGCTGGTGGGTCCTACAGGGCTATTTCTCATTTGCAGACAGTAGCCTTTTATAGTTCAGTCTGGAAGTGGGGGGGATCTTGGAGGGAGGGTGGCCTGTTTTAACCTATTTATTATGTACTTGAAAATAGTGAAAATGTTTATAGAAAGGAGTCAAATTAAATTTTGTAAGACACTTTAGTGCATTTATATGTTCAGGTTTGAACCTACAACTCTATACTAAGTGCTCAAGTAAAGTCATTATGTTTAAAAGAAAAAAGTCGCTTATGACTTCTAATCCATGTGGAAAATTACCAAAGACTGCAATTTTTCTAACCACGAACTTTCTCATTTCCCATGTGCAGTTGGTTAGCTCCTCACTATATCCCCAAGGAGTCTGTGTGATTCTGAAGCACTGCAGAAAAATGAGAATTTCCACACTTAGAAAGAGCCAAGGCAGCATTTGTAATGATTAAAAATAAGAGCAGAAGAAGTGAAAGAGGAAGGAAAGATTGGCCCTCAGGTTTCTTTCTCCCCTGTGAAAAATGGGTTCACAGGGGAGAGTCAAATGTGGGCTTGCTTTTAATTTTTATAGGACATTAGGGGGAGAAAATAAAAAGAAAAAGAATAGTAACTCTCTTAAATTTCCTAACTCGAAGTTGCTTGCAGTGAATGCTAAAATGAAAAGAGTCGTCAAGGCCAAATTCAGTCTACAGCTTTTGTGAACTGTTAGAAGCAATTTCCAGGAACTGTGCTTTTTACTTAGGTTTGCTTTCACTCTCAGCTTGAGTGTTAATTTTTGACTAGTCCTTTCTATCCTTTCCTCGAATGTACACAGCCGGATTCCTCCAGCATTCCTTTCTCTCTCTCTCTCTCTCTCTCTCTCTCTCTCTCTCTCTCTCTCTCTCTCTCTCACACACACATATATATTTAAAGAAAGCAAATCCCTAGCCATTCGCTAACAGTATTTTAAAAAGCAGCTTGATAGCTGGATTAGAGAATAGAATTCTTTCAAACACAACTCTTGTGGGCACAATGTGTTAACTGTTTTTTGTGCCACGATTTTATTGTATGCTAGCGGACGGCAAAATGGTGGTTCCAGCATTTTGTTGTATAAGGGCTTCTTCACATTCAGCCTCCGATCGAAGAACCATTTTGTATACCAATAGAAAAGCCAGATCTCTCGGCCTGGGAGACTGATTAAATAAAGCATACGCACAAATCCTCCACTCACTGCTTTGCAGATGCTTAAGCAAAATTTTAGATAAGTAAGGACAAAGAGAACAAATCCTGGTTAAAATTAAAAATGCAACAGAAATGATATTTCAGTTAAATACGTAACTCCATGGTGTTCGGAAATGCATATGTTATTAAAAGATCTTCTAACATCACAGTTAGTAAGCTACCTTGAGAAAAGATCCAAGACAGGGTTAGCATAGAGAATGTGAATGTTTTACTTGTGAATAAACGATCTTTCCAGATCAAGGTTGAGGTCATTGGTAAGCTAGTTTAGGTGAGCTCATTCCACAGTTATTTGCACATGCAAATTGGGGTTCCAATTTTTAAAATATGACAGCCTTTTGTTCATGAGATGAGCTTTGATTAACTTCTTAAAATATGAATAGTAGAATAATTGAACAATGTACCTTTGCTAATAGTACTCAGTTTTAATTAGCTCCTAAATAGAACCAAAGCTAAAATGGATTTTTACTTACCCTTAACTGGATTTCAAATTGGAGACAGATAAATTTGACTAGGAGAAGATTTTGACATTGCACTCTATTACCTGCTGCTGAATTAACACTCTCTTTTGTCTGAAGAAAAACATCTTCCTCTCAATGAGGTATATATTTTTAAACTGAAGAAAATTGAGGCTCATAGCATATAGTATTTGGTTGTTCGGGATTTTTTTCCCTTTTGACTACAGTTGCCAAACATGGGAGATTATAAAAACGATCGTGCTTCATAAAATAGACCTGCAGCAACACTGTTTATGGCACACACAACAATATTATTTTCTGCTGTTTGGTGTGCAGAAGTTGTAAATAGGAAAATGTGTAAGCTATTAAATCTAGTAGCAATAGGACTCTTAAAGCAAGGTTTATTATACCAATGCCTGAGAAGCCTTACTTTTTTATCTGTGTGTGTTAAATTTTCGTGTTTGCAACAGTATTTTAGCTTTGGAGCCATTATCTGGCAGCATCTTGGAGAAAAAAAAAAAAAGAAATGGACAGATGTCCATAAACAAAGGGCTCCACCTGGTGGTAAAGAGGAGGTATGAAATGTTGATGAAGAGAACTAATGCTGCAAAGGCAAACAGATGTTAGGGCCGCATTGTGTGTGTGTGTGTGTGTGTGTGTGTGTGTGTGTGTGTGTGTGTGTGTATGTGCGTGTGTGTCTTGTAATGAATATGTTTGAAGGAAAGAATGACACAATCCTCCAAATTTGAATTTGAGTGTTATTATAGCTTTACGGCTAATATTATTTGATTATTTCAGGTTCAATCCTTCCATTTACAAATTATTTTATTCCAAATGCATATGTCTGAGCAGATATTAACATATGACCCTGACAGATATTGAGCACAATAGAAAGAAAACTATCCATATCATCTGATCGTCTTGCTTTTTAGTGGAATGCCATCTAGCAGACACATTTAAACAAAGAAAGCATTTGTTCCAACACAAGGGTGTGGGTGGCTTTGTGGCTCACCTTGTCAGGAAGTCCTGGAAAGCACGTGCTGCCGAGCTCAGTCAGGGGAGGGAACAGTTTCAAATCCATGACGAACAGAAAAATTGCTCATTTTTAAATGCCATTTGTGGCTGAAATGTTGAAGAATTTGAATCTACGTATTGTGATTCTTCCACCTTTTCAAACTCTAAAATTAGGACAGGAATTACATATATCAAATGCTATGCAAAATGTAAAATAGGCATGCGTTTATGGCTTTCTACGTAAGGTGGAAATTAAATCTTCAGCCTCCAATAAAATTGTATTTCTGTAATAAAACTGCTGCACCTTGACTCTAGACTACATTGAATCCCAAATTAAACACCCCATTTACTGTACGGTAACAAGCAAAAGGGTTTGCTACACTGAACAATATTACAGGTAGGAAAAAACATATTCTATTTTCCTTTACCATCTATGGGGTGTCCACCAAAACAGGCTCATTCCCCATCTCTTCTTTCTTAGAACACAGTGTATTTTGATGAGGGAAATTTTTAAGTTTCGTCTTTCATTGCTAAAATTTATATTTCTTCCTAAATTATATAAAGCAGCATAGGTGACTAGGCTTAAAAAAGTCAATCAAGTAGGATATTTACTACAAAATGTCCTACTGCATTTCATGGATAACTCGGCTGATAAGCAGAAACAGCTGGTGTGCTAAAGGCTACGTACGTTTCTTTACACATTATATATAGTGTAAATGCTTTTCTCTGTGACGTACACATGCCGTTCACTACATATCCACATCTGAAGCGCCCACATACTGCTACATAATCTATGAACGTTTTAAGCTTAGAATCTGTTAATATATGTTCTGTGTTTATCTCACCCAGTGTTGATTTAGAAGAATTAGACTGGATGTTATTTTAAGCACTGTGATGTTATAGATTGATTTTTTTTTCCTCCACCATGCCATGGCCCAGCCAACACTGACTTCTGGCCATTTGTGAAGTGTCTCTTAGAATTGAAAGTATACCGAGGGTGAGGAACGGAGAGCGATGAATGGTAATGTTGCTTCGTCTTACCAACTAAAGTGCAGGCGAGCAAAGACAGGGAGCTGTCTGTGCCTCTCTGCCTCAGCTGTCCTCCCTGGGCTCTACTGAGCCACCCTCTAGTGGACTGAGGGGGGAATTTCCTTTCCTGGCGGCTTCACGTTGCTGTTCGTTTAATAAATATGCTCCCCTCCCCTTCTCTCAAGAGATGGTGGATATTATTAACCTTCAAGCAAGACACAGCGAGATGAATGTTAATCACGAAGGGATTTCTAATCAAGTTTAATGGTGTAGGACATAGAGAAGTTGTGTTAGCAGTTTCAATCCTGCTAAAAATGCTAATTGTTATGTTTCATATGATAGGTGAGGATAATAGGAAAATGGCAACAGCTTTAGAGTTTCGATTTGGAAGTTGTTGCCTATAATTTTGAAGCATATATGGAAGAAAGGGGTAGAGTCCTTAGTATGAATGACTTGTCAAGAGACTAATTTAGGGTTGCGTCTTTAGAGAAATTGGAGATTTGAGGCTTGATGTCTACTCTGCTCAAGAAAAGAGAATTCTCTGCTGGGAGGAAATCTTTTAGTATCAGAAGCCAACAGGAGAAATTTTGGACCTAGAAACAATTACGAGTCTACACTGAAAGATACAGAGGCTCTAGTATCGAATACTGATCTTTCGAACACTTTCTATCTTTTCCATTTCCCTCCGCGTCACTTTTGCCAACATATAAAGACAATGTTTTTAAAGCAGATATTTTATCCTGACCTAGGACACAGAGCAAGAGCACTTAGGAGTCCTAGATGATAACCAAGAGTAACACCGTTTTTGTCTTCCTCAATACATCTCTTTACCTAGGCTCTGGTGTAAGGACACCCCGGCTTCAGCTTCAGCACGCCCAGTCTTGTAAAATTGGCATTTCGTGTACCTCTGTTGTCTGTCCTTGGCTATGTGAGCTGTGGTTCTTTGGGGGCAGATACACCCAAGGAAGTAGAGGTTATTGAATGTTATATGAGCAATGTCTTCAGTATATACTTTTACTTGACTTCAATTACCCTGAATCCTATGGATCAAGCTTAAACTTCTACTGTAATATGTCATGGTGTCACCTACTAATGAACTGGAAAGTATTTTCTGCTGTGCAGCTTACAAGTTGAATGTGGGTCTTGAAAAATTTCTTTGTATTTTTATAATTTGCATATTCAAAGTTTAGAAAACACCTGAATAATAAATGCAAATTATAAAAAAAATCCTTTAAGGATATGAGCCTATATGGATATGGACCATTTTAACTATATTATCCTAGCCTCCATATGTGGCTTTTGTCTTTTTTTTTTTTTTCTTTTTTGCAGACTGCTAAAAAACTGATTCAACATAGAGAAGATCTAAGTGATTCCCGGGTGCTAGCAGGGGATATGATATCAGTGACCAACACTACTTTCCTGTCAATAATGATAATTATACTAATTAGTCCAGGCATCGCACCTGTGTAAAACCCTTATTCCTATTTTACAGATGAAATAACTGAGACATCAAAGGTTAATTGCTTGCCCAAAGCCATGTAGCAACTTGGTGAGTACCACAATTTAAAATCTCACACTCTCGTTTCCTTGGCAATGGAACAAAATTATTTATTGCTTGTATCACAGGAGGTTGATGTTGATGAACAATGAAGCAAAGAGGTCACTTATTATTTGTTTTAAAATTGTAGAGTCTTTCTCATATGAGTAGAGTCTTTTACTAGGTTAGTTTTTTAGGTTGAAGTTACTTTAGCATCATCGAGTGCCACATATATACTTTTAGCAGAATCAACAGTCACCCACGCACATGAGGAGATGCTAATTACAGATGAGACAGACCCCAACATATTCTTCCTTTGAAGACAGAGTAAATTCTTTTCATCTTTTCTCACAGAAGAGTATGTGGGGTTTTTTCCCTACCCAAATGCTTTAGTGCAAACTGCAACTGTGCTTCAAGAGACAGTTTTACATGCATGCACTCAGAGAACAATGTGGAGAATCTATCCCTTGGGATAAAAAAAATTTAAAAAACAACAACGACAAATTTGAAAACAGATGGTTCTGATATAGTCTGATAAGAATGTAAACAGGAAAATATCTTTGTTGACTTATTTCTTAGTAATCAGTAATAATTATTTATTGTCTAGAGATGAATTACAGATTTCACAAGCATGGCCACAAATGGCCTCTGAAAAGTGAAACTGAATTTTTGACATCAGCGAGGACTTAGTGACCTCTGCCCAATCTTTCTCATTAACATTCTCCTTGATTGATATAAAGGAATGAAACCCTTGCAGAGGAGAATTTCTGCATTCTTCCTTTTTTCTTTTGTCATCATTAGATTTAGAGATATTATGCCCCTCTGACTAACCCATGAATGGGTTCATTTGAAAAAGAAATTAAAATTTCTCTATAGATTAGAGAACTAAAGTTCTCTTTATTCCCTCCCTCCCTCTCTCCCTCCTGCCATTATTCTTTCCTTCCTTCCTTCCTTCCTTCCTTCCTTCCTTCCTTCCTTCCTTCCTTCCTTCCTTCCTTTCTTCCTTCCTTCCTTTCTCTCCTCTTCTTTTTGGAGGGGGATTTATTATTCTAGATGAAGATAGAATATTCTCTCTTTAGAGTCTGGACTGAATAAAAGAAACTCCTTATATTTCTCTGTCAAAGACTCTCTTTCCTGATGGTTACTTAGAGTCAATAAACATTGAATGAGTACTTCTTACTTGCAAAGCCCCGTGCTAGACACTGGGGATACAAAGATGAGGTCAGACATACTTTCTTCTTTTATAGGGTCCATGGTTTAACTAGAGAGGCAGGTATGTAAACAAATAACTCTCCCTCAGTTTGTCAAGAAGTGGACAAAGTGGCATGGCCGGGGTGAAGAGAGGGGTGATCCCTTGAGAGATCAGAGAGCTTCACAGAGGAGATATTGAATCAGCTATTAAATATTGGTGTTACCGATTCCTGGCTGTCGCGATCTCCAGGCTGTCCACTGTGACATCCTGAGTGAATAACGAAAATTCAAACTGCTGGCCAGTTTTCTGGATCAGGCCATTGTTCACTATGGTTGTTTGGGCAGCATGCAGACAAGATCATGGGATCCTTCCATGATCCAGAAGTTTTGAGAGGCACCTTTCTTTTATGTACAATACTTGTAATAGAAAACTTAGTCTGTATTCCTCCATGATAACATGCCTTTGGAAAGAGTAGTCCCTTTTTTACCATGTAATTCAGCCATCTGAAAATACTTGTTATTAAAATAAACTAGTACAAATAGTCTATGCATTACATCCTGGAGGCTCTCGGCATTTCTTTTATTAAACAATATTCAAGAACTATTTAGTAAGTGCTTATTACATGCCAGACACTGTGCTAGGCATGTAGATTAAGAGGACAAATATAACCTCTCTTTTGCAGAACACAAAATCTGGTTGGGCAGGACAATATCCAAATTATTTACTAGTGAAAATATGACAAGTGCTATCGTAAGCAACGAATACTGTTTTGTCTACTCTAATTCTATTCTTTCTTCTGGAGACAGCATCTATATTTTGTTTTGAGAACTACCCTTCCCCATTGCATGCAGCCTCGGTGGGGACTCTCAGTCAAGGTGCTCCACCCCCAGCTTGTGATCCAAGCTGGGCCAATCAGATGCTCTTGTCCAGAGTGTGCTCTCTCTACAGTTTCACAGTCTATCTTAAAAGTTTATAGTTGATTCATCCTCAGCTTTTCTTTTGATTTTGAGAGTTACTCTTATATCCTCCTGACGCATTTAAGTTAATCAGTTTCGACTACTTGCAACGAGTTATAGTATTTATAGCACTGCCTAACAAGCCAGGATTCAAACAAGAAGTAAACTAAATCGTGGCATGATTTTGAGGGTTTAGTGGAATTTAAGAATAGAAAATCCATTTGACTGTTATGCTTGGAACATTCTATTTTCAATAGCATGAGTTTGGTGACATAGGATTAATTTCCACCTTCTTGTGTCTACAATAAATAACATTTACATAATAATAATAATATCAGAAGTCATAAAATTTAAAAATGTAAATATAATAAACTTTGATAATGTAAAAGCTATACCTTGACAGAAGTCCAGAGTTGTATTAACTTTCTTATGTAAGAGTATTAAGGTCAATAACTATTTTAAAAAGCTGCTAGATGCAGAAATGTAGATAAAATACAGTTACTCAACTGAAGAACTAAAAAATCACGAATTAACCCAAACTGGGGAGAAGATGGAGAGAGAATGCAGGCATATAAATGAGTGAAATTCTTCATCTTTTACAGAGAGAAGTCAATAGGTTGACTACCTAAGGGTGGAAAATCGAGAAAGAGAGATGCAGGCATATTCTTTATTTTGAGTTAAAATAGAAACCACTGGAAGAACTAAAATAAAAATTTATTAACAGTGGCTTCCTTTGGGGAGTGGTTAGTAGGAAAAGGGGCTGGATAGAGGGTATAATTTGACATAAAGTTGGCTGGAGAAGATCTGGCATTCCAGAAATATATGAGTCATTAACCTAGTGATGGCATTGAGAAAGAGATATTATCCTGGGCTATGTTGAGACAAGTATCATTTGCAGCTAGGAAATAATTCTTGTGTAAAATTTATCGTATGTTGGGCTTTTATTTGAATGTTATACTTTGGGTGTGTAACTTAAAACATATGTATGAAAACTGCAAAGAATTCATGTACAGAAAGAGGAAAATGATGACAAGGCTTGGAAACTATGTACACAAGGAAAGGAGACGAGTTATTTATCCTGGAGTAGAGAAGGCTGAAGGGAGATGAAATTAACAACCTATGGGCAGTGAGGTGGAACCGTGGAGAAAACCAACCAACCTTCTCCATCTCACTAGACGTAGCAGAAGAAAATGGGTTTAGACCGTATCAGGAGAGGTTCCATTTTTAAGACACAGAAAGACTTTATGATCTGAAAGTGTGACTGAACTTGGGAACAGGCTGTTCCAAGAACTTTTGGAGTACTTTAGAAATAAAAATAAAATAAGAATTTGTACCAGACTAGAGATCCCTTTAGAGATACAGCAAGCACATTCTATAGTTAGATGTCTGCGAATTTACATATGGAGAAAGGTTAATGATAAAATGGTCCAAATAATCCTACCTTGGCTGTGGTTCCCAGATGATATCTCATTAGGGAAAAAAAATCAATATTCACAATTTTTTTCTTTGAAGTACTATGCTAACTACTGGTTTCTTTAAAATATATATGCATGCACACATATATATTACTTTATATATCATTTTTTTAAAAGAAATTCATGTATTCTTAGCAGTAGTAGTTATCAAATTCACAGTTTGTATCATTAAAATATTTATGATTTATTTTCCTAACAACAAAAGTAGTAAGTTTTTAATGCTGAAAATCTTCAAAAACACAGAAAGCACAAGAAATACATTTTTTTCATTAAAAAGTGAGCAAGCAAACAAAAACACATGAATAGATTCAGTCCTGCCTTATCCTGACTGCTGCCAAGTGGCCCAGCTGGGTTTCCCTTTGGCCAGAATCTGCTACCCTAGGCTGATCTCTACCAGAAAGAGATCTGAGTGCAGGATCAGCTGCATCTTCATCTTTCCTCCTCACTGCAATTGGATGTCACTTTCCCATTCTCAGTCACTTATGTGTTGAAATAATAATTAGAAATGTGGTGAAGGAGTATTGACTTACCTGGCACCTAAATCAGAGTTACTCCCTTTTGAAATCTGGTTATATAATTAATTGATTTCCAGGTAGCTGTGGCCCTGGCACATTTAGTCGAGACATTAAAATTAACATCTGAATGTTGGTTCAGGCATGTGTATTTAACACCTGGATAGAATTCTTCAACTTTGGACTTTGGGTCTGAAGAAGAAGCCTGTGTACCTGAAGCTCATAGTTGCTTGAGATTTGGTGTAGTGGGGGCAGGAAGGGGAGAGGGAAGGGAATGACTATTGGTTCTTTAACCAACAGTGGCTGCCACAACAGGATTCCAGAGCTTAAAAATGTTTGAAAATTACAGAACATACTGACTGCAAGTGACAGAGGCACCTTATTGGCCACATCTTCCCATGCATGCATAGACTTGAGTTACGGACAGACATACCTAATTTTATCACACTTTGCTTTATTACTTTTTGTAGACATTGCTTTTTTTTTTTTTTAATTGAAGGTTTGTTGCAACCCTATGTTAAACAAGTCTATTGGCATAATTTTTCCAACAGCATGTGCTCACTTTGTGTCTCTGGGTCACATTTTGGTAATTCTAGCAATATTTCAACTTTTTCTTTGTTGTTATATCTGTTGTGGTGATCTGTGATCAGTGATCTTTGATGTTGTTATTGCAATTTTGGAGGGCACCACAAATAGCACCCATATAAGATGGTGAACTTGATTGATAAATGTGTGTTCTAACGATATATAAAATATTTCAAAATAGCTAGACGAGAAGACTTGAACTATTCCCAACATTTAGAAATGATAAATACTCAAGGTGATGGATACCCTAAATACCCTGACTTGATCATTGCACATACCATGCATGTACAAAATATCACATATACCCTATAAATATGTGCAAATATTAAGTATCCATTAAAAATGTGGATTTATGCAAGTAGGGCCAACCTCAGCCATGGTTAATCAGACTCCTGCTCTTTTCCTCTGAAATTCCCTTTACTCTTCGCTCTTCCATGTGTCAGCTTTGTTCGCAGACTGACTTTCTTCAGGGTCACAAGATGACTGCTGCAAACCCTGGGGCTGCAGCTTCCCCATTCACTTATGGGACAGAAACCACTAGTTCCCACAACCAGAGCAAAGTATCCTGGGTTTGCTCTGACTGGACTGATGCAAGCTGAAAACCAAGCACGGTGGCAGGTGGCATAAGATTATGAAGATTGACTAAATACCAGCAGGGCCTTCCTCTGAAACTAAAGATGGGTTCAGTCCCACCTAAACCCTGTCCTGGCTATACAGAGGAAAATCTGGAGCAGCTGTTAAGAATGGGGTAGAGGGGCAATGGATTCTGGGAGAATGACCAAAAAATGGTCCACCATTTTCTGGGCTCTGGGTAAGGCTTCCTGGGTCTGGAAAGTCCCTGGAGTGGCTAGAATGTTCCTTATTGATTGAGACAGAAGAGTCTCATCGTCCTGGTCAGATGGGGGCTGGATATCAGAAAATTTGACGAAAGAAAATAGATGGATATTTCTTGTAAAAAAAATGTTGTGTGTGTTCTGACTGCTCTCCCGATTAGCCATTTCCCAGTCTCTCTCCCTCTCTTCAGGACTCCCTGTTCCCTGAGACACAACAATATCGAAATTAGGACTAATTAATAACCCTAAAATGGCCTCTAAGTGTTCAAGTGAAAGGAAGAGTCACAAGTCTCTCATTGTAAATCAAAAGCTAGAAATGATTAAGCTTAGTGAGGAAAGCACGTCGAAAGCTAAGATAGGCCAAAAGCTATTCCTCTTGCACCAGTCAGACAAATTATGAATGCCAAGAAAAAGTTCTTGATGGAAATTGAAAGTGCTACTCCAGTGAACACATGAATGATAAGAAAGCAAAACAGTCTTATTGTTGATATGGAGAAAGTTTTAGTGGTCTGGACAGAAGATCAAACCAGCCACGACATTCTCTTAAGCCAAAGCCTAATGCAGAGCAAGGCCCTGACTCTCTTCGGTTCTAGAGTTAAAAGGCTGAGAGAGGTGAGCAAGCTTCAGAAGAAAAGTTTGAAGTTAGCAGAGGTTGGTGCATGAGGTTTAAGGAAAGAAGCCATCTCCATAACATGAAAGATGGAAGGTGAAGCAGCAAGGGCTGATGTGGAGGCTACAGTGACTTATCCAGAAGATCAAACTAAGATAATGGATGAAGGTAGCTACACTGAACAACAGATTTTCAATGTGGATGGAACAGACTTAAATTGAAAAAATGATGCCATCTAGGACTTTCATAGCTAGAGAGGAGAAGTCAATGCCCGGATTCAAAGCTTCAAAGGACAGGCTGACTGTAATATTGTAAAATATAATTTGGTCTTTGACACTGTTTTCTGGTGTACAACCCCTAAAATCCTTAGAAACTCCAAAATGATGCCTTTTTGTATGCTAATGAGTTGACTGGTGGCTGGCAGCCCCAAGGTAGCTTCAGGATGGGTCTGGTTACCTGAAAGACCAAGACAGGAGGTTTTGGTAGGGTTGGGACATTCAGTCCACCCTGGACCTCCAAGGAGGGGAGAGAGGCTAAAGGTTAAGTTGATAACCAATGGCCAAGAGTTTAATTAATTATACCTATGTAATGAAGCCTCCATAAAACCAAAAAGGACAGGGTTGAGAGAGTTTCCAGATATTTGGATGTGTGGAGGCAGAGGCATGGAGGCGTTCTCTGGTGAGCCACTGGTTCCTAAAAGTTAATAGTTTACTACTTAAGAAAAGTCTATTATTATGTATTCCCTGTAACTTAACATGGTTATTTCCCCAAGTAGATCCATAACATTAATATATTAATATTTATATAGTAACCAGAGGTTTATATAAGAAAATTTATGCAGATGAAAGTTACTTTTTTATGACACTATTCATTCTCTATCATTTTAGTTTTATAAAATCTCGGAGAGCAAATGATTCTTGCCCTTTCAGTTTTCATTTTCCTTATCTAGAAAATAAAGTAATAGGAGGTGGTCTCTAAGATCTTTTCAAAACCTGAGTAACTTGGATCTCTGCATCTGGGTTTTCTGAAGAGCTAAGATTGGGGTATTTTTCCTTAATTTTGAATACTTCATTATAAAGCCTTTCTAAAATGTGTTATCTCTTGCCTGATATTGTAAACTGTGTAGGCAGAACACCTGGGATCTCTTCTTGGTGGACCGTGGTCAGGTGTGTGAGAACACGCACGTGGCTGAGTTATATACCAACAGCAATGTCCTCAGGGACTCTGAGATTCAGGGATTCAGACCTCTGGCTTTTTGAGTTCTTTCATCAGAAGTGATATAATTTCCAAAAAAAGCAGAACAACAGGAAGAGAAGTGAAAAAGTCTCAAAGGCCACTAATGAATGAGGAAATTGGCCAATGGCAAAAAGCCAAATGACTTTTCACAACCGAAATGTCATTAGTTTTTTACTACCTCTGGCATCTATGCTTACCTCCTGAGCAACTGGCTAGTCTTGGTCTAACATTTGACCAGTTTAACCACAAGGAACAGGAAGGGGCAGGAACATGTGAGGCATTGGGGATGGGGGCAATTGAGATGACTGAGAGTCATTACCAGGGTTGAGAAGAGGCACCTAGAGGTGAATTGCTTGCTGTCCAGTCATATCGTCAACCAGAGTTTTTGACAGGTTGGTTCATTCATGTAGAATGTGTACACGTGGTATAATTAGTAGGACTCTAAGTTCCTAAGTATCTGCTGACATGAGCGGTAGATTTGAATCTCTTTCATTCTAGGAGCTGCATAACCTCTTTCCACCACTCCCAATGTCGCCTGTGTGAGGAAATAACTTTAATATGCCCTCTCTTTAGCTAGGGGAAGGGGTGGACACTGAGGACCAGGACCGCAAAAGATTACCCTCTAGTCATGACCCAAATCTGTCCATGACACAGCCAATCCACTCAGTCTAGTTATTTTCACAATTGACATCAGCTCTAGTTATAGAAGCTTGAACATACTAAAAATATTCTTTACACTCTAGATAGGTAGTAGGGATATGTGTGTGCATACACACGCATATTACATGCATATATTTTTTGTAATGTATACATATTATATGTTACATATACAGGACACACACACACTCAAAGGTAAAAGCAGAGGTGCAAATTTGAGAAGCCCAGAGAGGAAGTACTAATTTTACATAATAAAAATGATTGGAAAGAATTAAGGAGGAGAGAAGAGCCCAGCTGATAGTGTGGAGAAACGTTTTGGAGGAGTTTTAGAGAAAGAAGAGAGAATTTGGGGAAACCGTCAGAGGCTGTGAGACTTTGCACCAGTGAGAGGAGTCAGAGGGGATTTGGTTGTGTATTACTCTGTGTTCTATTGCTTCACTTCTCACCGCAAATAATAAGCTATATCTACAAGACTTTTCCTTGTTTTGAGATTCTAAATTGTGCTTTTGGAGAATCTCACTATGCGGAGACTAGCTCTAAGCTGAACAGTTTTTATTTAGGCTGCAGATACTTTCATTAACAAGAACACAAAGGCACCCCACTGAGGACATCTGAAAACCGAAGTCGAAAGCACTGCTTCATACTCTGCCCCTGCCGGCTTGGTTGCGGTTGGTTGTCACTTGTGGTCTAGTTTACTTAATAGCTGTAAAACCAGTAAAAAAAAAAAAAAAAAAAAAAAAAGCAGGAATATTCTAGCCAGCTGCCTAATTTTGGAAAATCATATAACCTCTCTGGGTCTTGTTTTCTGTGTCTATAAAAGGAGTTTGAAATTTCTATGATTCTAAGCTAGACATTAACCGGATTGACTACCACACCTGTGGCACAAATGCGTTTTTGGAATAGTAGTGGGGGCTGAGTTTGTCAGAGATTATTTGAGTGAGAAATTGATAGATAAGGCAACTTCTTCCCATCTGATTAGTATCCGGGAGACTAAGCTTGCCCTTCTAGCTTTGCCACGGAATCAATCCCACTCCGGGGCACGATCCAGATGATAGCACAGAAATAGTAAGGGAGTAGGACCGCATTTTTGCCAAAGGGAACCCAAAGCAGTTTTGTGCTTCCTTCCCTGGGAGGTGGAAAATTCCATTCCATCGAGCAAGACCATCCCAGTGCTCAGGGATGAGCGTTTTCTGTGTTACATGTAACATTGCCAGTTACCCTCCTTTGTTTGACTCAGAGCTCATTAAGGAGCCCCTTCCTTATAATTTGGCTTGCTGGTTAGATCTGCCTACAGGGAGAGAATACGCTGGAGTATTTTTGTTCCTGTAACAGTTATAGCTCATTGTAAATTTTTAAAAAGAAAAGTAGATAGCATTAATGTGAAGAGGGAATTTAAAGGGATAGAGTGTACTAGAGAAACAGTGGCGGGTGAAGAAGGGACAGAAAATTGGACAGAAAGAGCATCATTCTGTGACCCTTAGAGAAATTTTGTAGATCATAGGAACACAGGCTGGAAGTTACCCATATGCCTGTTCTGCTGGTTTGTCGATATACACTTGGAGCAAATGTCCACAGTGGATTTGCTTTATAATCAAGGTGGTGTTTTGCAATTCATCTCTAACAAAGACTATGAATAGTTTATTAAAGACTGATTTGTATTGTGCATAGTATTTATTGCAAATAAATAGAAAGCATAGTGGTCACAAGAGAAATAAATAAGATCAATTTAAAAATGGAGCTGGCATGAAATTGCTGAAGAGAGATTTTGATGGAACATTATAAAATCTCTTCTGTGTGGATATATCTCTCTATTTATAGATTGACCTACTTCCATATACTTCTAATTGGACTAGTACTAATGATGGAAGAATTTGAACATTTCAAAAGTTGAACAGTTTTACAGACACTTCTGTCAAGATATGAAGCATTAGTAGTTAATGGGAGATATATATTAATACTTCTTAAAGGTCATTTAAAATGTATTATAACAACTATTAAATAAGCATGTAGCTTTATTTATATATGTCCCTTAAACCTCAAACTAAAAATCTTCTAGAAGTATAAAGACAAATACCTTCAATCAAAAAAAGTTCTGCTTAGCAGTCTAAGAAGAATATAATTAAAGAAGCCCATTTTAGGCATATATGCAATTATTTTAAGATATGTTTATAATTTGCATTTAGTAGTAAGATCAGGTTATTAAGCAATAACTTACCATCCTTAGTAATCACATTAACAAAAATAAAATGTCCAGAAACTTCAGGAAGTTGATTAGTAATCTACGTTTTATACTAATTATGGGGGGCACATTATAGATTATAAATACACAAGATAAAAATCCCAGGTACTGAGTGCAAAAAAATAAACTTTCACGTATTTTGACAAGCATTGCCTGGTCTGAACTATTTATAATACTTTAGAGTGTACTAGCACTTTTTTGGTAATATAAAAAGTAATAGAATCTTAGTAATATGAGGTCCCACTAGAGATATTTGCTATTAAATTGTTGCTGAGTGTGCTGAGGTTTGGGGGAGAATTATCGAGTTTGCAGATTAGCAAAGCAGGTTCTGGCAATGTTTTAAAATTGAATCAGTGATGCTTTAAAATGGGGTATATTTTAAAGATTCACAATAAGAATTTAAAAGTAGATGAAAAGATTGGTTTGCTGTCCTCAAGCAGTGTATGTTAATTAGTGTTTTTATGTAAACTAATTTCCTGTTTGTCTACAGGTTTAAGCATATACAAGCAAGGGGGTGGGAGTGAGGCAGAGTTCAGGACAAACTAATTGAAAATGAGGCGTGATGTTGATTTTGAATAAGTATTTTCCCATTTTCTGCTTTCTTTTTAATTTTTAAAAATCTTTCCCCTTCAACTACTATCAGAGCTGCAAACACAAAATGGCCCAATTATGTGAAATTAGCCTTTTGCCTGTGCTTCTAGTTCTGAATTTGATATACTTTAAATGTCACCCTGAATGTTGCCAGTGAGAGCTTTCTTCTCTCCTGGGCACTGTAATCTTTGTGGGGACACCAAAGGCAGGGATATGCCACGTGTAACCTTTTGCCACTTGCCGTGAGAAGCTTTCCTTTGTGTCCTTATTGAAACTCTTTTAGCAATGAGTAAAGTTGCCCAATATAGAAAAGCTACTTGACGATGGCAGAACTGTTATATCTATTCTCTTAACTGTGTCCACCGGTTTAAAAATGAAAAGCTCAGTGGTATGGCAAGAAAGGAATTCTTTATAGTTGCCAAACAACTGTTTTAATTATTTTTATTAGCCCATGTTCCACCCTAGAATTACCAATGGTGAGGAGATAGTTATTGGAAGTTCAAAAAAGAAATCCTAGTAGTTTGTCAGCAATAGTTTCCAGCAGTCATCTTTGATTTGTTTTGAAACAATTATTTAAACCAGAATTAGTTTGTTATTAAGTCACATATAACATAGTTAGCTTGTATTGTATGATTGATTATTTGAAGGAAATTTGTGATTAATTATCATGACATATCTGTACAAGAAAAAGAACTCCTTTATAAATCAAACTAATTTTAATGGTACTAATAATTATATTTATACCTATTAGAGCATTTATTAACTATTAATGTTATTTATTATTATACTCTAAGCTGAACAGTTTTTATTTAGGCTGCAGATACTTTCATTAACAAGAACACAAAGGCACCCCACTGAGGGCATCTGAAAACCGAAGTCGAAAGCACTGCTTCATACTCTGCCCCTGCCGGCTTGGTTGCGGTTGGTTGTCACTTGTGGTCTAGTTTACTTAATAGCTGTAAAACCAG
>NW_012149063.1:9283248-9333644 GCF_000956105.1 Propithecus coquereli
CCTGAGAAGTTATCCAATTTAGCTTTTATTTATTTATTTTTTTTTACCTTCAGAGAAGATTAAGCTAAAACTCCACCTATTCCTTGAAAAGAATTCCTTTTGTCCTAAACCTTGGAGAAGCTTTCCTTCCTTTGAATTCTGTGCTGAACATTTGGCACTTAGCATTGGTTGCCCTGTACTGCAATTTTATGTGTGTTCTACCTCCTCAACCAGAGTGTCAGACCATTCCAAGTCAAAGACTGGATTGAAACATTTGGCCCACTTTCTCTGTATCCTATCATAGTGGTCTATCATAGAAGATGCTCAGTATGTGTTGAGGATGATGATATAACTTATCTTGTAAGTCATGTTACTCCTTAACAATCTTCTCTAGCTATTTGATCAACAACTTGAATCAGAAAATGTTGGAGCTTCCTGGGACCTTGGAGATGGTCTAGTCTAATCTCTGTCTTACAGAGATAATAAAACTAAGTAAGGCCCAGAGAGCAAAATAGCTTGGCTAAGAAGCGTTGCTAGTTAGTTGAAAGGATTTGGACCAGAATTCCAATTTTGTTAACTCCAGGCCCCGAGCCCTCTTTTTAGGACACCATTTTATGTTAATACCAATGTTCTTTCTTTGTATATTCATAGATAGGCAGCAGCTTATAATGTTACAGATGTATTCTGATATCAGCCAGTGGCTCTGGAACCTAATTTACAACATCCGGCTATTCAACATTCTCTTGAACATGTGATTTTTTTTTTTCTTCTGAATTCTATGTTTTTTAGATTGCTCATGGTAGAAGGTTTGGGAAATAAATCATCATCATTTGCTACTGCTCCAAATTGGGAAAACCAGGTCAGTGAATTGTACATCTGTATTAGCTGGTGTGGAAGGACCGTTTAAAGCATTCTCAGACATGTAGCTAAGCAAGTCTGGGGCTCTCTGACATTACATAATTTCTCTGCTAAACCAAAGATCTCATTGAGTTTGCTGCTCAGCCACGTCTTAGTTGGATTAGGCGTGTATTTGTTCAAAGCTCAGTTTCATCATTTGTCCAGCTTCACAGTATTTCCCCAGATAGGGAAGCTGTCTTCGAGGCTTGACTGGTTTTTCAGACATTGCTGGGAGAATTTTCATTTGTCACAGATGTTATCTCATTTCTAATTTTTGTTCAAGTTATTTTAAGGAAAAGCACCACCCATTTTCTCTGACCTATTTAAAAGAAAAGATGAAAAGACCTTCTCAGCATGAATAATAGCAAAAAGCATATGACAATCTAAGCTTTTGAACTCTCAGACAGCTGGGGTGCCCAGAACCAGAGTGGTTTTCTTTAACGACTTCAGAGCACCATGTGTGTGCAATCAGAGCAGACTGTGTGATCCTAAACAGTCTGCTCATGGTGTCACATGGGGAGTTTCCATCTCTTGACTAAATAGACTTTCTGGTTGAGAATTAGCATCCCATCATGAAAAGCAGGACGATGTACAGGGAGGTTGGCTGGGAACTTTGCTATCATTTGAAACATGCCCTTCCTTTTGCCTCTCCTAACTCCAGTGCCTTGGAATGCTGTTGGTATTTGGGTTCCAAGTGATTCTAAATTCTCTCCAAGAAAGAAGCATCCAATGAAGATTTAGCAACAAAACTGGGTGAACAGTGCAGTCCATGTCTGCAGAGGAAGGAAGTAGAAACAGTCTGTGAAAACCTCACCTCTGCTCAGCATCACAACCAGAAAGTTGCTGACAAGAGGAGGAGAGGACGGTCTGGGTTTTCACTATCTTTGTTGCAGGCTGTCATGAGAGTGATAAGATGTCACTGTGACTTGTGGTCGCAGGTCCCATCTACTTTCAGGGGAGCAGGCTTACGGGCTAAATACTGTGGTTCATTGATTACCTTACCTTGGCATTTCGTAAACTAGCAAAGTTTCCAAAAATAGTTTGAAGACTAACAGTATTGCTAACTCCCTTCTACCCCTAGTCCAGTACAGACAATGAACACACCAAGTCTCTTTTTTCCTTTGTTTCATATAAGAAAGGAGATTTTAATTCTGCAATATGAGAAGACCATAAGCTAAGACCGAAGTCCTTCAAACTGAATAAATTTAATTTTAGAAATGAGTCTCTACACTGTGTCTCAAAAAATTCTCTCATTTTTCTCTGGGCCTGTGAGAATGTTTGCATAGACTTGCCTTTGGGAAATCCCTGCTCTAGAGCGAGCACCATCACAAAACTCCCTCCGTTCACGACCACTGCATAGCTTTGTTCCCAGCTCAAGCTAACTTTCTGTGTATGTGATGCTCTTTTTACAATTCTGGTTGAATGCCACTCAGTACTGGCTGGAGCCTTGTTCCATAGTTTTGATCGATGCTGCTGGTATTATCATTATTCATTCATTCATTCATTTGCTTATATAACAAACATAGGCAGACCCAGGTTACGTGTTGGAAAGATAAGATAAACCACGACCTTCAAGGAACTTGAAACTCCTTTTCGAGAGTCTGTTATTTTTAAAAAATGTCCCATTTTTGTACCATGAGGGTTTATATGTTAACAGAACACAAACAGAAATTGTAAAATAGGTATTTGTCTGTAGGTGCTGAATATAAGTTTATTGGAGAACGATTCTCTCTTCCCCCTTTTTTTTTCTGTACTATTCAATGAAACCCTGTTTTTGATAAAATAAGGTATTACAGAAGTTATTCAACTAAATAAAATTCTGACAACGAAGCTCAAATAACAAAATCTAATGTGATTTAGGGGAATCGAGAACAAAAGAACATTTAGAGTGTGCCCAGCCCGTGGAATCTATTCATCTGATCAACGCAGTTCGTCAAAATATCGTTCAGCCCCCCCTTTCTTCTCTCAAAATATCCCAGCCACTAACAGCAACAACAATAAATAAAAAGGAAAGGAGGAAAGAAGAAAAATCTCCTTAGGGGCATAAATTATTCTAATTTGCTTTCTACAATGATAAAATTAAGTAAATACCAAATAGTTACATTACTTTGCACTGTGTAAACCAAGGCTGTGATTGCTGGGTAAAGTTTCTTGCAGCTAATGGGGCTAAGAA
This sequence comes from Propithecus coquereli, assembly GCF_000956105.1. NCBI lineage: Eukaryota > Metazoa > Chordata > Mammalia > Primates > Indriidae > Propithecus > Propithecus coquereli. Next base: position 9,286,298 of record NW_012149063.1, read on the forward strand.
ATTACTTTTGCTTTGAATAGAACAGTGTGTATTCAAAGCCTTGTTTAGTTAAATTCAACTGTTTGCAAATTTAAAATTGAAAGGCTTTGTATGTTATCCTTTTAATTTAGAACTCATTTCAAAGGCATATTACTCACTGGATAAATTACTGTCCACAATTCCAAACCAAAATCAGAGGGGTCTTCAGACAACATTGACATTACCAAATATTTGGCATTGTACTGCTACATGATGAGCACTAAGTAAATATTTGGTTAATGAATAAGTACGTGAATTCAGTTAATGAATTAAATTCATGATCATACTATTTTGCATTTGTATATTGCTTTATAATTTGTGAAGTGGTCTCACATTTATCTTCACAGTAGCACTTTGAATCAAGAAGAAATTAACTTATCTCGTTGGCTTCTACTTTAAAGTTTTGAAGCCACCAAAAAAATGTCCTTGGCCTAAAGTAAAAACTATAGTAAAAATGTGCTAGGAAGTGTGAATAATTAGAAAAACAAAGTAGAAATAATAAAATGCATACGAACAGTTTAACGAATGAAGTAAAATTAAGCTAAGGATCAAAATAGTGGTTTGAAAGATTATGTTACCATTATTTTTATACAGTCTGGGGCAGAGTTGATCTTTAAACCAGAATGCCACCTCCAATTAATGTTTACTCTCACATGTGTGTGTATGCATACATCGGCATGTATGAGGGCTGTCCGGAAATTATCCAGCCATTGTTAATGTAACGAGAATGGTTTGCATGACATGGATGTAACCTGGCAAACAAAGAAAGTGGACTGGAATGCGCATGTGTACTAGTCAGTGAAGCGCTAGACGCAGCCGAGTGAACATGTGTACTGCGTGGCCATCGCATGCAAAATGACTGAGCAAGTAAAGCAACGAATCTGCATCAAACTTTGCATTAAGCTTGAACAATCCCCTGAGGAAACTATTCGGATGGTTCAGAAGGCTTTTGGGCACGATGCAATGAGTGCAGCACAATAAAAGTGTGGCACAAATTCTTCAAAGAAGCTCGAGAATCTGTTGAAAGTGATCCATGTTCTGGAAGGCTGGTAACAAGCAAAACACCTGAGAATGTTGAACGTGTACGGGTTAGGTTAAGAGGCACTGGGAGAACTGTGTGAGGTCCCAAGGTGCCTACTTTGAATGGGACTGAGGCATCATTGTCCTACGTACAATGTTTCTTTATCTTGTATCTTCTTCAATAAATGTCTCTATTTTTCATATTACATGGCTGGATACTTTCTGGACAGATCTCATATATTGTAGCTTTTCTATTCTCCCCCAAAATTTAATAATAAAAAAAAAATCTAGAGAGTTACAATCAAATACCAACACCAGAGCTTTAGTGCAAGTAGCCAAGATGGCAGCTATCCTCCCAGCTTTTATTCTTTCCCTGGGTAGAGTTGTGGCCCTGACCGAGCTGAGTGTCAGTAAAAGTAGTGGTGGGCAACGGTCCCAAATAATCCATCAAAGGACCCCAAAACTGGTGTCTCCGTGCCACTCTCCTTCCTTGCTAAGGCTGTGGATGACAGAAAGGCTCCCTTGAGAAATGAGGAGTAAAAACCACAGATGGCAACTTGCTTCCAGTTCTCGGACACCTCAGATCTCAACTCTTTCAAGAGCTCAGTCATCATAAATTGTGTGAGTTCTAAGAAATCTCATAGAAAAGAGCATTTCAGCTACCCTAGGCTGAAAGGTGTTATGTGAGGCTTAGTGAATGCTAAGTTAGTAGTAAGTAAATTCCTGAATTCCTTGTTTTTGTTGTTGTTGCTGTTGTTCCTGTTGTTTATTTGTCTTCTTGGATAGTTTTTTGTTAAACATACTTACAGTAAAATGGACTTATGATGAATTCACTGGGTGATTGCAAAAAAAAAGTGTGCACATAAAATGTGTTATGTCCCCGAAAAGGTGTGTTCTCATCTATGTGCACATATCTTTTAAATCCTGCCTCAGATTCCCTGAGTGTAGGCTTCCTAGTTCATAGCCCTGAAGTGTCCCCATGCCACAATCCAGCTCCTCAGGATATTGTCTAAGAATTAAATGCAAAAGAGATTAAAAAGAGAACTAGAAGCCAGGAGGTGATTGGGGAAAAAAACATTTGAACTTCCCAGAGAACTTTATTTATTAAGATGCTCATGAAAATTGCAAAGAGAGCCACTTTAAAGCTCACATCAAGGGGGACTATGATTTAGTAGAAGAAACAGATAGAATCAGAGGACTTGGGTTTCAGGTTCCTGTTCTGCCACTTAATAACTGAATATCTTTAGGCAAACTCTTAATCCCTCTGAGCCTCAGTTTCCTCACTTGGAAATAGGGATGCTGATACATCACAGTTTTTCTGAGGAAATGATGGAATAACTACAGGAAAAGTCTTTATAGACTATGAAGTGATATCAAAACAGGTGTTTATTAGTGGTAATATTTTATAATACTTAGCATATTTTGATTATAAAACAATATTGCTCATTGCAGAAAATTTTACAATGATATGAGTTGTAATGCACTGATAACACAACTGAGGGATTCTGGGGTATCTGCAGATCCTAGTAAGTCTAAAGCATCTGCCTTATGTTACTGGGATTTGCTGTCATTCCGGTCCCGAAACTTTGCTTTGGAACTCTGGGTGCCCACAGATTGCCCAGAGTGCCTTATCTCCTAGGGCCACCTAAACAGTTTCCGCCAAAACACTTCTCAGAAGTAACCAACTAGCTAAATTGCAGGTGCCTGCAAAAACTGTGGGGTGCCCTGTGTATTGGAAAGAGACCTCTGGGATGGAAACCAGGGGATCGAGTGCCAGTTCCAACCCTCTGTCAACTCTTTATGCTGCTGGACCTCAGTTTTCTTGTCTACAAAATTACCAATTTGAACTAGATATTCTTTGAAGTAGATTCCAGTGACAGCGTTTATGAGTCTTTGCTCAATCTATTGTTTTGGTGGGCTCTTCACAAACAAGAGGGGGCCAATCAGAAAGGCAAGACCCGCCTGATGTCAGCACAAGGCACTTTCCACGATACTTCCAGGTGGCTTCAGGAATCGTGAACACCACTGCCACTCCATGTCACCCATAAGATGAGAGAAGGGAACCCAGTCGATAAAAATTATGGGGAGACTGTTCGTTGCCCGGTTTCAAATGTCTCCATTTTGCTCTTGTTTCCCTGGTAGATGGAAAAAAACCACAAATATGGTTTTGTGAAATGTGAATTGGTTACAGATTTTGTTTTTTCCACGAGGATGAGAAGTAGATAGATTGGGCGAAAGAGATAGAACTAAATGAGGGGGGAAAAGACAGAGAAGCATCTGTTGGGAAAGACCAGAATTCCTTTTGCCTCTAAAGGGAACAATAACATGTTGCTGGGCATTTAAACATTGCTTCTGACAGTGGTTTTCAGCCTATATGGAGCCCTTGGAGTATTCTGGAATGAAAAGTTCTTAAATGGAGTGTCTAAATAATAACATACAGATTTAATGTTGGGGTTCTTCAACCCCAAATCAGCATCAGCCTCTACACTGATTAAAGCAAGCTTTTACAGAGGATTTGGATCTTGCCAGCATCTTTGCCCATTCAAGGCAATTTACTGAAAATTTGGGGCAGCTCTTGCAATAACACAATAAGAATACAACCTTTTTTATTCTCTTAAACTTGTCATCAAGAATATTTACTGTCAGAATTTTGTGTCAGATATTAAAATGTGATTGCTCAATAAAACGATTTTGCTTTCACTTTAGTGTGAGAACAGTATATGTCAAGCTCTGAAAGATCTGAGAGTTAAAACACAAGTGGTCCTTACAAATGAATTCTTAAAAGCATACAAAATCTAAACAGTGGATTTCTTTAGAACATAATGAAATACAACTTGAAAAGTAACTTGCCAAAATGACACTTCTCTTACAATATTACTGGAATAGTCTTCCTGACTGAATCAGTAATACACTATGTTTTTAAAAATTAAAGTGAGGCTGATGTACTGGCATTAAATTCCACACAAATATTCTGGTTATTTAGGAGTAATTTATTGTAGTTTTACTGGAAATTTTCTCCTCTTAGTTCTTAAAAGGTTTTACAGGCTCAATTAGCACCTTTACTTCTAATAATCAATATTGATTTTACTGTATTCATTTTAGATTTTAAAAATTTTGCCTAAAACTCAAATCTTAACCATTTTTAAAGTAACATATTTCATTTAAAAAAAATCATGCTTATTGGTGGACATTCATTGCCATCTGGAAAATGATAAATTTGATAAATTTTCATTTATTTTAGGTGGGTTCTTTATTCAGAAAAGAAATTACAGTTGTGGGTAATATGAGCTCTTTGGATTCTGAATTGTTGGCAAGTGTTAAGCAAGAATGTATGCATCGTTTTTCCAGTATCTTCTTAAAATTGGGTAGCAGTGGTTATTTTGAATCATATTGCGGATTCTTTTTTTAGCCTGCCTATTTATCTCTTACTTCAGTACACTTGATGTGCTGGAGCTGATTCTCCTGCTCAGGACGTATGTTAGTTTCACAGGGCACATTGCCTGACTGGGGACCATGGATGTGGCCCCCAATGTATTATGAGATGTCCTCATGGGGCGAGTGAGTGACAGTCAGGGAGTGATTCCTATTCATTCAATGTGCTGTGACAGTGAGCTAGAATTACCCATTTTTTTTACATTATTTGCTTTTCCCCCCATATGACTGGCTTTCTCTGATAACATTGCATCTGGAACACAAACATTCCACCAAACCCTCAATTAAATCCTGCAAATTGTTTTGTTTAAATGTTTCCCGTGGTTTTTTATATGGCATTTAATTTTATCTTCTTTTGCAATTTAAAAGATCAGTGTTTTGGTTGTTTGCAGCATTTGGTGGCACTAGCAAAATATTAAAAAGATTTCTAAGTGCTACCTTTTCTAGTCACACATCTCACAAACATTTGAGCTACCTTGGGTTAGCCAGGAAATGTCTCCCGCCACATTAGTGATGTGATAATGGGCTTCACATATCACCTGGACATTAATAGAATGAAATCACTTACTGATTCTGAAAGCAGCTTTGTTCTCAGCGGGTGTCCTGAAGGCACTACGTGAGCACAATGGACTTTCTATCACAGAGGGGAAAGTCAGAAATAACCTAAACCCATCTTTATCGCTGGTTGTATTTGTGTGTGTGTGTGTGTGTGTGTGTGTGTGTGTGTGTGTGTGTGTGTTTCATCTTTATTTAACGGGTCCACTGATATTTGATGGAAATGACCAAAATTCAGCTAGTTGCATAAAGTATTTGTGGGTCTCCAATCTGCTCTACTCTATGACATGCAAAAGTTCTAATGACTAGGGACCCCTAACTCAGCTGCAATAGCCCATCAAAGGTGCAACTTTATTCTCTCATAACAGCCCTATAATGTGATCAGCAGACATATCTGCAAACTTTTCCCTGAGCTGTGCAGATGTGGCCGTAAAAGAGGCATTATGCCATTGTGTATTTCCTACTTGCCTTTGAAAATGAATTTGCTTTCTGATTTTAGCAGAATGGCTGCTGTATAAATTTTCCTACAGGTGCACATCCACTTAAAGAAAGCCCAATTTATGAAAATCAAGAACTACACAATGAGAATGATTCAGGGATATTATTAGTTTTATAAAAGTGCCCTTTGCTTTGTAAAAGTCTTTGCCGTAGAATTCTATAAACAAAAGGCATCTCTGGTGTGTTTATGGTATTCTTCAATTAATCAAAATTGGGCTTGTTAGTATTTTTCAGATAGACACCTGTCACACAAATTAAAACTTAGACATTATTAAATAATTAGCTTTGTGATTCTTTTTTTGGTTGAGAAAAACTAAAAACTGGGAAATGATTGGCTGTATAATAGTTTTATTTAAAACTTGGGATATATATTTTACTGGCAAAAAAATCAGGCCTTGAATTATTGTTCACAGAAATAAAACATATGGTTTCTAAATTTTAGTTTTGAGTTTTTAACCTATTTCTCCTCTGAGGAGTATGGGTTTGTGAATAGTATACATTCTTCATATCACATTCAGAGTGTAATCTGATTTTTCTAGCAATCACATGGATAGGTGTAAACAGATAAATAGTCACCATACTCCATTGACTGCCATGGCTCATTTTTCATCTTTTGAAAGAAAAGCCCAAGAGAATTTTTGTCAGAATAAATTGGAGATAAAAAAAGTTCTCTTTTGAAGTGAATACTTTGAACATGGCAGATTTGTGGGAAATTTTCTTTTGTCTTTGACTCCTTTTAAGACTTAGAAGGCTCCACAAAATTAGAATTTTGATTACATAAACAGCATTTATCTGACCCTGAATTAAAGAACTGCTTTTGAGCCAGGGCTGGAGTTGTTTTGTTTTTTGTAATTTCAGATATACTGTCAGGTTTAATTAACACTACATTTAAGCATTATAAATTTAGTTGACTTTTCCCTTAATTAGCCACAGCTACATTCCTATAGAAAAACTGAAAATATGGATAGTTACATTTCTCTCTAAAGGAGTCTAATTACATGATTATCTGAAATAATACCCCCTTAACAATTCTTAGAACAATACTGCCTGTGTTTTCTCCCTCCATGAAGACTTTTCATAAATAACACAGTCTACATTAAGACAAACAGTACATTCAGCAAGTTTTGTGATACATAAAAAGGCAAGTTGGAGAAAGCAAATGAACCAAACCTCTGTATTCATAATAAACTTCTCTACCCCTTTAATGTAGAATTCACAACAGATATGTACATTGTTCATAGGAGTATTTTAATAATTTTTTTCATATAATACTATTCACAAAATATCCAAAGAAGGCAAATTGCTCACAGGAAAGAATCTGAAGAAGCCCAGAAATACTGAGCTATGTATAGAGACATCCTGACGATAAAATACACAGCGAATAATAACAATAATACTAACTACTAATAAAGAAAACACAGTCACTAGATTGGTGGTCATATTCAAAATGGGCCTTCTTATTTAAGGCCAAAAAAAAAAAAAAAAGACCCTATTAATTCTGATCTATCTTCCTTATTTAAAACACAATAAAACAATGCTTCTGGCAAATCCCTCCAGACATTTTAAATCCTACATAAGATGTAACAGAATTAAAGAGCATTACGTGGACTTCTGGATGGCACAACTACAGAGTTATTATCCACTGTACTATAAGGAATGGCTTCCCCTCTAGTCAAGGGTTTGCTTTTTCCCTGTAGTCAACGTTTAACCCATTCTAACAGTTTAGGGAGGCCGGTTGTGTCAGTTTTACTTTTCCAAAAACTTCTGTTCAGAGAATTACATTGCAGCATGGTGACATGCATTGCTCTTTAATACAAGTTTCTTTCTTTTCCAAAATTCAATTTTGTTCTATAATTATTCATTTCTTTAAGGCCTACTTGAGTTCACCAAAAAAAAAAAAAAAAAAATCCTTATACGTGCTACATGCCATGGGTCCATGGGCATAAATAACATGATGTGAATTCAAATACACATCCTTTTCCCATTCGTTTCCATTCTCAGTGCCAACTTTGGCTCAATAAACAATGACCTTCAGCTTAGTATGAAGGAAGCATCTAGTACGTAATGCACAGAGCAGTGCCCCTCCGAAGAATGAAACCCTTCAAAACGGCCAAGGGTAAGAATAGAACAGAAGCTCATGAGAGCAGAAGGTGAGAGCAGCAACCGTGGCTGCATCGAGGAAATATTTTCAAGTACAGTTTTGCTGATCATTTTTAAAAGCATGACCCAGTAATAAGCCTAGAAGATATTCATGAAATGAGGAGCCGACGTGGTCATAGAATTTAACAAGAACTGAGATTGCCTGATTCATTCCTTATTGCACATGTTCCTCAGCTTCTCTGGCAAGAAAATAAAAGCATGGATCCTTTCCACACTTCTCAAAAGCATGTTTCAAGGATTAAAGAATTCAAGGTGGCAAAAGATCAAATTACTATTTATCTAGGACTCTTTCTAACCAGCAGGGCATCGTGCAGTACACTGGAAGAGCTTATTTATTGAATCCCCAATTGAATTGGCCTCAGAGAGTTAATACAACATCCATGGTGACAAATTTACTCACTACAAATGAATTGCATTAGTTCCATTATTTGTAAAGCACTTTATTACCTGAGAAGAAAGTTGTAGTATAAATCCCATTCTTTTCAGTATATTGGCTAGGGAGGTTCCAAAGAAACTAGCTCAACCTTTTATGAGCTGGAAAAGTCAGGTGTTTTTCTTCTATTAATTTGCTAAGTGTTCTCTGCCCCACGAGTTTTAACACATGAGAAATATGGCAATTGGCAGAGAACAAGGACAGGGAAAAGAGGTGGATCCTTTGCCCCACTCAGTTCTTCAAAGGCTTGTGGTTTTGCAAGATTTGGGGTTGACTCTGGCTCAAAACAGGGGCCCTGAGTTAACAACCAGAAGAATCATGTTAGTTGAGACTTACCTCTAGGCCAGAGAGCATCCCAAAATTTTAGAAGATTCAGCATGGGTATCAGAATTCCCACATATGATGGTCCCTACCCCTAAGCATTTTCACAGAGGCAGTATTATATAATGTTAGGCATATCTATTTGGGAGCCCAATTATCTAGATTCAAGCCATAGTGCCATCATCGTTAGTTTGACTTTGAATTAATTAGTTTCACCTTTCTGAGCCTAAGTGACAGCCTTGTAAAATAGGAATAAGAGTAGTAACAATAGTAACATTAGAAGGTTGTGGTAAGATAAAATATGATAATGCATGCAAAGCTCTTAGCATGATGCTTGGTACATCATAAACCTCACCAAGTGTTCCCTCTTATTTTTATCATTGAATAGAACTTTTCAGATATGTGACTCCACTAGAAATGGCACCCTGAGTGATCTGGGAGAGTCCAGTAGACATTAATCCAACTCCCTGGCATGTAAACAGTAGACTATAGATATTTTTGCTGGCTCCTGTTGACATATCCTGCCCATTAATTTTGAATCCTATTCTCGATAATAACTGGGACTGATTCATCCATTTGTTCAGGGAGCACAGAGTTAGGGGCCCTGTGGGCAGGTCCCACACCAGTCCCTTAAGAAGAGAAGGGAGAGTCCCTGTCTTTTGGAAAGGTGAAAATACATGGAATTACTTTTAAAACAATATAAGGCATATCTGTACATACAGATGAGCTAGTAATGAATTGTTTGTAATTTGATTGTTTGATCACAGCTAACACTTACTGAGGGCTCATCAAAGGCCAAAGGCACTGTGCTAAGAGCTTTACGTAAATTATCTCATTTAATCCTCACAAGGATCCTAAAAGGCAGACACTGTTATTATTCTAGACTTTAAACCCAAGGATTCTAACTCTGGAGTCTGTACTCTTGACTGCTACCCTAAACTACTGTCCTAAGACAGTATTGATTGCTCACCTACTTTTCAAAATTACTAGATGCTCCTCTAGTACAGCATGTCTTCTTTGAAGACTTAGACCTTACACTTTGTCACCTTGCTGTGTTGATCCAACACAGTTGCAACTGTATTTATTAGCAGTCATAATCTTTTCCATTTTTATCTGCAACTTACAGTTTATAGAGAGTATTACATGTTTTGTTATTTAGACTCCATGTTTTACCAAAAAGATTGCAGAATTCTGTATTCCTAGGTGGGAGGTCACTACCATCCCCACTTTACTGCTAAGGAAGCTGAGCCTTGGAATAGAGCCACTTTAGTGATGAGTAAAATCAAGTATAGCTTGAACTCAGGTTACTGACCCAAATAAATGATGAAGTCATTGTTAGTCTTTTAAAATCGAAATAATGCATGCATTTTATGCAGCCAATGCAAAAGTGACTTTAAACTTGATGGGTGAACCATTGCATTATTCTTCTGTAGCCTGCTCATTTCTAGTTCTTTCAGTCAACATCACTGAGATGCTCCCAAGGGTTAAATGTTGTCAGGGAGGCAAAAATAAATCAGACACAGAGCCTGACTGCAACGAACTTATTTGAAAGGGGAAATTAGAATCTTCAATTAAAGAAAAATATATAAATGAATAAATCAAATAAAATAATAATATAGGCCATAACGGAAGGATTGGAGTTGAGGGAACTGAAGAAGTCTTTGCAGCTGGCTTGCAGCCCCTGTCGAAAAACATGGCTGCCTTAGCAGGAAAGAGGGCTCATGTTAAAGAAGTGCTAAGCTGGTTTACTCAAGTAAACAGCTGGCTAGGTAACTGGGGGGGTAAGGTGACAGGGGGGCACAATTTGGCACAAAAATGAAAAAATTATTGTCTACTAATTTAACTTTTCTGTGCCAATTGTTTTGTTTTCACAGATACAAAATGAAATAGTTTATGAACTCAAATGAGAGGTTTCATATACCAAATGAAAATATTTACAGTACATATTTTCAGGTTTTTTTTTTTTTATATATTTAGCATTTCTTCATTTTAAAGCTATTCCACATTGTTCAACTATTGTATTGAAAACACTTCTGTGTAACACACCTATGCATTTTCCCTTTAAGAAAAGATTCTGGGCCTGTTCTTCAGATGGTCATTCAGTGACACAAACCTGTAGGACTGAGATAAATTGCTCCTGGAAACATTTTCCTCTTGGAAAATCACAGATGAGACTAAATGAGACATTTTATATATATAGTAGCAAACAGTCATAGGTACATTTCATTTTGAAAGTCCCATCTGTCTTGCAACCCAAACAGGTTTTGACACTGCAGAGTGATTGCAACACTTCAGGACATACGAAACACCAGAGATACACAACAGGATACCAAAAAATTTGCTCCATTGTACGTTTTGGATTTTATTTTTAAAAAGCAAAAATATAATTAAAACTGTAATTGTGTCTCTTGATCTCTGTGGCTACTGTATTTTGCTAAGTATAGTTTGAATACCCCAGCCCTGCATTTAAGTATAACTGCAGCTTTTATAACAAAAGAGAACCAGCAAAGCTTTTTGCTAGGATTAGAATTTTAATTGATATCATTATAGCTAAAAGTTTAGACATGGTAGGAATAAAGACTCTGGTGTTATTTTCAGCACCGTATTATTCATTTTACATCTTTCTGTCAGCTATGTGCTCTAGTCCACAGAGTCTGTAATATTTAAATTAATAATGTAAATTTAACTATTGCCATTAAAGCAAAGAGCTAATTAGGTCCCTGCTTGCTGACTGGCAGTGTGATGCAATGAGTGAAATGATTTGAGCTGATAGCTAACATTGCCAGGAAAATGTGAATTGAGTTCACTTGAGATTAAACAACCTCTGAGACTTCAAAGGAGGAGAAAATAAAAAGTATCTCATCCCATTTTTCTAAAAAAAAAATACATGAAGAGATGCAAATAGCTCATCAAGCAGCTGAGACCAAGTTTTCTGAGATGCTGTGCAATTATTTTGTGCCTTCTATTCAATGACTTTTCTTCTAAGCACTCTGTGGCGATGCAATTTTTCTCAGGCATCAGTTAGAATGTCTGCCTTCTTCCACAGTTTTCACATCCTAAACTAGCAAGGCAAGGCAAGCAAGCTGAACTTTACTGTTTTATAAACACCTCTTCTAAATAAGCCCTAGCATTAAAAAAAGAAAAGAAAAGAAAAACCTGAGTGACATTTCTGTTTGCCATTATTCTCATTCCAGAAAAATAACCCCCAATTAAATTAGGTAGCAGACATGGAGAGGAGAGGCAAAACAATGCTTATGTCAAATTCAGGTATGGAGAGCTCGTCCTGGAACTTGTAGAAGCAGAAAAACAGTGCAGAAAGGCACAAAAGGCATTAAAGGCATAAGGACATATTCCATTTAATAAACTAAAGACTTTGATGATTGTCAGAAACAAAGAAAGGGCTTTCTTATACTAAAATGAGTATGGGCTTTTCTGCCACTCCACACTGGCTTACGGGGAGTTGCTTTCAGAACATGGGGCAGCCCAGCCTCCCCTCTCTCGGCTCTGACACAACCAGTGGGCTGTTGGAACATCTGATGGGAAGCCAGGCTGATCAGGTAGTCCTGGGTTGAGCGGTATGATGGAGCAATAACTGGATGTGAGACAGAAAAAGGTAACTTGGCCCAATGTGCTTTTAAAACATTGCTTTGAATGTAATAAAAGGTGAACATTATGTTCATTGAGGGATAGTTTCTATGTCGATGAAAAGCCTCCATTTTTAAGGACAGTGCTCTTACTCTAAGGAAACTGATTACTTAATTGGATTGCTACAACCTAGCACTATTAAATATTTGCCTCATTTAATTTTCTCAAATGACAGTTCATATATCTGTGCTAATGAATCCATTTGTTATTAAGAATATTTTCTCATAGCAAATTTACTCATGTTCTATTTTATCAAAGCTTCTCCTTCTCTTTCTACCCGTTTCTAAAGTGTCATAACCTGATTCTCCAAGGATAAGTTGTCCTGGCTGTCCATCATTGCAGAAGGCTCTTCCATAGAGAATGATGAAGAACTCCATTCACCTAAAGCATTGCTTACGTTTTTCTCCAGCTTGGCAAGGCACTGGCACTCAAGTGACAGAATGGAAGTCTTAATTACTGAAAGCCTATGCTGGCTGAAGGTGTTGGTCCAATTAGTTTTCTAGAACTTGCCTACATGGCATCAATGGTTTCTGTTTCAGACCAAAATTTACTTTCTATTTTTCTTTTTTTTCCTTCTTATTCTTTTTTTCTTGATACAGGGTCTCACTTTGTCACCCAGGCTGTAGTACAGTGGTCTTATCATAGCTCCCTGCAGCCTCAAACCCCTGGGCTCAAGCAATCCTCCTGCCTCAGCCTCCTGAGTAACTGGGACTACAGGTGTGGTGCGCATCACCACACCTGGCTAGTTTTTCTATTTTTTGTAGAGATGGGGGGTCTCACTCTTGCTCAGGCTGGCCTTGAGCTCCTGGTTTCACATGGCGCTCCCACCTCAGCCTCCCAAAGTGCTAGGATTACAGGTGTGAGCCTCCATGCTCAGCCTATTTTTAAAAAGTTGGATCATTTAACATCACTAGAGGCTATATTGCACAGTGATTTGTAAAAATAACAACTGCTATGTATTGAGAGTTTCTATAGCCTTGCACACATGACATCTAATCCTCAGGACTATTTCATGACTGACTTTGAAGTTAGACAGATCAGTTGTGTTGCTTTAGAACTTAGCTTCTGATATGGTTTGGATGTTTGGCCCCTCTAAATCTCACGTTGAAATTTGATCCCCAGTGTTGAAGGTGGGGCCTGGTGGGAGGTGTTTGGGTCATGAGGGCGGATCCCTCCTGAATGGCTTTGTGCCCTCCCTGCGATGATGAGTGAGTTCTCACTTTATTAATTCCTGGGAAAGCTGGTTGTTTAAAAGAGCCTGGCACCATCTCCTCCCTCTCTTGCTCTCTCTCTCGCCATGTGACACACTTGTTCCCCTTTTGTCTTCCACCTTGATTGGAAGCTCCCTGAAGCCCTCACCAGAAGCAGAAGCTACTACCATGCTTGTACAGTCTGCAGAACCATGAGCCAAATAAATCTCTTTTCTTTATAAACTACCCGGCCTCAGGCATTCCTTTATAGCAACACAAAATAGACCGATACAGCTTCCTTGTCTGTAAAATGAAGTAGTAATACCTCGCGAGTTTTTGTAAAGATAATATGAAATCATGTGTAAATTGACTAATAGCATTAGTCCCATATCCTTCAATAAACAATGCTTATTCTACTCGTTTACCAAAAAGTATGAGTTACCATCCCTGTGCTACTGGGGTTTAGTAGCTACATCAAGGTGCCATCTACTCATTGTGCCTATGTTTGAACACAACTCGTTGGCCATTTTGAATATATCCCCTTTCCAAAAGATACTATATTACAAAGGCCATTAAGTTTGTTCTTTCAAACCATCCTTCCAGGTTAAACTACTGTGTAATCCTTCGGAAAGTTCCCAATGGAACCTCAGAATTGAATTGCTAATATTCCATTAATTTGATGTATCAATATTAATTTAACCACAACTCTATGAGTAGATATTTAGGTTGTTGACAATTTTGAAATGATTTAAATAGTACTGTGGTTAATATATTTATAGTTTTATTTTTTTATACATTCTGAATGATTTCCTTGGGAATTATCTCCAGAAATGAGAAAGATGACTGAGTTGAGAAATATGAGCATTTTTGTGGATCTTGATATATATTGCCAAATTGCTTTTCAATTTACAATGCATTATGTGAAAACAGTTTCACCAAACTCTAGCCTAAGCTTTAGTTCTTTTCTCTTAAAGAAAATCTCCAATTCAAAAATATTTGCCAAAAGATAGGACTATATTGAATAGTGTAAGTACTTGTTGGCAGATGCAATAATGAAATATATACCCAAACTCCCAATCATCCTTGAAAGTCAGTAGACAAGGAAAAATTGCCATGTTGGACTCAGGACCTGCAGGTTGAAGTGAAGAAGAAGAATACATCAAAACCAGGCTGGCTCACAGGAACCACAAGAAGACCAGTAGCTAACATTGATTGAGGTTTTCCTATAATAGCCAGGTCTATGTTTAGCACTTTACATGGATTATTTTATTAAATCTTCCCCAAACCCTCATTTTATACCTTAAAAAACTTTACTATTAGTATCTGGAAGTGAGCAACTGAAAGCAAATTTTCCAAGGGGAAGGAACAGTCCATAATAATCAGCCCAATTTTCCTACTTTGCATCCAGCTTAGCAATCACAGTATCTTCGCCAAAAACCATGCGGGGCAGGAGGGATATCCTATGGGGTCGCACAAGGAAGAAAATGAGGAAGAAGAAAGGCAGGTGAATGCATCCCCTCCCAGAAGCCTTCAGAGGTGCTATGCCACCATGAGCTGTGATCCGTTGGGCCAGCAGTCCCCTTGAAGCTTTGCAGGATGGAAACAGCCAATGCACTGCAAACTGTCAGGTATACTGACAGCAGTTAATGCCAATAGACTGGACTTCCATGATGCATGAAACATAAACACATATACATTCCTGTCCAGATCAGACACATGGGCTTTCCAGTTCACCTTTTCTTTCCTGAACAAGCAGATTTATCATGGTCAATATACGAGAAATGCCCTTTTTGTGCAGTTTCCCTTTGTCCCCCTTCTCATACCTTAAGCCATCAAAAGAGCACAAAACTCTGTGACATTTTGTAGGATTTACCTCTGAGACTCCGGTGTCACAAAAGCAGCTGGAAGTATTGATGTGTCCGGGTAGCAACCGGTGTCTTGGGGGTCTTTCCATTGATTTTGTTTCTGAGTTCACAGGACAACCCTGGTGTGTTTGCCTTGACTCGGTGCTGAGATGTAGTTATCTTGGGACAGTCTGTATAAAAGGAAAAGAAGGAAATTAAGGAGGAAAGAGATGGTACAGGCCAGCTTCAGAAATACAACTATGAGGTAGAGTGAGCTGAACTATCTCACCTGCTATATTTCAAAATAGAACCTTAGTCCTGTCCCCCTAAAATACTATGCTATGAAGTCCCCACTGCTCTCAGGATTAAGCCCAAGCTCCTCAATGTGGCACACACAGTCCCTTCGAATTCTACTCTATCCTCTGGCAGCCACCACTCACCTTCACGCCAGTCCTACTGACCCATTTCCAGTGCTAGGATTGCATAACTCTCTCGCCTCAAGGGCTCTGTTCCTGCTGATTCCTCTGCCTTTTGGGACTCTGTCCTCATTCCTCCCTGGCAAGGCTACCTTAAATGCCACCTCTTCCGGGAAGCATTCCCTGACCACCCAAGACTTGGTTATGCTCCTCTCTTATGGGCTGCTATAAATGCCTGTGTACTCTGTTCTTATCAAAATACTTTTCTCACTGGTTGAAATTTCCTTTTACTTGTCTGTTCCCTATCTAAGCTGAAAGCTGGCAGGAGGGCTGTGTCTTAGTGTTTTCATATCCAGTTCTTAGAACAGTGCATGACTCAGAGAATTACTTCATAAATATTTATTATTGTGGAAGTCCTGACTTTGGTTGCTTCTTTAGATGACATGCACTTATACTTAAATGCACAAAGTGCATGGAAATTAGTATCTGTATGTTTGTTCCACTGAAATGCAGGGTGTCTGAATACCTGTCTGAGCTACCACACAGTGCTCATGCATTCTCTCTCTCTCCCATATGCGCGCGCGCGCGCGCACACCCACACCCACCCACACACACCCACACACACACACACACACACACACACACACACACACGTGGTTATTCAGCTACATTGTTGAACTAGAATGGTGCCTATAAACACTACTCTAAACTCAGAAGGCATGCTTTGCACATCCACTCTGCATTTATCCAAAAACCATGGTTACTAACTTTACTAATTATTCACACAACCTTGGTAAGCAATTGGTATCAGCTCATAGGAGGCTAAAAATGTTCCATCCTCTTTTAATTCTGAATAGCTGAGTTTGGGTTCATAAGCCCACAAAAAGACAGAAAGATTTCTCAGAACCCTCCGGTTGATTGCAGAGTGGGGAAAAGGCATGCATGTTTTGTCGTGGCTATTGTTTCCAAGACTCAGCTAAGACCTGAATAGATAAACACAAAATGTATCACAGAAGCAGCCTATTATTTGTGGGCTTACTGTGACTGTCCCCAGGGCCTTGCAAATCATCAGTGAAAAATACAACATACTTTCACAGAATTAAAATGCTTGTTGGGCAGATAGCTCAACTTCGAAGAGAGGCTTTGTTTAGAGCCACCTGGTAACATGTTCTCAGTCCTCTTTCCCGGACAGAGAGTGGGAACCACTCCTTACTACCTACCTCCTGCCCTCTTAACCCAGAGCTTGTTACATTAAGGCAGGAAAGTTTTATGTGTGTGTGAAGTTCTCTTGAACAGACAGTGCTATAAAAACGCTGTTATTAGTAATAAAGGTTGGCTAACCTAAGAATACTGTAGAATTAAAGTGATGAGGTTCTATTTTTAGGCAGGCTTGCCAATAACATGCAAGTATGATAAGGCTATGATTTAAAGCTCACTTGAACCTTCCATTGCTCTGAAGAGTACATTTTTGGGGCCGCCTGCATGCAGTACTCAGCTGCACAGAGCTCTATTAATGCTAATGGTAGCTCCACACTGGAATCCCAGCATGCCCAGCTAAAAATAGGCCTTCGTCTTTCAGATGTGGGAGTGTATCTCGCAGACAACTTGCTTTCACAGAATGCAGATTGGCCTCTTCAGTCACTCGAAAACCCCCGTCACTATCTTTGAAAGGATCAGAAAAGCCTCCAGAGTGTGTTTTGAAATTTTTATACATCTGTAATTTTGTGATGATAAAGGATACGCTTTGGAGGCTCAGTTATGTTTGTTTTCAGATGTGAAAAGATATTTAATAAAGGCCCAGATTCTAAGTGATTCATAACTAGAAAAGAAGTACTACTCCTCAGGAAAAAAAAATAATTAGCTCTTCCACCGCTAATGTTCAGGTCAATGCTTTGTCAATAACAGTAACTCTTCTTCGCCAATTTAGTGCCGCCTATAAAGATCATTATGACTCATAATTACAGATGCAGATTTATGTCAAAATGCACATATAAATCTCCAGTTCTGGTCATGGGTCACCTCTTATCAGAAAAAAAGATTTGTGGAAGGAGACACTCTCCTTGGTCCCTGTGGGCATTTTCCTTTTTCCATTTTGGGGTAGAATTGTAAGAGTTTAATATCAATGACCCAAATATAACCCAAAGCACATTACAAACTCACAGCTGGAGGGAGTGAGGAGCTGGCTGGTTTTGGTGGGGGGTGGAGGGGAGAGGATGATGTAACTATGGAAATACGCTTTCTGGGATCATTGTCATCTGACTAAATGAAGAGCACCTTTTCAACAACTGTAGGCCAGATACTGTAAATCAGAGGAAAGATGATTATCTGAACAGAAGGAGATGGCTTTTCAAATGACTGAGACTTCCCAAGGCTGAAGTCTACTGCTTGATTCGGGACCCAAGGCCATCCTAATCCTGATGGGTTATCAAATTCTCTGGAAGCCTGAATGACCACATGAGATGTCAGGTTGGCCTTGCCAAGGATTCTGTCATTCTGGGATTTTTTTTCTGATGCATCTTCTGCTAGGAAATCTAAGTTTGGAAACATTGGGTCTCTAGAGAATAATCTCCCTGATGGCAAAGGGGCAGGATTTCCCCAGCACCTGTGGAGGATTTGAAAGATGCTCCCACTCTATGTGTGTACAGGTAACCGCTGAACAATTGCTGACTCTTCTATTTAATACTTGCCTGAATGCTGAGTTTGGGAAATATTAAGACAATGCCCAGATAGTCCACTTTTTTCCTGCCTGCCAATCTCAACCGTATATGCCTGAAACAGACAATAGATGTGTAATATGGCAACTCTCAGACAGTGTTAATTAAAAATGCGTAGACAGTTAAATACATACCTACCCTATGACCAAGAAATTCCACTTCTGGAAATAGACCCAAAAGAAGCAAGTGCATATGTTCACAAGAAGACCTGTACAGGGATATTCATCACAGCTTTATTCATAACAGCCCAACCCTGGAGACAACCCAAATGTCCATCAGCAGGTGAATGGGTAAACTGTCAAATAGCCCTGCATTCAGCAATAAAAAACAATGAACTACTGACACCCGCACAGCATAGATGAATCTCAAAAACGTTGTATCAGGTGAAAGAAGCCAGACACAAATGAGTCCATAGTGTGTGAATCCATTTATATGAATTTCAAGGACAGGTAATATGAATCCATGGAAATAGAAATCAGAATACTAGTTACTTCAGTGGGGCTGAGGGGTTTTGACTACAAAGATGAACAGGAGAACTCTCCGGATGATGAAAATGTTTTATATCCTAATCCTGGCAGTGGTTAACATGGTATATACATATGTAAAAAATTCATTGGGCTGTATACTTAAGATTTGTGTGTTTTACTGTTTGTAAATTATAGCTCAATAAATAAAAGTTTTAAGAAGCTATGTGAAAAAAAATACATGGAGAAAAACTCATTTTGTAAGAGCAGTCATAAACAAAGACAAAATCATGAAGACATTCTAAAGAGTAAATGAAAAGGGATAAATGAAAAAATATGAACCTTTCACCTCTTTGCACTTTTATCACATGACATGAAAATGCTAGGACTCAGGAAACTAAAATCGTTATAGGATGTGCTTAGGAATTCACCGAGAGTTCTTCAAAGGTTTATTTTCAGAATGTTCCTCTTAAATTAGGAAGTGCTTTATTTGCAAGTTTCTCCTTAGGAAATGGTGTTGTTTAAACATAAACAGCCAGGAAATGGATATTTTCAGTTGATTCATCACCTGTCCTAACAAGAGATCAATTAGTTAATGACACTGTTGGCCTTAAGCATATTTTAGAAAATATATTTTATTCTCTTGAACATTTGGGTTAATGAAGGTGTGAAACTGTGGTGTTTTTGTGACAAAAATTGATATCAAATACATATTTTCAATTTTTCATAAAATACACTTCAATCCTTTTGCATTTGTCTTATGATAAAGACTTTCTTTCAAGTTGTGAAAGGAAGTCTTCCCAGGGTACTTGCCTTCATGTGTAGCTCATGAAACAGACAAATTTATTTTTCAAGAACGATCATGACAGAACTTCCACATGACATCTGCTACTCATTATTCAGTTGACATCTCCATTTCTGCAATCCTAAAGTTTGTCTGAAATCGTTAGTGACATTTATAAAATGCTTGCAGAATTTTAAAATGGGCCCTAGAGATCACCAAGTCTTTCCTCCTCATTTAAGATGAGGAAACTGAGATCAAAGAAGGTTAAGTGTTTTCCCTGGGTTCCACTGCTCTGGCTGACTTCTTGTGTAGAATTTGGATGCCTTTCTTGAACTCCGTGATAACAGTAGATACTGTGATCAAAAAGATATCACCGCTGCATCATTTGTGAGCACGTGTGTAGTTTACAGAACGGGGAGGCCAGGTATAGATCGTCTTCAGGACCGACAGTATTTCCCAGTCATGAAATTCTGTTTCTAATCTCTAGTTAATTTCCCCCCAGAGAAGCTTCTATCACTCCCCTTAGGCTAAGTCTGTCTATCCCGCTTACAGCAATAATGCTGGGAGAGCCCTGTGAACCAGTGTAATGCATATCATGTGGTTTGGAAGCTGCATTGCCTGGGCTCACTTCTCCCTTCATTGCTTACTAGCTGTGCAGCTGAATTACTTGCACCCTAAATGTCAGGTTCCTCATCTGGAAAATGGGGATGATGATATTACCTTGCCTCATTTCATTTTTAGAGTTAAATTATACTATGTAAGTCAAGTCAGCCTGGCCCTTATATTAATAAACATTCAATAAGTGTTAGCTGATTAGATCATTTTGGAGTTTTTAACGAAAAAATTATATTCTGTCTTATTTTGCTGGTTTTCCCACTTCCACATTTTTGCACATAGAGTTCACAGAACCAGACACTCCTCTTTCCATTGAGCCCTCTGTCGGGCCTCCTCTCAGCTCTAGCTCCCTCCATCACTAACTGTTCTCTTCTCCATACACCCCTTATCTGCCTGGTTTTCCATGGCATACATAACTCGTTTGGTCTTATATGCTCTTTAATTATTTTATCTGATGTAAGCTTTCAGAAGGGAGGGGCCATAGAAGGTATTTCTTTTCCATCTTTAACAGTACATAGCACAGTGAGGGGCACCTAGCAGAGTTTGTAAATCATCGTAACAAAGGAATTAAAATAGAGCAACTTCAAAATAGTAAACATTGATTTTGATGATGGCTGGCAAACTGTTTCAATGGTGGTATTCTATAAAATTATATTTAAAAATAGTTTATATAGCAGGAGCATTGTAGCCCAGAAAAACAAAACCAAAAACTAGAATGGAATCACAGTAATCCAAAATTCTGAAAATCTGATGTTTCCTTTCAGTCCTGTTAGAGTACATGTAATCTCAAGACCAAAGCCCTGCTTTTGATTTATGTGTCAAATAATGACCCAAAGCCAGAAAGAAAATATGAAGACATATCTCTAACTCATGTTCATAGTCACACTCTTTATAAATACCAGGAAGTTATAGAGCCATTGAGAATATACAACAGCAATGGTAAGACTTATGGTTAACATTATATATACATTAGAAAATAGCGATTGCATTGTCAAAAGCTTTTAAGAAACGACCCCAAATACTTAGGCTTTATGGTGATTCTGTACCAAAATTCTTTCATTCCCTTTTTAATGCTATGATTCTCTAGCATCCATTTCACAAAAGATCTTTCTCAAGTAAAGAATGCAGAAATGTTTGGAGGAATGCCATTTACGCTGTAACTTTAACCTTTTCAAGGCCTCAGTCCAATTTTGTGATGTATTTAAACAGTAAATATTTTTTTTCCTGTTTAAATGAGTTCATTGCTCACTTAGGCATCTGAATTTTAATTTTTGTGTAATTCCTAGGTAGAGGCTAAGATATACTAAGTGCCAGAAGAAGCAAAGCCAGGGAAAACGTAGCTCCTGCACTTTGTGTGCCTGAGTCATTGCACTCAGCAGAAATAAGACTTGTTGGGACACCACTCTGTAAAGGTTTGCTTACTGGGTTTGCTCATGCAAGGTGCCAGGATTCAGCTGCAATTGTTAGAATAATGTGAGCACATCCACACAGCCTTGCGACTATAATATACACGGTGTTTCTGGTATTTTTATTATTTTTTAATTGACAAATAAAAATTGTATGTATTTATGGTGTACAACATGATGGAATGGCTAAATCATCCTAATTAGCATATGCATTACTTCACATGTTTATTATTTTTGTGGTAAGAACACTTAAAATCTACTCTCTTAGCAATTTTCAAGTATATGATACATTGTTACTAACTGTAGTCACCACGGATGCACAATAGATGTCTTTAATTTATCCCTCCTGTCTCACTGAAATTTGGTATCCTTTGACCAATATTTCCTCAAGCGCCCCCTCCTTCCCAGCCTCTGGTGACCACCATTCTACGCTCTGCTTTTGTGAGTTTGACTTACAGAAGTCACATACAAGTGAGATTCCACATAATTGAGATCATGAAGTATTAATATTTCTTTTTCCTTGCCTGGCTTATTTCACTTAACATAATATCCTTCGGGTTCATCTACGCTGCTGCAAATGACAGGATTGTCTCCTTTTTAAGGCCAAATAGTATGCCATTGAGTATATATACCACATTTTCTTTATCCATTCATCCACTGGGGGACATCCAGGTTAATTCCACATATTGGCTGTTGTCAATAAAGCTGCAGGGAACATGGGAGTGCAGGTATCTCTTTGACATATTGATTTCATTTCCTTTGGATATATACCCAGAAGTGGGATTGCTAGATCATAGGGTAGTCTTATGTTTAATTTTCTGGTATTGTCTTCTAATTTTTCTTCATTTCTCCAACCATTCAAGGACAATTGAATGTCAACTATGTACCACTGTGGGAACATGGTAGAGAAGAAAACATAAAGACCTCTGCCTTCATGGAGCTTAGTTCTAAGATCTTTTTCTTTGAGCCTCTTGGGACTTGGTCCCTTGCTTTTTTGTCTCAGTTGCCACCATTGGACTTTTTGGGTTTTTTTCCACCATTAGGTTTTGAGAACAGTAACAGACAGCTCTTTGCCTGCCTGTGGCCAGTCAGGATGTTAGTTTTAGCATTACTTGTTTTAGGCTATACTGACTATACGTACCTCACTCTCAAAATATAGCCCAAACATATATTAATTGCTTTAAGAAATCTGATATCATGTCTCTCTTTAGAACCTTTGCAGTGGAGGCTTTTCTTAATAAAGTATGTAAAGTGAGCATTTTTTTTGAAGGAAGAAAATTGAGATCATTTCAATTTACCTTATATGCCTGCATATCTGTGATATTTTGACAATTATTTAATGAATCAATGGGTCCATTAATGTTTTGCAGAGGTTACTTTTGTTCTTGGTAAATTGTTTTTTACTTTTTTCATGTTCAAAAATAGAATCGATTTGTTGTGCCATTTGGCCCACCAATGTTTCTCTTTGCTATTGGCATTATATTTATTATGAAGGCTAATGATAGTATTTAGAGTCCAGTGTAAGCCTGAATATGCCTCTATTTTTTAAACAGAAATTCCAAAGAATCTCTTTGATTTCTTAAAATTCATAGTGAGATGAGTCTCTTTATTGATTGTGGGACTGAACTAAATAAAAATAGTAAATTAAAAATAATTAAAAATAGTAATCCAGTAACATTTGTAGAATGCTTTTCATTTGTCGAACATGCAAAGTACCAATGTTATTTTATTTCACTTTTATTTTAAGGCTATGAGATTAGTACATATCCCTTTAGCAGCTGAGGAAACTGAGGCACAGACAGATCATCAACATTCCTAAGCTCCCATAGTCAGTGTTTGGACTGTGGCTCCGTAGCCCATACCTTTAACCATCTTTTTTACAATGCCTGTCGGGCTTTGGCAAGAGAAAAGGAAATTCTATAATGTTCTTTTTTATCTCATGTTGTTTATTCAAAGGTCAGATTCGCATCTCTTCCAGATGGACATTTTGTGGTTCTTTCTGGAGGATGGTTCATGATTCTTTTCAAAGACATCTTTGACTTAAGGCGCTCATATCCAACTTCAAAAGTTGCCTCATCTGAGGAGCTTAAAATTATCTGGTGCTTACTTGCAACCTTTTTAGTAAATGCCCTTCTAGCTTGGGGTGGCTTTGGTATTTCATATTTAGTAAAAGTGTCTGCTACCTGCCCTTAGAAAATATCTTGGTTTTATGTCTCCCAGACTGCTTGTTGCTGAAGGCAAAATGTGGAATGGAGAGTGGTGGAATTTCACTGTGCTTTGGAAATTAGGTGCAACTACTACATTAAAAGCAGCGGCAGGTGCTATAAATCTGAACTTTGTTTGGGGGGAGAAAAAGAATAAAAGTAAAACATGGGACAGGACAAGCTGCAAATTGCCAAGGTGAAGACAGTTTTCTTAAAGAAATAATTAAGGCTTTCTATAAAGAAATCATGTTTTATTTTGGATTACACTTAAAATATGAAGGCATAATGCAGATTTCTAAATAATTAATCATTCAGTCAATTTCTACAAAGCCATTTCATCTCCTTCAGGGCAATTCTCTTTTTCCAATATTTAAAAAATATTTTTTTATTAAAGCAATTTATATTTATTATAGAACATCCAGAAATACATGAATAACCCAAAATATCATAATAGAGAAATAATTACTGTTAACATTTTAGTATATATCCTTCCAATATTTATTTTACACACACACACAATTTTTAATGCAATCTTTTCTTTTCAATTATTAATATATCACAGAATCTGTCCATCTTATTAAATATTCTTTTACAGCATTGTGTTTAATAGTTGTTTAATATCCTGTGTGTGATTATATCATATCTTAACCAAATCATTATGCTGGAAATTGAGGTTATTTCCAGTTTTACACTGCTATAAGTAATACCACAATGAGCACTTTTGTAGCTAAATCTTGGTACACATTCATGATTATTTTTCTTAGGATAAATTCCTATAATTAGACATGCTGACACCAAGGGTTTGAAATTGTGCTGCCCAAATGCTCCTCCAGAAAGACACTGATTCACATTCCCATGATCTGGCATTTCTGGTCACTCTGTAGAGACGTTTTGGAAAGCTGTTATCTCTATACCAGTAGAGCAGGGAGGGCTCCTGTTTATGTACCATAGACAGGAGGTGGACTGAGACAGTTTGGGAGTCACCTTTCCATTCATTTCCATCTCTTCCTCAGGCTTTACATTTTGCTCCACTGCACTTGGTGAGGCTGGCACAAAGAAGAGAAAAATGCTGGAAGAGCAAAATGGGGAAAGAAGCAAACGCACTATCCTAAACCTGCCTGCGGTGGGTATGGTGCTTCCTTGTGACAGGGTAAAAAGACGCTTCTTATTTTCATTCATTGTTGCGCATACACTTCCTCTTAACCTAGACAAATACAGCTGCTACAGATTCTGTAATAAGCTTTATTAATATGTCCTTTTAGTGTGTCTCTATTTAGACTTGCTGACTGTAGTCAGCCCTGGTGTGTCCTCAGCACAATAGTCTTCACTAATGTATATTTTAGTGCTGGACGAGTTTTTCAAAACCTCAAATCCGCCACCCACCATCCTGAGAGAAAAGACGACTTTGGAGCCACAAAATACACTCTGATCACGAATTTGTTAATCTCATTAGAACAGACTGTAACCAGGTCAAGAAACAACCTCACTCATTCGGAGTTAGAAGAGCCCTAACAGGACTGTATTTTTGAGAATGATAGCCAGTCAGCCAAAATAACATGTGGATACCCAAAGGAGGCATCTTCCCAAGCAAAGAAATGCAAAGTTCTTATTCATTGTATCTTAAGGAAGTAGATCTAATGATGAAAAGAAGTTTAACCTTTTTTGGCTGAACAAAGCTTCTTTGGTTCCTCGATGTAACAGTAAACACTTCTAAACGCTATCTAGAGATGTAACCTCTGATTAAGTCAAGCCCAAGAAAGAGAATCACTCAGCGCAATGGTTCTCAAACTCTGAGACCACTGAAGCGTTCTGGGTGTGGCTGCGGTGCTGCAGGAGGTTCTGGGGCTGGAGGTAGTCCTCCTTCACCTGGAGCAGCCCTGCTGTTATCTGAGCTCCACCTTGAACCCCTTCCTAAGTGCTCATTAAAGGAAAGCTTCCTTAGCAATAATAATAGTGATAACAAAACAACAGTAGAAAATTATCAGTATAACTGTAAAAATGCGGTCTAATAATGATTAAAATATGGCCAGAATATTAATTCAGCTATAGATACCAGCACTAAAAATGTTTTAACACTCTTACAGACTATTTTCTTGGAAATGAGATTAGAGAAGCTCTGTGCCTAACACATAATAGATGCTCAAAAAACATTTTTGGAATGAATGAATATGCCAGTAGAAGAGAGAGAGGTGCTGGATCAGTGGTTTAAAGATCTAGATCCAAATCCTGATTCCTTGAGGGACCTGGGTTCTTCTCTGAGACTCTGTTTCTCAAACTGTCCACAAGGAGTTTAAACTACATCACTTTTGAGATCCCATCCAATTCTGCCTGGAATTATGGCTAGAAAAATGTATGCTGTGTTAGAAAGAAACTGGAAAGGGAAAGAGCAAGTTACAAATGCTGAACGTCAGACAGATCAATAAAGGTCAAGCCACCAACAGCATCTCCAATACCCAGCTTGGCCTGCCCTGCAACCTGCATATCAGTTTGCTATTCACAAACAATTTCACACACATTCTCAGAATGCCTTCAGCTCCATTTTATAAATGACAAAACTGAGGTTCAGCAAAGCAAGTAATTTTCTTAACGTCACCAGCGGCAGAGCTGACATTGTGGATGGAATCTTCAGACCTCGTTGTCCCATGGACTTAAATATTTAGAAAGCTTTTATAACCTGGTCACCCAGGTGGGAGAGAAACATAAAGTGGCAGAAAGCTTCCACTCAGTTGGGGTGGCCTAGTTCTCTTCTCATGAGAAGGAGGCCTATAACCTAAGTCTCATACTTTCCCATCCAGAGTTTCATGCATGAAACTTTATGGCCTCTTGAAAGGTGAATGAGTAGGTTTGATTCATTGGACGTCAGAAACAGCTTTTTAAACATTTGGGAATCAAGATAGGTAGTTAGTCTGCCTTGTAAAATTTTCTTATGGATGTCACCATCAGAAAAATTTATCTTAGCTTAGTGTACTGCAAAGCTGATTCAAACACATCACATCTTCAGTTTCAGTCATTAGTAGTTAAGGGTTTTAGCATTAATCCTAGCTGCATCTTAATTCATGTGATCTCGGAAAGTAGCAATTTGTTTTGCTATCACCAAATTTCATCCATGTAAAATAGGTCACCAAGATGTCACAGTTTATGAGGTTATTTATACCACCTCTCTCTTTTTGGGCTGCAGTTCTGCAGGTTATTTTTCTTCTGTGTATAAATGAGAAGAGTTCAGAGTACTGAATTTTGTTTATTGAAGAAATTGGCATCTGTGAATCCTGAGTAAACAAAAATTACAAAAATTTTCAAAATTTTGAAATACTTTGGCCATGAAAAGGTAAATTCTAATTTTATAATTTTAATCAAGAAAACCTTAAAATGAAAAATGTTCTCCATTTCCTTGTTTATGTGTAAATTCTTTTTATTGTATAAAAACTTATACGTAACTCTCAAAATCACCTGTTTATATTTTAATAATCCTATATGTGTGTGTAAATGTGTGTGTACATAACCTGCATATGCACACACATTCCAGCATAATAATCAATTATTGATGCCTTTTTTTAAAAAAGAATGTCTCGTTAAATAACTATAGTTTCTAGATGTATGGATAAGATAACTTTCTACATATCAAAGTTAGTTAACAAATAGCAGCTACATGTCCATTAACATACCAATAACTATAAGTTCTATCTTGTCCTAATTATTTCTGATAATCTCTGTGGAGGCTAATATCTCAAAAAGCATGCATGTGTTGATGATAGAAAGCAGGTTGAAAAGTGCTGATTTATTACAACCCTTCATTAAGGTTAAAAGCATTCCAGTGAGATGAAGACATCTGCCTTGTATTTTCACATTGCAGAAGAAAAGTTAAGGACAGGAAGAATAAAAAGAAAGAAAATGATGCTTTAAGTTGAATTCAAGCCAGGTTTAAAGAAAACAATTCCCATTTCATATCTGTAAAAGTTTTCAAGAAAGAAACTTCCCCACGCCCATGACCATCATTTATTATTACGCTATCAAATATACTTAATACTATATATTGACAATGAAAATCACGCTACATGCCTCTAAATTATTTTTCAAATTTTTACTACAGTTAATCAATGCATGTATCTTTCAATAGTTTTTTTCTTTTTTAAAAAAAAATTAACAAAGAAAGATACTATTAGAGAAAATTAAGATGAATTAATTATGTAATATGCAGGAAAAAGATTTTTGAAATGGGCCATTCTTTCCTCTTCTTTTAAAGGTAGAAATGGGTAAGGTTGGCAATTAGAGGATTTAGTGAATAGTCACTTGATATTTTGGAAATCAAAGGAAAAGGCCACTGGAGAGAGGCTGAACTTAGCTGTTGCTGAATTTTTGTCTGTCTAAATGAGTGCTACTGACGGGAACCATATGTGTTACTTACTATAGCTGAGGAAAAGAACATGGGTGGTTTTACAAGGAGCTGTGACCTGCCTCTGTGTGCATGTCTATCTGTGAGCTCATAGACAAATCTGATGTATTTATGATGTTTAATAAACACTTAGAGTCACATGTGGGCTTGGGGACTGTGTGTTTCTCTCATTCAAAGGATTATATTAATGTGAATATTCCGGTTGATTTTGCCTTAGAATTAAAATCAATCTTTGTACTTAGTGGTGTTTGTCACTTACACAAAAACATTCATGAATGTGTGAGCCCCCCTTTGAAATGACAGAGGAAAGATTAAGTAGTTTCTGATTAATCTTGTATTTAGCCAGCTTGAAAATAAGAAATAGTTTAAGCAGAGCTGATCACTCCAAACAGTAAGGATTTCACTTAAGTAATCAAATGGGTTTACTTCATATTGTAGTATTAATGTTCTTGAATGGCAGGCATTTTCCCAGGAAAAGCAGATGGAAGTGACATTTTAATTTGTGTTTTTGTGGTATATCTCTTTCCAACCTTCCACTTTTAACCAACTATATTGTTATATATGAAGTGAATTTCTTGCAGAAAGCATATAGTCGGGGGGGGGGCATGATTTTTTTAAAACTCCATTCTGATAATCTCTGTTTTTGATTGATGTGTACAGACCATTTATATTTAATGTGATTATTGGTATGTTTAGATTTAAGTCTATCCTTTTATTTTTTATTTTCTGTGTGTTCCTTCTGTCTTCCATTCATCCGTTTCCCCTTTCCTGTCCTCTTTTTCCATTTTAATTAGTTATGTTTTTGACTATATATCTTTGCATAGTTTCTTAGTGGTTACTCCAGGGATTGTATTATATATACTTAACTTTTCATAATCTAGTTGAAATCAATGCTTTACCATTTCAAGTGGGATATAGCAATGGTACCACCGTAGTTATCCTTTTGTACTCCCCTCCGGTGATGTTACAGTTGTCACAACTGCCTCAATCCATGTTGAAAGCTTTATCAGACAATGTTATAAATTTTTTCCTTCTAAACCATCAAATGTTTTTTAAGAAGAGAGGAATAATCTACTATACATGTCCTCATATTTGCCATTTCTGCCACATTCCCTTTATTCTTGATGTTCCAATCTTCCTTCTGATATCATTTTCTTTTTTTCTGAAAAACTTCCTTTAACAATGACTTTTCTTAGTTTTTCTTCATCTAAGAACGTTTATTTAACCTTCATTCCTGAAGGATATTTTATCTAGATATAGAATTCTATGGTGATAGTTATTTTCTTTCAGCACCTATTGGACCACTTCCCATTGTTCTCCATGGTTTCTGGTGAGAAATCTGTAGTCATTAAAATCCATGTTCTACAGATAATGTGTGGCTTTCTCTGGCTGCTTTCAAGCTTTTTTCCTTGGACTTTAGTTTTCAGTGGCTTGATTATGATGTGTCTAGGCCTGTATTTTTTTGAGTTTATCCTATAGGAGGTTCACTGAGTTTCTTGACTCTTGAGGTTTATGTCTTTCACCAAATCTGGGAAATTTTAAGTTGTTATTTTTTCAGTTTTTTAAAACATTATACTCTTTTTCCTCTTCTTGAACTCTAATGACATGAATATTAGGTCTTTTGTTATTATCCCACTGATACCTCAGTCTGTTAATTTTTTCAATCTTATTTTACCCTTTGTTGTTTAGTTTGAATAATTTCTGTTAAGCAATCTTTACTTTCACAAACTCCTTTGTAATCTACGTTCTGCTGTTGAACCCATCCAGGAGTTTCTTATTTCACTTATTATATTTTTAGTGCTAAAATTTGCATTTGGTTCATCTTTTTGTTGTTGCTGTTTTTCTGATGAGATTTACTATTTCTCTATTTGTTCTAAGAGAGTTTGTCATTGCTTGTTGGAGCATTTTTATAATAAGCTGCTTTAAATTCTTGTGTTATCTTGGCATTGGTGTTTGTTGATTGTATTTTCCTATGCGGATTGTTTTCTTGGTTCTTCATGTGTCAAGTAATTTTAGATTGTATCCTGGAAATTTTGAATATTATATTATGAGACTCTGGGTCTTGTTTAAAGGCGATGGGGAATACTGATATCAGCAAGCAATTGATCTGATTAGGTTCAGGCCACAAGTTCCAACTTGCCTTCTATGGGCTGTGATCCCAATGTCAGTGCAGTTTTTAAAGCCCAGTGCTATTCAGATTTGTCCTGTGGATGTGCCACCCAGTGACAAGTCTGAGACCTGAGTGGGAGTCTATCTATGCACCGTTAGAAGTCTTGTATATGCTGATTAGGATGAGATCAATGCATGTGCAGCTCTTGGAATCTAGGAGTTAATAAATAATTTTATAGGGCTGCTTTCATGAACTCACCCTCTGCACAATCCCCTCAGTACTTTCTGGTTTCCTGGTGCTTCCCTTTTGATGCTTCAGGCAGGAAGCTGGGGCTCTGCCATACACTTCTGCAGCTGTGCCTGCCTCCAGGGCCATGTGGTGGGGAAAATATAATGGTAGACCCACATCTGATCTGTTCAGTGATACTTTGAATTTTAGTCCTCTTCCACAATTTTCTGTTTATTATTTACTTTTGAAAGTCCTGAAATAACTGTTCCACATATTCTGTCCATGTTTTATAGCTGCATTCAGATGGACAGCAGGGTGTTTTCTCCATCTTACCCAGAACCTGAATCTCAAGATGACATTTTAAAATGACACATTTTGTTACAATAAGCTCATCAATTAAATTTTCAGGCACAGTATCCTCAGTAATTGAGGACATTCAATTTAAAGAGAGGTTTTCAGATATTTAGATCCTAAATCCCTTAATGTTATAAGGAATGTCATGCTTAAGTAATGAACCAGGAAATGGCTGTGACAAAATCAATACAGTGTCATATAACAAGATAGGTCTGACAGTATAGATTTATTCATCTAACTGCATAAGATACATATGCAACTCTAAAATTTTCTCATTCTGACTTTGGTGGCTTGTCTATATGGTGGTTTCCATAATGTATAATAATATGATGTTGTAATGTGGGATATTTTTAGCTCATATATAATCCTTCTGTTTGTGGGTACATGTGTGTGCACAGATACATTCTCACACACAGCTTTGTTCCAAAAATGAATCTGTTTGGAACTAGGTTTCCCTAAAATAATGGCTCTTTAATATGCCCTTCAAAAGTTTTTGAATTGTTATTTTTGGGATAGGGTCCAGGAATTTGCATTTCTAATAAGACGATGCCAGGAGATGCCAATGCTGCTGGCTTCAGGGCTGCTCTTTGAGAATGGCCACCATAAAGGAACAGCAGGATTTTATGTGACCCTTCAAAAGGCATAAAATGAAAAGTGAATTGAAGTTTGTGACTCTCTATCAAGTCCATGAGATTTGCCAAAAATAAATTCATTTTGGCTTTGTGCTGGCTTCTTATCGCAATACTTTAGTTTGGGCAAAAACAAATATTTCAGTCAGTTCAATTGTTTTTATATATGTATATATACACGAGCACATTTGTAGTATATTCATACTAATAGTACCAGTTGAAATGAAAATAATTCATTCAATCAAATAAATTGTTTGGTTTCTTCAGTGTCAAAAATGTTTTTGAATTAATTATCTTACTTGCTTCTCACACATTTAGGTTTAACTCACTTTTAATCTAGAACAGAGGTTGCAAACTATGGTATATGGGCCAAATCTACCTCATGGCCTTTTTTTTTATGGCCAGTAAGCTAAGAATGGTTTTTACATTTTTTCAATGTTGTAAAAAAAGAAGAAGAAAAATTTGCCATAGAAACTGTATGTGGCTCACAAAGCATAGAATATTTGTGATTCGATCATTTACAGAGAAAGTTTATTGACCCAGATCTAGTGCGTCATCTGGTTAAATTAAGGCAGTGCATCAGGAGATGGGATAGGGCAGCAATTAACAATATGGTTCTTGTTGTCAGATTGCCTTTGCTCAAATCCTGACTCTACTAACCACTTTCCACAGCCTTGAACAAATTAACACAATCTTTCTGTACATTCATATCCTCATCCACAAAGTGCAGATGAGAAAAGCCTCTAACTCATAGGATTATTTTGTGATTTAATTAGTTAATACATGTAAAGTCCTTAGACTAGCACCTGGCACATGGTCAGCATAAAATAAACATTAGCTGTTATTATCTACCTGATAGAATACTGTATAAACATTAAAAGTGATACTGTACTAAGCATTCATAAAAATATATATATAAACATTTCTATTTAATATTAAGTGGAAGAAAGCACCCCACAAAATGGTTTGTAACATTTTGTAGAATAAGTGAAACATAAAAACTATGCAC
Source organism: Propithecus coquereli (assembly GCF_000956105.1). NCBI lineage: Eukaryota > Metazoa > Chordata > Mammalia > Primates > Indriidae > Propithecus > Propithecus coquereli. The sequence continues at coordinate 9,318,737 of NW_012149063.1, forward strand.
TGGGAAAAAAAAATACAGGCAGGAAATACTCTAGCTTATGAGCAATGGTTACATTACTTTGATGGGACTATGGATGATTTCCCCCATTCTACCTCTCTGCGTTTCCCAAATTTTCTAAAATATACTATAAATTTCAGCCTAATGACTGTACCTCAGAAGTAGGTTGTGTCTCTGCCAAGGTGCTTATCTCTGAGATGGGATAACAAGATGAGCTAAGGCTGCAGCGGTCACCATAATTCTGCCAGTATTTATTTTGGTCCCTGTAAGTCAGGCCCTTCACATTCTTTGTACATAGTTGTATTTAATTAGGACTTGAGCTAGCCATAAAACACACATTAATTGTCTGTTATTCCATAAATGATGGCCAAAATAACAACCCTTGATAGGAACAGTTTGGGGGTAAGCACCACTTGGTCTGTTCATCTTCTAGGGCTCCCTGCCCCAAGCAAGAGATTTCTATTTGTTATCTCCTTTTATCCTGGAGAATTACTAATCCTGCACTACCATATTAAGTACCAATTAAGCAGAGATTTGTCATTCCTGCTTGAGAACATTGAGCTGGGCTGTGGCTGCATATTTCACAGACTTCTGACAGAAATTATTTTAATTAGACTGCTGCTAGCAACATTTAAAATAGTCTGTATGACCAGAGAGAGGAAGAATGGCTCCTCAGTCTGATAATTTACTTATTTTTCTTTTTCACTCACCATAAATCTTAGGATTGTGGTTATTAAGCCTTTGAAGGGGGAAGGGGAGAGTCAAGGAAAGAAATCAGCTAAACTTTATCTTACTTTAAATACCAGAAAAGAAAAATCTCCCACAGTTTTACTGAGAAAGTCACTTTTAAAAGAAAAATGTGTTTGAGCAAAATGTGACACCAACAGGATATTTTTACATTATGAATATCTAATATGTCTAAACAATAAAGAGGATCCAAGCATCTGTTTTATATAATGAAGGTGGCTGGGCTCTTTCCTTTTCACTGTTGTTATGCCCCCAAAATTGAAGTCATTATTTGGCATTCATTAGGTTAATCTGGCACTGAAAAACAAACTAAATAAACAACAACTAAACTGAGTTTCACATTCAATAGATTGTGATTAACCAGAGCACAAGTTTTGCAATTTATAGGGATACATTTTATTTTATGAACCCATTTGCTAAAATGAGAAATTAGATGAGTATAAGCTTTTTTTCCTCTTTTAAAAATTTTTAAATGAAGATTTGTCCTCTCACCCTTTAAACTTTCTGATCAAAACTCAATTAATTGGAATGTTATTTAGAGTTTCTTATTTCCAAACCTTCTGGTTATTTAATCAGATCAGATATATCTGAGTACATATTCTAAAAATATGCTATAATATTGAGCCATCAAAGTGGGTATTTTTTCCTTTGAGCTCATCTCTCACACATTTGGTCCAGTCTTCCCTTTATGAAACAGCCACAACCCTATCATTTTATCTTTAATTGAAATTTTAATGCTTTATGGCTTGAGAAGTTTCCCACATGAAAGCCAACAAGCTTCCAAAATAGAGGATGAATCCAAAGGCTAGAATTACTACAAGTTCTTGAAGAACAAGTTAAAACATCTTTTACATGTGCATCACTGAAAATGAAAAAATAAGTATCACATGATTTAAAGGTAAGATCAGAAGAATAGCACCGCTTTGGATGTAGCCCTAGGAGAGATCTGCCCACAGACCCCTAGTAAAGAAACCTCAGTAAACCACAAATGGGCTTACTACTTCCCTTCAGTCTGACTGGCTACCACACTGTTTTCACTACTCATTAAAAAAAAATTGTTTTTTAAAGAGGAGACACGAAGACATGGTTGCATTTCTCAGTATAAAGGTTTAGAAATGTTAGCTTGTGTAACTTGTTTGAAGAACTTGTGTTTTAAAAAACGTAAGGTTAGAACTGCTATTGAATTATGAGAACCCAAAGGTGACAGGAAGTGAAAGAGTAGAATAAGTTAGGAAAGAAGAGATGGTGGCCACACCTCCTGAAGCCCCAAGACAGGCAATCCTGCCATACCTATGTGATGGCTCCACATGCTGTATCTGCTCAAGGCGGCAGTGAGAAGATGGGTACATGGTCAGGGAGAGATGGCAATGGAAATGAAACCTGGGCTCTTCCTTAAAACATTATTGGCTAAGAATTAATCGTAACTGGTGCAGTTACTAAGTCACAGTCTTTATCTGACTTTCTAACTCTTTGAAGCCAAATTCTTAAAGTCTGAATTTCTCTCAAATAATTTTGAACATATCTCCTTGTTCCTAATTTATAGTGCTTATGACATTTTTAATATTACAAACATAGCAAATTTGAATTGGCTAATATAAAAATTCCAAAGTAGTGCTTATAAGTTCATTTGTTAATAAAACCCAAGTGAGGGAAGGGTATGAACTTGAGATCCCAAGATAAAATTCTCCCATGCTTTAAAACCAGCTATTTTCTTGGCCATTATTAAAAAATAAATAAAAAAAAGATGTTGGCATGGATGCAAAGAGAAAGGAATGCTTATACACTGTTGGTGGGACTGTAAATTAGTACAACCTCTATGGAAAACAGTATGGAGAGTCCTCAAAGAACTAAAAGTAGACCTAACATTTGATGCAGCAATCCCATTACTGGGTATCTACCCAAAGGAAAAGAAGTCATTATATCAAAAAGACACCTATACTCAAATGTTTATCACAGCACAATTTACAATTGCAAAGATATGGAACCAACCTAGGTTCCCATCAATTGATGAATGGATAAAGAAAGAGTGATATATATGTATACCATGCAGTACTACTCAGCCATAAAAAGGAATGAAATAATGTCATTTGCAGCAACTTGGGTAGAAATGGAGAACATTTTCCTAAGTGAAGTATCTAAAGAGTGGAAAAACAAACACATGGTCTCACAAATAAGTGTGAGTTAAACAATGGTTATGCATGGTCATAAAGTGGTGTAAAGGACATTGGAACCTAAGAAAGGGAGAGCATGGGTGAGGGATAAAAATTTACCTCTTGGGTACAATGAACACTAGTGAGATGATGGGCACACTAAAAACCCTGACTTCAGCATTACATAATTCATCCATGTAACAAGAACACTTGTATCCCTTAATATTCTGAAATAAAAATTATTTTTAAAAACCCAGCTATTCTGCTGTTCTTGCTGAGGACTTTATCTGGTATCTTCTTCTAAAACAAACCAATTCTATCTGTATCGAAAATCTGTTGAGGCAGATCACATTCCTTGATGATCTACCCAAACATCTTAGCAAACAATTTAGCAGGCTCAGTATCGCACACTGGATCAGAGTGTAGATTTACATGCCCCTTGAAACTGAAGAACCAACTGCGGGTGGTAAAAAACATTTCATCAGGTGCACTATCACCCTGAAGTCACAGTGAAGTTGGGTTTCTCTGGAATTGCTATCGGAGTAACAGGATCCCAATCTTGAGGCTGATCTTCTAGTCCAGTGGTTCTCAAAGTTTGCCCCCAAAACAGCAACAGCAGCATCCACTGGAAACTTGTTAGAAATGCAAATTCTTGGTCTTTGCCCCAAACCTAGTGAATCAGAAGCTCTGGGGGTTGGGCCCAGCAAGCTGCAGTTTGGTAAAACCTCCAGGTGATTCAGCTGAAATCTGAGAACCACTGCTGTAGTCCAAACTCCACTGCACATTGTGGGGAGCTTTACAAATCGCTAATGCCTATGCTTCACCACCAGAAGTTCTAATGTAATTGGTCTGAGGTGTGGCCCCAGATTCTGTATATTTTAGAAATTCCTAGGCTGATTCAAATGTGCAGTGAGGGTTGAAAACCACTGTAATAGCCCAGACAATGATGTCTCCTATTTCATCAATTTCTTGGTAACTTGGTCTATTGCCTAGATACATAGCTTTCCACAAGTTGTACTACTACACTTTGCCCTTTTGAATTATTCTTACTATTCAATGTTTCATTCCATATTGATGAGTGAGGTTTGTTTTTACTCAGCACATTCACTTTTTTTTAGCCCTTTCACATTAAAAAATATTTATTGTTTCCATCATAATCATATACTTAGCATCTTCTGGATTCCTGGTGCTTTTGCAGTTATCCACTATGATGGGATGAATAATATTGATCAATGCCTCAAAATGAAGTACAGACACACCGAACATAACTTTCATGACATCTATTTATGGCAGGTATATTGACCCAATTCTGCTTTGGAGGATCACTTTGTTTTCATCTCAAAATTTTTCCATTAGACAAGCTACTTTATATGATTTATTTCTGCCTTTCCATTGGGAATTAAATTAAGCAGGACTAACATGCATATAGGTGGATCTACACACATAGAACAATTCTTACCATAAGGCCCACACACAAATCTCTTTGGTACTTATACCGATATCACAATTTATTAATTGACCTATTTGACAGATATTCATTGAAAATGCACCATGCATTCAATTAAACATTTAAGTAAGGGTACTGTATTGTCAATGCCATTGGTAGTAGTTCAACAAATATTAAAAAGGAGCTACCCATTACAAGCCAGGCTGGTAGAAATTTCATCAAAAAAGAGTTGTCCATAGAGCCACATTCTAGAAGTCTCCTTATTTAGTGATGGTGGTGTGTGGTGTTGGCCCTCGAGAGAATGGTACATGGGAGACAGCATGAAGGCACCCACTTTCCATTGCCACAAAACTAGGGCAGTAGCTTAGCTTTCTGCCCTCTGATAGATAACCAAGTCAACCAGTCAGATATTTACTGAATATTTACCAAATACTTATTAAGCATCTTCTGTGTAGGAGGCATGGTAGTTTCCCAGTTGCCAAACTGTGATAACAGAAAAGAGCTGTTGCTGATGTGTTACCACAGACAGGCGTTGGTGGCCCCAGTCGGGTATGGGCTAATGCATTCCACTTTCCTGGGTGGCCATACCTGCTTGACCATGCCTGGATGATTTGGTGGTAGGGACTTGTGGAGTAGCATGTAAATAAATGCATTGTCTATTATATCCAGGTTTCGCCCTGTGTGGAGACATTTCTTATGAAACGGGTTATTCACTGTCCAAGGGTCCAAGGAGATTTAGAGAATGTCTGCTATCTGACTCTCCATTCTGGTGAAAAGTCAAGAACATGCACATGGGAAGATTACAGTCTGAATTAATATTCTGACTGACTTCAGCACCCCTCCTCCCAAAACACTGAAACAAAATGACCCACTGTTTTCGCAGTGTGGTGGTGCTTCTTGGCCCTCTCAGGAGATCAGGATCCACGTGGAGGTTCTGACCTATTTCTCAGCTTTAGGAGGTCGGAGGATGATTGTGTTTGGGGCCCAGAGTTTCCAGGGCTCCCACCCCTCAACACTGTGTTTTGAAGTTCACACGACTTAACTGTGGGGCATGTGGCCAATGCGAAGGCTGAGGAGAGAGGGATGGGCGTCAGGGAGATGTGGCTGGGAGGAAATAAGAGCAAATTCCTCCCAAACGATCTGGCAGGAAATGACAGGGTATCAGCCTCATACCACCCCACTTGGCCGCGCACAGAGGGAAAAGTCCTTCCTAATCACAGAGCCGTGCCAGAGCACAGTAGGTGAGGATGATGAAATAATAAAGCATTTCCCGTGTGTGTTTTTCATTAGGACTGTTTTGTTTTTCTTCCAAGTGCTGGGGAAACAGAACAGAAGCCCCGCTTCAGCTGGCACCACAGCAGTCGCCTCCCCTGGGAACGGCAGCTGCACTAATGGGAGGGGTGCTCTTGGTGGAATGGGTTCTAACACCTTCCTAATGGAAATAATGATTTGTAAAGCCTTCTTTATACCCTTTGCTACATAATTAGTAGCCCAAAGAGCCAAAGATTAAAAACGCTGTTCTTACAGCATTTTCGAAAATTTGGCAAAACATTAATATGTTCCGTTCTGAGGGCCAAACAGGTAGAGGTCTTTGAATAGACCCAGCCCTGGCTGGCCGTGCTGGCCCTTGAATCACTCAACACTTATTACATAGAAATTAACTGGCTCGATGTCAATTAGTGAGAATTTGTTAGCAGACATATCCAAGGGACCTCGCCGTCACCCAGTTTGGTAGTTATTATGGAAAATATCTAAATACCCTTCATCCACGCTAACTTAGATAGTGTTAGGAGACACAAGCTGTATCAGCCTCCTTTATGTTTCACATGTGTGTGTTCAAGGCCAGGGCTGAACGTCAATTTTTACCCATCTCTCAGAGAAGATAATTAAGAGGAGCTTTAAAGGAGGCTGGCTGGAAAATTTTCTCTGGCCCTAAGAAATAACCAATCCAAAATGCCTGTTGTTAAATGGGTCATAAAAGCACTGGGAAATCAATATTTGACTTTCTGTTTCGGGAATGGTGGCTGCTACACACAGTTTTAGATCAATCTCCTACTGTCTTTCTGCCCAAGACTCAAAATAATTTCTGTGTTAACTCTGGACACTTTGAAGGTGGAAATCTCATTTGTTTATCTTTTTATAAGTAATTGCTCCCCGGTGCCAATATTGGATAGCCCATGTAAAATAAACCATGTGATAAATAAAATAAGGACTCATTTTATTAAATATCTAGGAGAAGCGCTTGGGTGACCTGCAAATGTAATTAAACCCCTAAATAAGCAGATTACTGGCTGAAAAGCGAGATTGATAGATGAACCTCATCAGCTAAAAGGGATTGCTTAATGGACTGAACAACAATCTTGGACTCTCTCCACCTCGGAATCACAGGTCCAGAAGTCGGCAGGCTCCACTCCACCACTTCCCTTCCTAAGATAAATGGAGTTCCATAATGCTGCTGTGAGGAGAGCCCAGAGGTGAGACCCCAGGCTGCATGTGGACAGGCAAATGTGTGACATGCCTCATAAAAATAGCCAAAGACGTCCACCTGGAGCAGTGTTTCTAAGGGCTCCTCCTGACTTACTATCCAGGAGACCTAAAGAACTTGTTCATCTCAAAAGGTTCAATTTATGCTGGCATTGTGAAAAGAAAGTATTAATCGCATTAGAAAATGAAAGACTGAAAATGAAGTTAAAGCCTCAGTAGGACAAAATAAGCTAAAATAATGAAAAATTACCTGTTGTAATTGTAATTGTACTCCTATTAAAAAAAAAAAGGCCAGATTCTACCCTCCTCATTGACAAATATGACAAACGTTCTGACACTGAGCTTTTTAACATTCTTTTCTGAAGAAAGTTTTGGTGAAGTTTTTGGTGCCATAAATTTTGGCCCCAATTCATATAAAACTGATATATTTCAACTTTAAATATTTGGAGCATTTTGGATTTATCATCTTGGTTTTCTGCTTTGTTTAATTTATAACCCGGAATTTAATGAACATTTCCCTGTAGTTGTGTGACACTTCCCAAAATTGACAATGTCAAAATATAATATCTTTTCTTTGATACTGATAGGGGTCCTGTAACCTACATGATCAAAGCAATTTATCACAAGACAGAGGCAGCAGCCCTAACTCCAAAGCAGACTGATGGAATTGTAGTTATCTTAGTTTGTGCTGTTGGTCATCCAGGCCTCTTTGCTCTCATGACTAAAGGTCAGTCCATAAGCCAGTATCTCACTGCTAAATTCATTCATGGCATGAATTGGTCCACGACATTTACTATCAACCCTGAGAAGATAACCTGATGGATACCCCTTATTGAAACACAATTTTCCAGTCTAGTTTTGCAGGACAAAGCTTCACCATCTCTCAAATTATGAAAGGTAGAATTCTATCCTCTTCTCACTTCTGGAAGAGGGCATCTGGAAGGGTATCATCCTCATCCCTAAGTCCATGGAAGAACATTTTAGAGGTCATGATCACAGTGGAGATTAGCTAGTTAATAGACTGTAGTTCACTTCCTGGTAATAATACATGACATGGATAAAAATAGCTTTAAGGCATATAGGCTATGCTATAGTCATGTACTCAACCGTGAATAGAGCAAAGAACTACTTTGATGGTAAAGTCAGTTTATCCTCCCAGAGTTCATCATCAGTAAGATTGCTATTTCCCAAAGCACCTTATTCTATCTTTTGATTGAAGTAACTTATCTAGCTCCCCAAATATCTATCTTAGGCTTTATCTTTATCTTATTCCATTATGAACTATGGGAGAGTGGCTTGGTTCTAGAACCAATTTAAGAAGTACTGATTTTTCAGATTGAGTACAACTGTCTTGGTCTTAACTTCAAGAACTATCCCAACCCATCTGTGGAAAGTATCCTTCTCCTTGATATTTGTCCTATTATGACACCCAGCAGGGCTGGTGGGTGAAATTACCCTTAAAAAAATGACCCAAAGGGACCAAGAACTGGACAAATACAGAGTCTTTGGTTTCCTATGATTTAGTCTCTATGCCAGTCAAAATGGAGCCCTTGAAGAGAGGAGACATTCTTAAAGCTGCAGGGATCTTTCACAATATTACTTAGTTATTACCAAATGCATATACCTAAAGAAAATAGGCCAGAGACTAATGAAATTTAGAAAAAGAGTGATTCCTTATATCTTGATTTCCTAAGTTTTATTTCCTAAAGTTTATCAAATAATCAACTATTAATACTGTGAGCACATGAACAACTTGACATTTTGGCCTCTACAATTACATATTATCTCTTAAAGGGGCATTTACCCATAGAATACTATGTGAAAGGGTACACATTGACTCAGAGTCCAGTCCAGATCTTCAGTCGCCCTTATGACATAAGGCTTATGTGTTGACTATATGGACTTTTCAATAACCTGAGAGGTGGCATATCATTGTGGTCCAGCGCATAGACCCTGGAGCCAGACTGCCTGGGCCTGAATCTCAGCTATATTACTTATTGGCTAGTGTATCCATGGGAAGTTACACAGACTTTCTGTGCCTCAGCTTTCCCACCTATAAAATAGGGTTAATTATAATGCTATTTCATGGAGTTAATGTAAGGATTAAAAGGGTTAATGTAGGTCACAAGCTTAGCTTGCTATTTGGCACACAGGAAGTTTGTTCAGGTAGGCCTTAGCTGTTACTGTTACTATCTTGTCTGCTGGGCACCATTCCTCACAGCAGAGGCCAGCTATGGGGGGAGGTCAGCAGAGCTCCCCTCCAACAACACAGCTGTGAGAGCTGGCTGTGCATTGCGCTAAGTGAGACTTCCCAATGCTTCTTTTCACTAGAACATTCTTCCCATAGTCTCCTCCTCATGGTAACTGCTCAGTTTAGTTTCCAAAAAGTTCTCAGTTCTTTACTCTCTTGCCAAGATCCTTTTACCTTCTCCCCACTCTCAGATCTCTTGATTTTCTCCAGGCAGCTTTATGTTCATATGCATGTGCATCAATAAGCCTCTGTGTTTGTCCATGTCTGCATCCTGGCCCGTTATCCCACCCTATCCATTACTCCTGGTAAAAAAAAAATAAAGGTCCTCTTTAAGAGGCAGGAGAGAGAGAAAGGCTGTGAATAATTATATTTTTAATATTTGTATTTCTGTCACAGTAAATAACTTTCTAAAATACATGAATATGATCCTATGAATCTTTCTAATCTGAAGGCAATACCTAGAGTCTAGCCATTCGCATATATTGCAGTGGCACATTTATTTTTTTTAAATATACTATTTGCTGTCGAGCACACTGGCAGCATGATAGAATCATCACTTTATTATTATTTGTTGTTTTTAAATTACTATAGCAATCTACATGAAGAAACCTTCCGAAGTCTATATTTCTCTTTTTACTGAACCATCAGAATGGATTGAAATTAATTTCAAATCATTTCTTAAGAAGAACATTCAGTGTTTCCTTGTTATTCACTACTTGGTTGACAAAGACAAATTCTATTTTGAAATATTATGTGACATTACCTGATACTGTTTTCCCATAAAGAAAAAAAAAAGTGCACCTATTTTTCTGTTTAATGAACTAAGATAACTGAAGGCTATGGCACTTGATACATCTTGTGGCTTTTATGATATTGTCCAATTTTGCAAGAGTCATAATTTACAACTCAAATAGAGAAGGCAGGGATGGGCATGAATGGAAATTAGAAATCTGTTGGGTAGCACTTTTGAGTGTGAAGGCTTGATGATAATTAGGATGAGAGGTTCCAAGTTCCTCTCCAAGTGTGCACCAAATTGACAACAAAGACATTATCTGCTCCACCTCCATTACTGCTGGAGAGGAAAGGTGTACAGAACCCCCTAAGGCTGCCATAGGTGGCATTTGCTGCCCTCTCCCCACTGCTTCCTTTTCATAGGGATCCTTCTATAAGTGGCTGCCCAGATTCCCATCTCCCACCTTTTTCCTGCCTATTCTGTCCTCATAGTGGCTATGATGGCTAGCTGCCCACCAGAAATTTGTGCTCACCCTTCCATAGTGCCCTGGGAAATGGCTGTCCTGGGGACTACACTTCCCAGCCCCGCTTGCATCATGGTGGAGCCATGGACTAGTTCTCACCAGTGTCCTGGGAGCAGTGAGGCCTGTCTATCCTTGGCCGCAGTATTTAAGAAGCCTTCATGCTCTCTCTTTCTCCTCTGCTACTGTAAACAGAGGACCCTTAAGGATGCTAGGGCTACAGTGTGGAAGGAGTCTAGGTCTCTCAATTTCCACACGGAGAAAAGCTGTCCATGCACCATGACATCTATCTTGTACTGTTACGTGATTAAGAAATAAACATCTTTTGTATTAAAACACTGAAATCTTACGGTTTGCCAGAGCAGCAAGTTTTACCCCAGCCTAGATAATAAACTCTGGTCTCTATTTTATTCTCAGTTGGCTAAACACCAATGCCCAGGGCTAAGTCAAGGGATTATGATAGTCTTCCTCCTGCCAGGGAGATTTGAGTTTTACTTGAGGGAACTGCCCACCCTGTGCCCTTCAGATGGTATGGTGTGTGCCGCACCTGCCACACATCAGCATGACGAGGAGAAACAGTGCTGGTCAGAACCAGAGCTCCTGGGTCTGGATTCTAATAACTGAATACTTGCCTGGTACTAAGCAGGTTACTTAACTTCCTGAGCCACAGTTTTCTCATCAGAAAAGGTGGGGGTGGGGGATAGTGACATTTTTAAGATTTGGTAACCCAACAGCCCCCAGTGCATGATCTACAGAATCTTGGCAAATTCCTTATTCATTACAAACCTTGCTTTTCTCATCTGCAAAATGTGGATAGAGCACCTTTCTCGTGGGCTTGTTGGTTCATGCACTCATTCAATAATTTATTTATTCATTCAGAAAGTATTTCTGAGAACCTTCTCTGTGCTAGACATAATTATGAAAACAGGCAACACAACTGTGAATAAGACAAAGTTTCTGCCCTTGTGAAGCTTATGGTGGCTATGGCATGTAATAAACAATAAATAAACCTATATTCGGATAATGTAGTGAGATGAAATATATCTGTAAGTTGCTTGTACAGTGCCTGGTACATGGTAAACACTACGAAGTGGGAACTATTATTAATATTAACTACAAATACGAAAATGTTTAGCAATTACATCTCACAGCATCCAACAGGGCTATTGTGAGGATTAGATGAAATTAGTGTTCATGAGCTATTTATTTTATCTACTTATTTGGTGATTACCTGAAGCAAATATAAAGAAGAATATGTTAAGCTCCACCTCCCCATGTCAGTGCGGATGGGACATTTTCGGTGGTCATGAGCTTCCTGCCTCTTGAGAGCAGAGAAACCACAGTTAATCTGTCCCTGCCCCATGCCAATCTGAGTCACTTTGCTGAAAAGTTTTGGAGGGGCTATGTCTTCCCTCAAGCAGAAATAATTTAGCTGTGGCTAAATTGAATTCAAGAGACCAGGGCCTTTCAAATGGCCTCTGCATTCTGTCATTGCCGTGAAGGAAAAGACGACTCCCGGGACCCTAAATAGAGGATCCGACTTGACTGGCACCAGTGTCCACCTGCTGGACAGTGTCTCTGCAAATCCTGGTGTAGAATAACTCTGTGAACTGCTCCTGAGTAAAAACCAACCCATTTAAATGCTTTTACAGGAAGGGGAGTATGTGAGAGCATACAACATGTTCAAAGGAAAAATATGTACAAGGCACACTCTTTTGAAATTCTTGCCATGTGATTTTCTTACAAGCAGGTAAGCAGAGCACACTGTTAGCTAGTAGTCTGGGTTGCATAAAAGTAGGATGACCAAATTTATCATCCAATATAGGACACTTTTGAGAGTGCAAGGGGACAGTAGTAATAATTACTCCAGGACAACAGGAGTTAACCAACTGTCCAAGGCGGCAAAACAGGACGCATATTCACCCTAGGCACAGATTCTCGGGAAGATAACTCTTATTGATTTTTAATACTCATATTCCCTTTGCAGAAGGACAGGATTGTGTTTAAAAAAATGTCTCAAAAGCAATAACATACTAGTATTTCTTCGTTACGGTGACAGCCATGTACTAAATATTTTGGATCCTCCCTCCATCATGTGAAAGAACTTATTCTGGGCCTTCAGCCAGTACAGACATGACCTCAGGCCTCTGGGAACTTGTAACTGAGCAGAAATGAGAATCCATGGACCTCAAGGCAGAATGTGCCAATGCTGCGAGAGAGGCAGCGTGCTGTGGGGCTCCAAGCAGCAGACATTCTTCCGAGTGGAATCTAAGAAGACCATGTGCAGGAAATGGCACTTTAGACGACCTTTTAGGTCTGGGTGAGATGAAGCTGGTGCAGAATGGAGAGGAAGGCTCAGGTAGTAGGAGACTATGAACAAAGGTTAGTAGACCACAAATCCTGGTTGGGATTAGGGAATGATGAGCAGTTGAGTGTCGCTGATGCAAGTGTTTGAGGGAGGGAATGAAGGTGGAGATGTGGGTTGGGGCCACATGGTGGAAAGCTGTGGATGAGACAACTTTGAACATGAACGGTGTGGATCGCCTCTTACCCCTGCCATCCCCCTGCCATCTGTTACACAGCTCAGGGCAGGTCTTACGCCCAAGCAGACTGTGTGGCCAGATTTTCAGGAGCATACCCATCCTAGTGGGACTAAGGACCAATGTTTAAACCCCAGATGTGACATTAAAAGGAAATCCTTTTTCCTCTAAATGACTCTGCCTTTACACAGGCATGTAAACGTGGTGAATGAGGAAAAATACAAGAAAGCCTTCTGATGCTTCTGTCCTCTGAAGACCCAGTGGAGAAGAAAGGGGAAGTTCTAAGAGGGGAGTTAATGGTCTTAGTTTCCCATTTCTCACCAGTCCGGAGCAGGGATTAGCCCAGAATGTTGGCAGTGGAGGGGTATGGGCAAAGTATTCCCAATAGGTCCACCGGAAACTGATTTGGAAGAGGTTGAGAACTTTCGCCAGTGGGCCTCAAAGAGGGGAGCAGAAACAGCAGGGAGGAGGTAGTGTCCTGTTGCCATGGGCCATTCCACAGTGATGGCTATAGGGCTCTCTCCCTTCTGGGGCCAGCTGTGCACAGTCCTAACTCTTATTAAGAGGGGCCAGGTTGGTTCTCTTGGAAACAGAGAAGGTGATTTTTCATTAGGGAGTTTATGGGGGCATGCCCTTGATTCACCCCTGTGCAGGGGTGAGGGCAGCAGGACCAGGCAGTGGGAGGAGTTGAGCTGTGATGCAGCCACAACAAAGGCTTCAGTGGATCCCACAGGAAGCTCTGAACTGGGGTGGCCCTCCAGAGTTGGCCCACACTGAGAAAAGGGAACCAAATCTCTGGATTCTCCCTTCTTGTCTCCACAGACCAATCCTGCATGCAGGATGCCCCAGAGAGGAGGCACAGCCTTGGATGAGGCAGCTCTCTTCAGCTGAGGGCAATGCCAGGAGAGGGACTCAGCTGAGAGCTGGCAGCTACCAACACTCCCAGAGCCTACAGGCTGAGTACTACCGTCCTGAAGGAATCTGGGCCAGCTACCATGCATACCCTATACCAGTGGTTCCCAAACTTCAGCAGGGTGCATCAGAATCACCTGGAGAGCTTATTAAAATGCAGACTCCTAGGCTCTAGCCCTAGTGTTTCTGATTCATTAAGTTTAGGGTAAGGCCTAAGAATTTGTATTTCTAACAAGTTCCCAGGCAGTGCTGACCTGGGAACCCCACTTTGAGAATGACTGCACTATACCAGGCATTTAGGAATTCATGCTCAGACATAGATAGCTCACCAATCCTTTAAAAAAATATATAGTTAACATCCATTCAAGTCAGTACACATCAAAGCTGAACCAGGCAGCTTTTATTATCTGTAAGATCTCCGGCTTCTACTTCAAGTGACAGTTTAGTGACCAAAAAAAAAAAAGTCCTGTTGCAATGCAGCATTTATTCGGAGGGCTTTAGGTCTCAGTGTCATAAATTATCTCCATTTTCCCTAGGCCAATAGTGCTATTTGAAATTGTCACGAGCAATTTGTTCCTTGACCTTAAGCATAGTCGCCTAGAAAAGAGAAAGAAACCAGCTGCCTTGCTTATAAAATCTCTCCCCACAGCTACGCTGTCCCCTACCCCGTTCTTCTGGAGAACCGCTCCTCTTGCCCTCCTGCTTTCACCATGTCCTCCACTTCACAGGGATCATGCTCTCATTGGAGTGTGGCCTCTATAACTGGTTTAAGGCTGGACAGGGACCCAAATGAACCCATTTGAGTCCTTCCCCAGGACTTCTATTTGGAGCTGAGAGTTGAGAGCCCTTTCCTCTCTGATGTGAGGATCTGAGCCTCAGTGAGGATGGAGAGGCCAGTACGTCTTTTGTACAGTGAAGAAGCCTACAGGCAACAGGGGAAAGGGAGACTAGTGGGTACAGAGGAACAGAGAAGAGAAGCAGTCTTGCCTAGCGACATCCCTACCATTCTTGGTTACAGGAGTCAATAAATCCTCCCTTTTCTAAGGTAGCTCAAGTTAGATTGCTGCCATTTGCAATCAAATGAGTCCTGTCTGATATTCCCTTTAAAAGCAAATACTGTGGAGGCC